>NC_079544.1:8597149-8917687 GCF_015846415.1 Triplophysa dalaica
TTATTCTCCCATAAATCTGCAGAGTGTGCTGCTTCTGCCCTGGATCTACTATCCTTATTGGGGCTAATAAGTCCCCATAAAAGCTAGTCTGTCGGTCCAATCAATCTAAACTATTATCCCCTGCCAGATCGTTAATGCGAGACTCTTTCTACGACTTTATTTCCTGATAGATGAATCACTTGAGGAGATCAATGCATGTGATGTTTTACTCAGACATAATTAAAGGGGCATAAGCTTCCGTCGAACATTCCTTGTCAATGACCAGATTATGTGCGTGATAATGTACAAACTCATGCCCGTCCGCTTGATGTCCCTGTTTATGAGCATCATCATTTACAGGGTGTGATGAATTTGATGCAGGCAAAAACAAACAAACCCATCGTCGTAATGATGTGGATGCTTTGTAACCGTGAAATATGTGCCTGTTACTGTAAATCTCTTCTTCCATTGCTGAATAAATACAGAAATCGAGGCGCAAATGTTACATTTTAGCTAAGAAAGGAAATGGTATAGTGTAACTGAACTGCATATGCCCATGTCTATGCCCATTTTGCTTTATGGGGGATTGAAATACTACAGCAAAGGGATAGTTCACCCAAAAATGAAAAATCTTACACTATTCACTCACCCTTTTGTCATTTCAAACATGTATGACTTAATTTTTTCTGCTGAACACAAAAGAAGATCATTAAAAGAATGTTGGTCACCAAACAACGGTGACACCCATTGACCCATCGACTAGTTTTGTGTCCAGATAATAGGAGTGAATGGGTACCGCTGTTGTACAGTTAGCAAAACTCTTCCAAATATTTGAGTAAATGATGACAGAATTTTCATTTCGGGTGCACTGTCCCTTTAAGATGACCATGGACATAATGCACCTAATTTGACTTTGTTTATATGCATGCAAGGAAGAGAGTAGAATGAGTGTGTGACTTGCATGTCTGCGTGTGTTTGTGCTCCTCCAGCCTGTTTTTACACAGGGGATTTGGGATCTGTCTGCTCGGATGAAGACTGATAAATGTGACATCATTCTGTCTAAAGATCATTAAATGTCAAGTCCTGCAGTGGCAGCAAAATGTGCTGGCAGAAAGTCAATGGCGTGAAGTGGTGCGTGTCGGCGAGTGTCTGTGCTGTACGGGAGTGAACACAAATGTCGAATTTCCTTTCTGTCTTCTCTGTGTTTCATTTGCATTATGTAAAATGAAATTGTCAGCGAACACCATGCACCACACTCTCACGATCCGTGTTAAAGATAGAGGTCTGAAACGAAACGACTCTTGCACAGAAACCTCTGAGCTAGCTTCAGGCGGAAGACAACAGGGTGACATTGCTAACAAATGTAGAACCCAAAAATGTTTGCATGACTCACGCCGTGAATGTGAAAAATGTGCCAGAATGCAAAGTGACAAGGCAATATGTACGATTTGTCAGTTTTCTCTTTAAATCCAATGACTTTCTTCAATATAAAACAATGTAAAACTGTCCTCTGACGAATCTATCTTTGAATTAATCGAACATTGAAATCTCACCATATGAACTCTCATGTATACAGGCAATCCCTGTGCTATACGGCTAATAACATTGCAGAAACGCCACATTTATTTGATACTTCCATATTAGTGGCTAGCTGTAGGAAAGTATTTTTTCCGATGAATACCTGCTAGAAAAGCTAAACCAAATCTGATTAAAGTAGCTCCGCTCTTGCTTTTATTGCATGCATAATGCACTTTTAATATTCAAATAATGAGGTGCTTGAGACTTTCTTTAACGCCTTGTATGGGCTGGAAATTGAAAGCAGGTAACTGTTTATAGCATTAGAAAGCGCCAAGGTCGAGTTAAGTAAATTAGATCTTAATTGTGGTGTTTAGCCAAGCATTCAGTACCAGCCCTTTGTCATGAATATCTTACATGGCCTTCCACAGTGGTAAGGGGTGCGAATTACGAGCCGAACCGGGATGCCAACAGTGTTTTTGACCTTCATCTGAAGACCACATAATGACAGAGTCTGTTTTGCGCTTCTTAAATCACTTCGTCAAGGTGTCGTATCTCCCCGCTCCTCAGGGACAGGTTGGCCTGTCAATCAAGCTGAGACAGGGATCACATTAACAGGAGATTTGATGTAGCCTCAAGCACGAGAAAAAAGAGAAGACACACACACACACACACGTGTCCAGATACAGTAGCAGCCGGCTCCTTATGAACAGACACACAATTGCTTTCAAGTTTAGTACAACAAAATCTGAGACATACGCCGATGACGCACGCATGCTGGAGGAGCCAAGTCTTAGCAGATGTCTGAATAACAAAACGCGTGGCGAAAGACAATTATTTCCTTAGTGATCATAATCTGCACGGTTATCTTATAATCAGTCTTAGCATGCTTCAAATAAACAAAGGGAAGCAATTATTCAGGCCGCTTATTACCCAAAGGACAAATGAAGACGAATATGAGATTCTTCATTTATTGATATGTCAACAATTTATATCCTGAGATCTGAATTAAACATTTTTAACTTCCTGATCAGCCACTCACGGCAGCTTCCTCCACAGATTTTGGGGAAACAGTGAGAGGTTCGGTTGCCACGGCAGTGGCGCCAGTAAAGATGGTGGAGGGTGAGTGGGCATTGACTTGGAGAACATTTATCTATTCCACACGAGGCTGAATGTGCAATATCATTCCCCCGGGCCAAGGATAAGGGAGTCCTTTCTAAATCACATGGGACAGTGATGAAAATGACTGTGGAGCCTTTGGTACATCCAATGAGTTACCAGAGTCTATATTTCAGTCGTCATTGTATGAGACTTGGGGTCAAATTTAATCTCTAAATTGGACCATGGTAGAAAAAAACTTGATTTTAATGGCAGCGTAGGAACAATAGTTTTAAAAGTGGTAATTTTGCCTAAACCAAACCAATGCTGATGAAACTGCCTAAGGGTCTAATCTCACTGTTCCGATGGTATGGTGTAGCAGATGCTTCTCGTTTTTCTTCAACCATTTTATATTAAGCAAATGAGGAGTAGATCTTCTCTTCTGCAAGCTTAGAAGTTCTTTTAAGTTTTTATAAGTTTCGTGGCGTACGGATTCGGTATCACAATTTTTTGAAAGCATTTACTCCTTTTTCAGATGCATTAAGTGGCTTACAAATGAAAAAGATCACACATTTTACTATAAAAAGCTTAGAAAACATACTGATATTGAGACATGTTGTGTAAATCTGAATTCGCTACTAATTTTGAATGACCTTCAATGAGGGAAAATGCGTTTTGGAAGCAGATGATAGTTTTCACCAGCAGGAATGGGTTCATGCTAACAGCCAAACCTTGACCCTCCTGGACCCAATGCTGGCGCGTGATCTACCGCACACTCCCATCACAGTACTGTATAGAGTTTTACTGCATAACAGATTCAAACTTAAAAGTCAGCTGAAGTGTAAAGGCAGACCCAATGCATGTGAATGCAGGACAATCGAAAAGTGGAAATGTGAAAATGACATAACTCTCTTAAAAGAGAAGTAAAGGGGAGAGATTTAAGCGATTACTCTTTGAGGACACAACTTGACTGAGGAGTCCTAGAAGACCTCAATCTGTTTGCCTCTCTTGAGATGGACGCAGTATTGACAGGCATGCTAAAACTGCCCTCAGCCTAAGGGGGTCTAAAACGTGGATAAAGACAGCACTTACACTTCACCAAGAGACTCTTAGACGCTAGCATTGTGTGAAAGCTCTGCACACCAACTTGCGTTTCTTTTGCTAAAATCCAACCCGCGCTGCCAGCTTACTTGACCCTGTTTTTATTCTTAATGCATCATTTTTTGTGAGCAGTACACAAAGGGTTGAGCCTTGCAGACTCTGGGGCACCAACCTGAGAGTGACCTACAGTGTTTTTGTGCATGACCCTTGGCCAATAAATAAACCTCCACCAACAGAGAGTTTAGAAGTGAATTAAAATTTCATAACTATGAGTCCCGCTTCTAAAAATCACACCCCCATTCCCGAGAAGCCCTTCGAGCATTTCCCGAAACAATCTCTTTTTTTTCCCATACAAGGTCAAACATTCAGGGCATTTTTTGAACATGTACTCCAAAAATAGCATTAATATTTAATATGGTGATGAATAAATCGTCTGTGGTCATAATACGGAATTCAGCACTTTCTTTCTGGTATCTTAATTAATAGGAAAAAAGGAATAAAGTAGGTTCTCCCCCCTTAGGCCACATGTATACATATTCACCGCTGATGAAAATGAATAATATGATTTTAACAACTTAATATGTCACAGAGAAACCGGTGATTCGAAAATGAATAATTAACAACCTTCTGGGCTCCGGTTTTACCTTGTGGGCCAAGTTTCTACATGCATAAGGTGAGCGCAACACTGCAGCGGCTGTCTAAAGTGAGCAAACACAATATTGTAGCGAAACAAAACATCCTCTCTGGAGTCTTTAATTTGGCTTCGGCTGTATGAAGCCCATCATGAAAATAAAACAAAAGCGATACATTACAAAACAAGTGTTTTATGCCCATTATGGGTATATTTGTCTTAAACGCATGCCAAATAAAACCGCATCTTGGTTACAGTCCCGCAATATTCTGCCAGCTCCTTCAAAATGAGACATCTTCGACATTATTCCAGGGGAAATAACATGTCATCCCCTTTTACCCCGAGGAGAAAATGTCAGCGTTTATGACATTAAACCAGCGTGGCAGGTCCAGTGACATGTTGCAAGTTGTTTTGCTGATGTCTACAAACATTTTCCAAACCCCATTGGAGAGATGCATGATATTCTGTGTCCCTCAGCCTGGGACCAGTTTAGCTCTTCATCATTGCAGTTGCATATGTGAAGGTAATTCATTTTTAGAACTGGCTGAACAAGATTCAATAACAGGGAAATGAGAAGAGGCAGTTGGGCTGTGACAGTCTGGTAATTCAGGATGACAGGATGTCTCATGTGTCTGTGAACTGTTTCAATCTAAACCTGTTTTTTGCAAACCCCTTCCAAATCCACCTTAACCCTTTCATGTTTGAATCATGACAACCACAGGCAGGTTTTTTCTCTTATTCGTTTTTTAACTTACACATATTTAAGATCTCCACTTGAGTGATCTGGATGCATTTTTGTTTTTAAGTAAAGAGATACTGTATCATTATAATTCTCTGGATCTCTAGAAAATAACTGTCCTCTATATTTCCCTCGATGGCCCCAGTCTGGCGACCTGCCTGCTGTCCAGAAGAGAAAAACAATTCCACATACGTCTTGTCACTGCATGATATGTAAAGGATGATGCACAAGTGTCCTCTGTAGTGGTCCCCTGCAACTTTGCCACCGAAACCCATGTACACAGCACAAATGGATTTTTGAAAAGCTGTCCATTGTAGTGACCTCTATATGTGAAAGGGTTCATTTCGTTCTTCTGTACAAAAGGACACCATGTCAAGGATGTTTATGTTGTTCTTAATATAAAACCGCAAACAGTTAAAAGGGAGGTGTGCCCAAAAAAGTACATAAAACCATTTACAATGTTTTAATAGTTTGTCTATGTCTACAGACGGGGACCATTTCAAAAATTATTTTCAGTTTTTCTAAATTTACTTTTTGAAGTGATTTGTGTGGGTAAAATGATCATTTTTGTTTCATTCTGTGAAGCATTACTTATAATTCTTCTCCCAAATTTCAAATAAAAATATGCAGAAAATGAAAACTGTAGAAACAGGTCAAAATAACAGAAAAGATGCTCTCAGATTTTTTCAGACATCAAATACTGAAAACAAAACAAGTTCATATTTACTTTTAAGCAAAACAACAGTACAATTTTTACATGTGATTAGAGTGGGGGGGGGGGTTACGGTTTTCATGTGTCTTGTCATGCTCTCAGTCTTTTACATTGCTGTTTGATGGCTTTATTTCATTATTCAAATTCAACAGACACTGGACTGGAATGGCTACAATACATCTAGAAATGCTGATTAAATTACAATAATAGCCTCTTAATAATTTTCGTGGCTGTATATAACACCATAGTTACACACTATGCATTACTATCTACTGTATGAGTTTAAGAAGGGTAGTGTCGTCTCCAATGAAATACATAGCGGATTCTAACTATACAGGCTGTTTTACATGACCAGGGCAAATGACATATGATTGCATAACACAATGCATAATGTATATTGTACTTTTGATGTAATTCTGATCTGTTTAGCCCCAAATGACCTCAGTCACTCCCCAGTAGCACTTTGCTAACGCGGTACCGAATAGCTTCGCCTCACTTCCACTAAGCAAAACTGCGACCACTTAGTGTGCAAAATGTCCACCAATTCACATACCGTCGGTTAAATAAGTGTATCATCCGGGTTCCTAAAGTGCGCATCTTTTGGAGTTTTCAATGTGAACACACTACTTACACTATTTATATTACAAAATAGCGTAGAATACTGTGTGTGCGATTTGGGTCTAATTAGTAGCTTTACATGAGATTCTTTCTTTATATTGCTGTCAAGACTTTTTAGACTTGAGTGCTTTTGACAGTGTTGTTATATTTATAACTGGTTGAGCTATTCCTGTAATTCTTTATCAATTCTTGTTCATATAGATTCAACTGAGCAGTCATATCTTGAGTTTTTGCTGTTCAGTTCTGCAAATAATGACAATCGTTTTTAGCAACATCTGAAGTGCATCTTATTTATTATGAGCAATCAATGCACCGCTCAGGAAGTCAATACACTTCCACTGCTGTTTCTGTATATCACATACAATCAACCAAATCACACTGCAGGTTATCTCACACATAATGCTCTGTCTTTATCTGTAAGACATGGATGCAAAAATCATACTCTCATGAGGACAGTAATGTGACAGAACTTTGAGACATCGACATAGTGGGAGCTGAACAGGAAACAGGAGCTGACTTTGGGAAGTCTACTGTGCAATTACAGCACACTAGCACTGAGGGAAGTTCACTAAAAGCCTGGCAAAGTGTTCACATTGAGGGAATGTGTCAGAGCGATAAGGTATCACAACAATGTTCCAATACATAATCCAGGCCTCCCTAGACTGATTTCAGCTCTTGCTTTTTGATCCATGCGAAATACAGAAGTGCTCCGTCTTTGTGTCTGTCCCAGATGTCATAATAAATCTTCCCCGTTTCTGCAGCGGTTCAGAATGAATGTTTAACGTCGTCTTGTCTCTCTTGCCGCTTTGCAGGTTAAAATTTCCTCTGACTTCAAGATGTTCTTATGGATGTCCTGGATAGATTTTTTGTTCTGCCTTTCACTTTGCTTGGAGTCGTTGAGATGAATTACATTTCTCTTTTTTTTCCATTCCATTTTCTACCGCTTTTCCGAACTACCTCGGGTCACGGGGAGCCTGTGCCTATCTCAGGAGTCATCGGGCATCAAGGCAGGATACACCCTGGATGGAGTGCCAACCCATCGCAGGGCACACACACTCACTCATTCACATTTCTCTTTCTTTCTTGGTAATTCTCATTCTCGCTTTGTACGAAAGCTCTCGATGAGCTTCACCAACTCTTTAGTGTTGTGTGGTTATCATTTTTTTTCTTGATTTGTTCAATTATTTAATTTTATGCACTTTACGGTTAATTATTTGGCAGATGCTACTTTTTATATGCTTTTTTATATATATTTTTTTTCTACAAAGTACATGTTTTATTATTTCTTCAGAGAAAGTGTTTTTTTGTCATCTTTGAAGCTTATGGACTTTACAGAAACACTAAATTCAGTTAGGAATATCAGTATGAACGCTTTCACATACAGTAGTCAAATTGTGTCATTTTTTATATCGCTTTTTTCTTGTTGTTGTAATTTTGTTGCCAACTCTTTCTTTTGCTCAAAGAGAACCAAAATAAAACTGTACCCATCCGTGCGTCTTAACTGCAGATCATCTCGTGAAGTCTGAGTGCAGGTCTTGAATGTGAAAGAGCTTCCAAACAAGCAAGTGACTCAACAGTGGAATTAAAGACCATCTGCTTCAGCTGATTTATCACACGGGAGCCGAGAGAGAGACAAGAGCAGAATTAGCAATGCAAATACAGGCCAAGGATCAGCTAAAGTACAAGGGAAAGGACATGCTGTGTGATAGTAATAATAAATTTGACTCCGGTTCTGTTCCACATGGGGACTACGGCCACTCAGCAGCAGCACCAATGACATACACATAATATTATTCTTGCCTCCTATTTCAACAGTAATAATAGTTTACCCGCATAAACCCTGTTTAGAATTAATATTACAGAAGATGACAGTATGATCTTCATTGTGGGGAATCCGCACCCTCCTTGTCTCCAGCCCAACCCTACATTTGCTATCCTCTGTAGAAGATGCATTATTTTATCATCTCAAATTTCATAACCATGTAAATTATGTGTGATAAGTGATGTCGTACTTAAAGTAACAGTTACCTTGATTGAAATATTGATTTACCACAGGGATTGAAGGAAAAAAATATTAATTAGATTAGCTCCCTGCAGTCCCAGAAAAAAATAAATTAAAATGAAGAAATTATACGAGAAAAATGTTAAAAATAAGACTACCCTTTAAACGTCTTCTCGGGGAGATTTGATGTCTCAATGGACTCCTGGCTGTTACTGTAAATTAAACAATAGGGAAACAGGAGCCAAGCCTCACCATGGTAATTAATGAAAAAATAATTCATGCAGCCTTCACAGTAGGCATCCTCTTTGATATCTCTCCGCCGATCTTTATTTCCTGCACAGCTTTATTAGAAAGAATCCAGTTCAATGACTGCAATCTTGAATAGCGCTGGGTGTTTTTAGATTTACTTTGTGTTAATTGCAGCTTAGCTGTAGAAAGGGAACATGTCTGCATTGTTGTATCCACAGTAAGATAAAACTGTGAAATTTAGAAAGTGAATTCTAATTAAGACGCCAGAAGATTAAGCATTTCACATGAGCACTTTTAAGCAAACCACTGCTGTTACAGCGTGCAAAGTGACAAGATTTCTTTCCAATTACAATATTCAGAGGATAGTGCGATAGCTTTTTGTATTTTCAATTTTTCAGAAGTGGTCCTGCTTCTGTTACCACGTGACACTGAATTGCAGTGCTTGATTCTATCCAGTATTCATCTGAAGTCCTGTGATATGTTTAAATCAAAGAAAATTGCAGCATTAAATTGTGAGACATGGTAATCGTGCCTCATGCAAGCTTCATACGTTCCCCCTGTAAGTTAAAATTCAGTTCTCATTGTTGAATTCAAATCGTTCTGTTTTTCTTTTTAATCGCCTTTCGTAACCTGGCTGTTCGTGTTTTGGGGAGGAAAGGATCAGGTTTTTTTATGGTTCGCTTAAGTCTGATTGGTGGATTTGCGATGCATCCTGGTATTAAAGTGACTGTAAAACAAAAGCTTCTGTAGTCGTTTAATACGAAGCCCCTGCCAAGAAGCCGTCAGCGATCAGAAGTGTGATTATAGTCATTTAAAACTTATCCTGGTGACTTGTCTCATATTTTCAAAGACGTTTTTGCCCATTTTAATATACGTCTTTCCTGGCAAAGATGTGTCAGAACAAATAATCTGGCTGAGGCAAGTGTAAATAAACAAAGCATGTCACAGTTGCTTCTTATCGTGTTTGATGAGCCAACAATTGACTTTAAGCTTCTCAAAAAATCCACATTGCATTAATTTGACTTGGCTTTAAAATGAGCATGTTTTCTCTACGGTTTCACTTTCCCGAGCGTAATGTCTGCTGGCAGCTAGCAGAAGTAACGTGAGTGAGAGCAGTTTAGGGAATGATGGGGGAGTTGATGACTTGTGGGTCGGTCTTTGATAAGGTTTCATGGAGCGGGTCAGCAGCTCTTTGGATCAGCTCTGGACTGGGTGGCGCAGTGCCTTCATCATAACCTGGTTTCATTATGGCTCAGTAGATGCTTAACCACTGTTCTGTGCTGTGCAATCAACATGCTAATGGAACCTCCCCAGCACTTTCCTCAGCCATGGGGGACAGGACACGGGTCTAGCTCGAGCAGGCCTCCTCTGGTTTAACACAATGCTGATTACAGCTAGTATACTGCACTTGAAATGAAACGTGCTTTGCCAGACTGAAATGGGGCATGTGGGTTTCATATATACGCATGGTAATTCAGCCTCGGTTATTAACACTCAAAATGTTTCAAAAGAAGTTATAAATACAATTAGTTCATAAAAGTCATGCATTTGTATGATATTAGCACACACACACACACGCCAACTTAAAGTGATAGTTAGCTCAAAAATGACCTTTTTCTTTTTTTTAACTTCTTTTTGGCTTTCTTTCTCCCACAGAACACAAAAAAAGATATTTTGAAGAATGTTTGTAACCGAACGGCATTGGCCACCTTCTGTTGTCTAAGTCTCAAAGACCGTATTGACTGTGATAGGTACACTCTCAAAAAGGATGTTTGAATTTATAATATGTCTAAAATTTGAACATATTATGTGTCATTTAAAAATGATATCGTATTTTGTGTTGATTTTGTGTTAAGTAGGGCTAGTGCTGTAGGGCTATAGAAACCTGTTCTCTTGCTGATTCGTTGAAATACTTGCACCTCCTAAGCTTTGTTTAATAAACTTAATTTGTCCGCACAAATACCCCGTGGTTAGCGCACTGGCACTATGTGCACGGGTGCCGTATAGGGGCAAAGTTAGGACAATTCCAAGGGCCCATGACTGACAGGGGCCCCAAAAATAGGTAAAAACGAATATAAAATTATTAAACCATCATCATTCAGTATATATATTTATATAATAACACAATTAATGATCTCTTTGTTTTTGGCAGTAAAAGTTAACAATTCCCATTGACCAAAAAGTAAACATCCATATTGACCGACCACCCCCTTGTATCTGCATAAAATGGTTTGGTCCTGCCTTAGCGCTCTCAGTGACGGTGTGTCGTTGCAGTCAGTAGATGTGCCAGAACTACAGTGCCCACAATGTTGCCAAGTAACGTTAAATCAAAATCTGGTTTTCGAAAAGGGAAAGAGAGAAAAAAAGAGAGAGGAAAAACAAAGGAACTGTAACCCAGCTTTTCACCAAAAAGCTGGACAGCCTATAGTGAGTGGTATTAACTTTTTGGCTTAATGTCCATAGTGAAATAAGCTAGCTAGCAACAGACTAGTGTTAGCCTACATTTAATCACCATTTAATAAGTGCTGGGATACGTTAAGCAAGATATTCATATTAATATATGTGCAGCAAGTAAAAAAATCAGCTGTTTTCATTGTTTTGAGAGGATGATGTTAACTTATTTTGATAGAAAAGTTAATATATATTTAAGTTTGTTCGTTTTTCTTTTTTTTTAAATCTGTCATTAATAATTATAATAATAATTGATAATAATTTTGTTAGCAGAATTTATTTGTTTAGTCAAATTTTACAATAAAATAAGACTGTAAATGATGGCCTTCAGCACATTTTTATGGTTACTTTTTATCTTGCATCAAATAGTGAACTGCATACTAGACTTGCATGCATGTACAAATCACCAGCAGTAAATATTGTGCTAGTACTAGTATTGAACTACAAGAAGGAAGACAGTTGCAAGCCTTTAATTAGAGTTGTGTAAAGCTTTTGATGGGACAGTTGGGAAAGGGGGCCAATTAGATTTTTTTGTCATGGGGCCCAAAATTCCTGGCAGCGCCCCTGACTATATGTGTACTATCACGGCGAACTGAGTAAAATTTTGTCTCACCGGTCCTTTGATGCTCCTACTCGCTTGTCTCTCTGACCAACATATTCCTGTCAGCCTTCTTCTGTCCTATCAAAATAAAGGCAAAAATATAAAAAAGAAAACATAATTTCTAAAAATAAAAAATTGGCTGAAATGATTGTATTCACTTATTCTTGGTTTAAAAGAAGTGTACTAATAGAACACTCAAATAAACTTTTGTAACCTTTGTAGGCTACATGTTTTACTCAACCTCGGGTTGAAACAACCAAAATGAGTGTAAGAAATGTATTGATTAAAGTGATCTTAGTTAGCTTGTGTTTGACTTACAATATTATGATCAAGACCAAAGATGGTAAACGTCAGGCACAACATATTGCTATGCAATATTTAAAGGCCATTGTGAGTCTTACCAATGAATGTCTTTACTCATTATATCTGTCAGCATCATGAGAGCTGATGAGACGGTGATTGACGTTTAATCACACAGGAATTCACTCAACACCCACCTCATTAGGATCTGTCCGGTACATTATTCCCGGGCATCATTAACTGTGGTGCTGAAACAATAAGACTGGTGTGCTAATTGTTGTATTTATTTGTATATTTCTACGTTCCCTGTATAATTAACCCTTTGACATTACAAAAATCGAGGCAGTGCATAAAACTGAAGAAAAAACATACCAACATATAAGTAATTAAAAAGCTCCTGGTGGTTTTAACGCCACTGTGTTTTGTGATAAGATGATTTATCTGTAAGATTATATATAATGAATACACTTATTTAGAGAACAGAAATGCATAATATTCCATAATAATTGGGGCGGTATGTATGAGCGAATTCAAATTCACATACAAATCTAAACTCCAGCACCCCAACAATTCCTAGAGGAATCTTTGTAAATGTCAATGATGCCCTTTCGGAAACTCCCATAGCATGTTTATGAAAGATTAATGATGTAATTTGCAAGTAATAGGTGATGTTTAGGCGCATTAGAATAATGAAGTTCTCGTCCATGTGTAATGTTTATTAATTAATCATTATTGAGTCTAATTCAGTTACATGACACCAAAGTCCAAGCTGACCTGTAAATTCTTGGAGACAATAAAATTAGAAGGTATGCTTTGCATTCTTATCAGGGGTCAGGATGTCTGTCATTTATTATGGATAGTTTGCAGTCGTGCACTATGCACATTTACACTTCATATGCATAAGAGCCCATATAATTTCCCTCTGAGGGAGTTGCATTGTCCGTTATTTTTTTTAATTGAGGCAGTATCACATCAGCAAAAGTGCAATGGATTAAAAAACAGCTATATTACTGCCACCGGCATGAGGCTGCAGGCCAGGAACACTTGTTTGTGTGATATTTCACAACTAGTTCTATAAACTAGATGTGTGTACTTTGTTCGCCTCACAAAAAGAGTTACAAAGGCAGAGCTTGTGTTTGCATTGCATGAAAGTACCTCACAGTCAGAATGATACAAAGAACGCAATAAATATTATACAAACGAATATCATCACTCTTGAAGTGATGCTCATCCAACAACACAAAATAGACTGTAGACGTTCACTCAATCTCCATTGAAATCTTTCCACACACAATAAACAGTCACAAGCTCCTATTGGCTCAGACATGACAGATTCTTAGAGCAGAGAAAGAGAGACGCTCAAAATCACTGAACTGTTACTTAACGGATTTTCAGAGAAATGAACGTCTGACTCTCGGGTTAATAGACCACGACACATTTCACCTGCGGTAATGTTGCTCCAAATCAACAAAACCGGTTAAGACGGAGCATGCTCCTGGACTGAGGTGTCAGAGCAATATAAAGTAACTTAGGTTCACGTAAATGTTGAAACACACTGTACACTCCAGTCATTGGCTCCTTCGGCCTGTTTGATGCATAACAAAAAAAGTTTTCACTGCCTACCGATGTTGACTTTACAAGTAGTTCTCATCGATTTTGATTGTCAGTCAGCTTCAAGATGCAGTTGATGGAACAGGAATTAAATTAGCGTCAACTGGTTGAGATTAGATGACAGGTTGTGTGCTTTCAATTGAAACGCTTGTTTCTGATGGTGAATTATGGCCCTATATTACAACGTTGCTGATTGCCGTAGTTTTGAGGAAAATATTTTCCAGCCGGAATTGAACGCAGTCAAAACAACTCGGCATTCGTTTAAAGCCTTCAAAAATATTATTGGGGGTAATTTCGAGAAGTGTGAGTTTAGCTCGGTGCATTTATCATTTTTAAATGTGGCACATTTTAAATCAGCCCGGGTCAGAAAACAGCTGACCTGCGTAAAAAAACTGCAGATTTTAATGCTTGTTTACATGTTATGCCTAAAACGTAATACATTCGGCAGCTCATTTAGCTTTATATGCGAAGACGCTGAAGATGGCACTCATGCGCATTTAGGCAGAGCTCAGCTGTCGCAGCTTTTCCGCCCGTGCTTGTGTTTGTGTGCAGTCTGTTTATTTTAATTACCAGTGGTGAAGTGTGTAAAGGCTTCATTGCTTTCACACTGAAAACACCACTGATTAAAGGAAGCCAATGTGCTTCTGATAGATCTACCCGATCAGATTTTGATTCATGCCATCGGCTGTGGCTTTAAGTGGTGTCTTTTATGTGCTGAGGGTAAATAGTTTGTTTACTAATGAATGGCAATTTTGGCACGACACTCCATCCAATCAAACACTGCCTGCAGTCAAATAAAACACTGCAGCAGACAGACATTGAGATAGTTCTAATGAGAGGAAATTAAACATCAATGCAGTACAGTGTGAGTTTAAATAATCTGCTCAGGAGACTTAAGCCGCAAAACACACCAGTCTGGGGACGGCATTGGAGCGTTTGTCACTTTTATCTAATGACCTTTCCTTTGTTTTTGCCAAAGAGAATTTCTGTTTACCTGTTTCACTTGGTACAAGGAGTTTTTTTTTTTCTTTGAAATAGACACAAGACATCACATGTAGCTATTAATACTGCAAAAAAGGAATGTAAAAACTTGTGTATATGAATATAAGCAGTGTAAATGCTATGATCACCGGTTATCTATTTTCTTTGCTAATTTAAAGGGTTTTTTTTAGAATACAAAAGATAAATGTTAAAATGAGATAATTCAGCAAGGCTTAGGAAAAAGGTATTTTTTCTACATGGAGCCACGGACATGCCATGTGAAGGTCATAATGCTCACAAAGCCTTAAAAAGACCTACAAAGACATTAAACAAAATACATAGTACATAACAACAAAGACTGGTTGTTTGAATTGTTGCATCTGCCACCCACTACAGAGCTGTGGAATCAGTGTGAGTGGAAATAAAAAATGTCCAGACATTTCTGCCTGAAGCGATACATTTATTCCAAGTACATGAATGACTGAGCGACTGAGTTGAGGTGTGACTTTGTCACATGCAGTGCTGTATTATGTAGAAATGAAAATGAAGTCCACAGGAAAAGCTCCATTGTTGTGTTACTTTACACTACTTATGTGTTTTTTTTTGTGCATTAAAGAGTTTTCCAGGTGCACTTTTGTCTTTATTCTGCAGAATTCATGTTCCACAACCTCATTCTACTTAGTAGTAGTAGAATCTCCAAAACAATACGAGAGAAATACCCAGTGGGTGTGCTGCCTCTGCTGCAAGGTTGTTATGGTTTACTAAAACTATTTATAGATTTCTGTTAATTGAAATCAAATAAAATGTAGGCCTAAATATTATTTGGAAAACTTAAACTAAACTAAAATTTGAAATGTTGCATCTTCAAAAAAATTGAAACTTGTTCATTGTAAAACTATGAGAGTCCCAGTGATTTTTTTTTTGTTGAAAGAGTAGAAAAGAGATAGAAGTCAGAACTGAGGACGTCAGTTGTTGACGCAAGAGATGTGTTTTCAGACCTTAAATATTACAGTGTTTCTTGTCAATAGCTTATCAATGTGGGTCATTCTCATTTTCAATATTTCAGAATAAATCTGAAAATCCGCCATGTAGTAACCAGAGCCATTGCGAGAGTTACAAAACTCATATGGGAAGAATGTAATGCGGAAGCAACTTGGTCACACCGTGTCTACACGATGCGACACAACAAAAGACATTAGAAACGCATTAGAACCCATTATAATTGAACATTTTGTCCACACTGGATGCGGCGCGATGCGACAAACCCATTAAGAACAAGCAGGTTGTCATGTCGCGTCTGGTGTAGACACGGTGTCATGGAGTGTCCAATAGTTCAAAACACTGCACTGAAGCCTATTCATTTCAATGTCTCCCAAACGCATTTGCTGTACAGTTGGGGAAATAACTGCATGTTTTAATTTTTTTATGAGTTGGCAGTTGAAATTATTTGTAAAAATTAAACACAATGACTGATCTAACACCGTGTCTACACTGGACGCGACATGCGTGACATGACACGACAAAAGACATTAGAACCGCATTTAGAACTCATTATAATTCTAAATGTTGTCCACACTGGATGTGGCGTGGCGAGATGCAACAAACCCATTAAGAACAATCGGGTTGTCATGTCGCGTCGCGTCCGGTGTAGACACTGTGTTATATTCATATTACTCCCAATATAAAATGCTGCTTTAAATGCTGTCAGCGTAGTATTTTTCAGGCAAATTTATGCAAATACAGTTGCAGTTATCTGTCACGCTAAAATCAATTTAAATAGGTTGACAGCAAGGATCATTGAGGGCTCCATGAACCACGTGACCACACGGCGGCCAGATGAGGTGTCAAAACTCTTATGTTCAACGGCTCTGGTAGTGACTACCCATTTTGAATAACGAAAGTTAGATGGCTTGGGCAGAGCATCCGTTAAGTCCTCCCCTTCAATTGTCAGTCTGCTCCCAGTTCCATTTCAAAATGCAATGGCTGTTTTTAATACATCCAATCAAAAAACAAATAAGCCACACCCACAATTTTTTCTAATTCAAAATTCAGTTTCACTCGGAAATGCGTCAGAATACGGAAGTAAAAACAATTGCCACTACCGGATCACGGGGACCTTAAATAAAACTGAAATAAAAAAATTGTCAATATAAAAACATAAAAAAATAAAAATAAAGGAATGACCAAAGCACATAACAATGCATAACAATTTATTCTTTGTGGTTAAGTGACACTTGTTTAAAACCACCTAGTATAAGTATGTCGGGATGTAAAAAAATATGGATATGCAGAATACGATGAAAAAAGAAGAAATTAAACAAACAGAAAGAACGAACTTTAAAGATTGAATTAACCATTCATCCTCACCAATAGATGCCAGTATAAAGTCGAAGACCAATGGAACGAAGAAGAGCCAGAGAAGCGCTTGAGTGCACCTCAATTTAATTTGATCGCCAGAGACTTCCTTGTATTTGCATACCAGATTAATTCATACAGTACATGAGTCAATACATCTTGTTCCTAACAACCAAACCCGAGTGACATGTAGCGACATGTTTTCAAACGCTATCTGTCGTGCCCTGCGTGCAGAATGAGCGTGTGTCAGAGAAATGACATTTGTCAGAATAATAAGGGTGATGTTTATTTGTCAGGCCGTGGGCAAGGTGAGCTGCAGACTGATCATGGACGGCCCGCTAGCTCTTCTAACGTTCCCTTGGCTCACACAAAGATCTGTCTTCTGGCCAAGGAAAAGTGCATTGATGCTGGCCTCCACAATCCCAATGAAGCAGTTGTGATTCATAGGAACAATTACAGCGGGCAGTGTTACATGGGTTTAATTTATCCGTGAAATAGGAGGAAAATGAATAAACTGTAAGTCATCCAGAGTAATAATGCCACTGTATGTATGTTTTACATTGCGGAGAAAACTGCCTTTTCAGCTGTAGCGCCAATAAGATTTACCTTACCAGCACTGCACAGAGACAAGCATAAAAATAACAGGAGAAACCAAAGCCCTGCTTTTGTAACTAATTGACTAAGATCTGAGTCAGTTATTTGCATTTTGTAGTTTTGTTTATTATCCGTCCTCGGCTTTCTCATTAGGGCCAATCGACTCCGACTCCGCCGCTGTGTTATTGTGGCTCCGTCAACGAAGCTGCAATAAATTAGCCATATTTTCTCGACGGGTCCGGAAGCCCGCGACACCCAGCGCAGCATCTGCCAACTTTGAATTAGTTGGGAAAAACTACCTTTTAACAAGAAAAGAAAATGATTAACATAACTCAATATGGCAATTAAGATAGAAGAAAGGGCAGGGAGGCTGGTGACGTCTCCACACGTCCTGAGGGAAAGTGAACTGCGGCATGTTGATGCGTCTCTCCAAGACGAGCGAGTTCAGCTCATCTCCAATTAGCTGTGAATGTCCCTCTGATTAAAACCAGCCCAACAGTCCCCTACCCCTCATTATCCCGACCCCACAATTTTACACGTTGCTCGCCGTGCACTTATCTCTCCCCAGATATACGACTGACTTTTAATTACCTCCCTCACAGCGGTACTGTCCGTTGATAAGTTTGAAGGACAGCCGACTTTGGGGTATAAAGCAAAAGAGCAGCAAGAGCAAGTGAAAACAGACGAGGACAGAGGTACGGAGAGAAAGAGAGACGTGTCACTCTCTGACAGAACATCGCCGTTTCAAGGCAGACGTTTCATTGAATTCTCTGCCTGTGATGTTCGAGTTCAACCCTTTTGTCTCTAGTACCTTCCCTCTGTGTGGTCTCCGAGGTTACGGTGATAGAGTTTGTCAGAGAGTGTATAAAAGGTATCACCATTGGATGCAAACTTGTCAAGTTCCAGCACCTGATCATGTGACTTCACTGAAGGACATTTTCCTCCCGGAGGCATTGGCGAGTTTTTAATATTGGTTCCTCCTTAATCTTGTGATGCTGTCTACTGTGATTACAGTTTGACATGCTTTTGAAGCGTTTCCCACACAAGTCGATTCCATTTACGTAAAGCTTTAATTTGCATTTAGATATCATTGTTTTTATAATGATCATCTTATGTTTCTTGAAGTTGTAATAAAAGATGATTACGCTCTTCCAAACAGGCTGTTGCTCGGCAACACACGTCACGCTGCTTTGGCTTCTTTTAGAGCGATTTCATTTCAATGTAAGATATTCAATATTAGCTTTATGCAGCCGCTGGAGGAAAACAATATCATACCATTCCCAGAGGCGAAATCACAGCCGTGCTGATATTCAGGACTCTTGCTCATGAGGTACTGCCTAAATATAGAGGTGACCTATGTCACTATGAAAAGGAAAAAATGTTGTAGCATTAGAATGTATGTTGCAAAATAAATGCAAGGAGGTGGCTAATTTGTATGAATTTGTACGTTGTGATGTGAATCAAACAAAAACGTATGATTACTAGAAAAAAACAATGCTCATGCATTGATCTTGAGTACCTATAGAGGGGAAAGGCATATGTCATATCTTCAAAGAGTATTTAGTTTGATCACATTCATAAAAGATAGATACAGCTGTATGATTACTTCCGAAAATCATATGCCGCGTGCGGGGGGGGGGTAGGCTGAAGTAAAGCACATTGTCAACAAAAAAAGACATCAGTTTCACTCACTGCATACGGTTCATGTCCAGCATCTTTTAACGCTGGAACGCCTCCATATATCAGTTTCAAACAATCTCCAAATACAGATTTATATCCACCGTTTATATAACATTCATCACCCAAATGCAGTGACAAAACAAACATATGCGCTCTATCTCTCCTGCACACAAGTGAAAGTGACGTCTGCGCATGCTCCTTCTCCTGCTCTCCATGCTGTCGCATGGGCATGCCGCATGCTTTTCCAGGAGAATTGTCCAATAAGGGACTAAGAAAAACAGTTTTATATATTCGAACAAAAACTTTCCATACCTATATGATCATTGGGGGAGTGTATTGAGCACACAAATACTAAGTAATACACCCAACTCGTTTTTTGACAAGTTGACCATGTTAAGCATGAGAAGACAGAACGTTTAACATTGTAAAGAAGTCAGAATGCGTGACACATCATTGCAGCACGCC
Organism: Triplophysa dalaica; assembly: GCF_015846415.1. NCBI lineage: Eukaryota > Metazoa > Chordata > Actinopteri > Cypriniformes > Nemacheilidae > Triplophysa > Triplophysa dalaica. Next base: position 8,616,832 of record NC_079544.1, read on the forward strand.
TTTAAGTTCAAGTTTGGTGAACTCTGACCAGTGAATTTGTGGATGCGTGAGACAAAAAGAAGATCAAAAAGTCACAACGTGACTTCTCATGACAGAAAGTTGAAAGATGAAGGAATCGCTCCTGCCCATTTTTGCAGCACAATAGTGTTTGTGAAAATAGCCATGATTAGCCACCGTGTAAAATAGTTAAGATTTTGCAGTGAGATTGAATTGGATGTTTTATATCTGTATGAATGTGTGCATTTCCACACGTCAGATTTCAAGATTTCTGTAATGGCTCAGCTTTCCTATATGGGCCTTCACATCTTTGTGACATGCTATCAGTATTTTCTATGATCTCTTAATCCTTCCGTTTGACCACATTTACATGCATATCAACTAACTAAATATAACGTGTCAGCAGATCACAAATGTATGAAAGTATCAGGGAAGGTGCTGCTAATCAACAAGACAAAATGTGTAAATTGGGCAACAATCACATGGGGGAATTGAACTGGGATCATCTGTGCGGATCGCGAGATACACAAAAAAGTCCCTGTGTGTGAAATGTCATCGCGATCGCTGAGCCGTAGAATCATCCGTGGCGTGACATTTGAACCTTTGTGATTGCTGCGAGGAGGATTTTGGATCATGGATGATTTCCATAAGCCGCACAGAAGATACAAACATCATATCAATATCCTGTATCTCCTCACCTTCTTCACAGATGCTGTCTTCTGCAGCTGCTGACCCACCAACTGTGCATTCAGTTTAATAACATGTGAATGTGTTCATCTCTGAAAATTCACACCTTGCTGCCGTAATATAATGTGTTACTGCCTTAAATTCTCCAGGGTAGCTCACTCAGTAGTTCATGTCTGGTAGTGATTCTAGCACATTGGGAGCCAAGTGTTATACTGTCACTTAAGCAACTCTGGAGACCCCATTTTCCCAGTATTTCAATGTTGACAGCTGTCAATGTGAGATATCTTTCTGTATTTCTGGATACAGACCTTATAATCGTTTTCCTTTATTTAAACAGCGAGCGCTGTGTCATTTGCAGTTTATAATAAATTCTGCTGAATTTGTACTGGTGACGTTGGTCTTTTCAACAGGGTGCACCGTGTGATTTGCAGTGTTCCTTACAACACGTGTGCTTAGGTGCCTATTAATCCATGTTAACCACCGCCGAGGCCACAGGCTGTCAAGCCCTTGTCATGTACACGTGTGACTTATGACGCACTGGAAACTGAGGCAAGCACATTCTTTTAATTAAACCGGATGGGAGAATATGGGTAAAGATACAGACGGCCAGTTATTGCCGCACCTCTTATTAATTGGAATGACACATAAATTGATCTGCGGGTAATTATGTTTCTCTATGCCATCAATGGCGGCAAAATGTGCTGATGTTAATTATGAGCAGCTCTTGAGTGTATTTCTAAAAAAGAGGGACGTTCGTGCCGCACTAACAAGGTAGTCACATTAGTAGGGATGTTATGCGGTCTTCGTATTATGATTCAGTATGTTAGTGTATTAGGCCTCACGGCTCTGGGCTCAAAACCATTCTCCAGTGAAACGAATGCCCATTAGTGGTTTTGTGTCTTTCTGTAAATATTACCGAACACAGGACTTATAGAGACTGTTTTACATAGAAACTCCGAAAAGCAGCTGATGCAGAAGAACGTTAAATTCTGCTTCCTGGAGTGATGATGGTAAAATCTGAATTCATTTGTACTGAATAAACTATGGCCTTGAAGTTTTGTCTAAAGAGTGTGCTGTGGGCTGTATTTACTATTTATTTTAAACATTCATTTTAAAGTGCATTTAATTGACAGCGGTGAAATCCCTGGCAGATATTATTTTTTAAAAGTGTCAAAATTACAGCCGTGCAACCTTTTCTTAAAGACATCATGGCAGAAGGCCAATGATGTAAGTGCCAAGCCCTCAATGCTGTACGCTATACTGCAAAACCATATTTGAATAAAAACATTGTCTGAAACTGAGGACAGTGCCATAATCTGACTATATAATTTAAAATGTGTTGTTGAGAAACTAAAGATACTTAAGTTTGAGTTTTTTATACAACAATAATTGGCAAACACATTTCTGTAAAATGATAATAGGGGGTTTAAAATAATGATATCGTGTTATAACCCATTACAAATGAAAACCAGGAAATATACATATCTTGAAAGAGCGCTTACCCAATCAAAAAGAATTGGAGAAACAGTAACCGTTGTATAATTACAGATTTGGCAGCGGTTTAAACAAAATGCTTTCTAACATTTTTGCACGGTGTGTAGTAGTTCACCTGAAGTTTCTGGAACGTTGCATTGAGATGTGGGAGGAGAAGAAAGAATGAGGAAGAAGTGCTGACAAAAGGCTTTGAAGCTGAATGGGAACCTGTTCTGTTTCATAAATAACAAGAAATCTGCATACATCCTCTGTGAAAGACTGAGAGAGATGCAGTAGGTGGGAGAAGATGAGTGAGCCAGCAGAGGACCTTCACTCGGCAGGAGCTCAACCTGAGACAAATGTCAAGAAAGTAAGGTGACACGTCTGTGGAGTTGAGGAGTCAGACAGACACACACATACAGACGCCAATAATCTCACTTATTACATATCGCCCACACTGCGTGAAATGAGAAAATAACATCTGAATGTTCAGTTCCTTCTGTCATATAATGTAATGAACACAACAGGTGTTTTAAAGGTGTCTTTGCCAACAATGTTATTATGACCAATTAAAAATACATCTGTTCTGTTGATTCTTGAATGAAGGAAGAAAACAGGCGACAAAAAAGGAAAACTAAAGGTTTATGCATCTAGACATTTTCTTGGATCGATGTACAGTCCTTAAATAGTTTTTGGGGTATGATATTTTTCATAGCACTTTTATTACAAAGACCATCAGGTTTTTAGTTCTGTTTTCTTTTAGTTTCACTTTCTTGATTGTTCTCACTTGTGTGTTCTACCTTCACCAAGTCTAGTGAATTTAAGCAGTTACTTTTCTCTTGTCCTTGGTCAGATCTTGTCTTTTTTGGAACCAATTGTTACATTGAGAAACTGCATGAATCCTAAATCTTGACTTATTTGTACAAACAAATAAATATATATTCCAATAGCTGGGGCACCAGAAAAATACAATAAAATAAAACGTGAAGTATTTTATATCCAATATGTGCATTTTATTTCTGAAATCTTTACTGCATATCAAACTGTAAAAAAAAGTTTACTTATATATATTGTGTATATAAAAAATAACATATACGCGTGTATGGGGAGGGGTAGAACCTCTGGTGGAGGGCTTGTTGTACCCTGTCTCATGAAAACTCCCTCACCTGGGTCACCGACCCTCTGTGATTCAGGGGTTTTCTCACTGCTCTTGGCAGACTGAGCGGAAGAAAGCAGCGGTACACCTTAATGGTCAAGGAAGGCAGAGCAGCAATGCAATGCAGCTGAGGAAGTCTCCAGGAGTAACTCATTTTGTGCCAACGGACCAAGGCTTCTGATGCAGAGAGAGTGGGACTGCCTCTCTGCATAGGCTCTTCCACTTTAATCTCGCACAGATTAAAAAAAATAACAGAAAGCAGAACTGCAAAAAGAGCAAAAGAGCTCGCATTCTATAACATTGACATAGCCCTTAGTGAAACACACCTTCCTAATGAAGGATCTCACACAGAGTTTGCCAGTGGATATACATTCTTATGGAAAGGAAAGGCTCCACAGAATTTGATAGGCCAGCCTGCTTAAGAGCCTCCCTGAACTCCCTGTGGGAATCATTGGGGGCTCATGAAGATCCGCCGACCCTTCAAAGACAAGCAGTACGCGACAGTCATTAGCACGTATGCCCCCACACTAACCAGTGCAGAAGAGACAATTGAACATATTTACGCTGAGCTCGGTTACATGCTGCGCTCCGGACCAGTCAGCGACAAGCTGATCTTGTTAAGAGACTAATGCTCGCAAGGGCCAAGATCACACCAGGCTGGAATGAGTGCTCGGGAAGCATGGAGTTTGGAAGACGAACAAAAATGGCCTACTTCTGCTCCGTAAATGTGCAGAGTTTGAGCTTCTCATAACAAACACTATATTCTTCACTATATATATCGCTTTCCTGTAGCTCAGTGGTAAGAGCATTGCGTTAACAATACAAGGTTGTGGGTTAAATCCCAGGGGATTGCACATACTTAGAAACAAATGTATAGGATAATACAATGTAAGTAAAGTGTCTGCCAAATGCACACATGTACATGGTGGACAATGTACAAGACCACTTGGATGCAAGCAGTGGCACATGATAGACTATATCATTGTACACCAGAGAGGCATCAGAGATGTCCTTGTCACCAGGGCTATGAGAGGATCCGAATGCTGGACAGACCACGGGCTAGTCAGTGCAACACTTTAGCTGCACATGGTCTCTATCACCCAAGGCATGCTAATGTCATAGATGAGAAGCGTCAGGACTGGTTGGATGAAAATAAAAAGTGCAATTGGAGACCTGCTGGACAAGAAGAACAAAGCATTTCTGGAGTGGCAGAAAGACCACTCAGGAAGAAGAGAAAAGAAGGCGGAAGAAATACAAACAACACCAGGCAGTTCTTTGTCTCTCTCAAGGCAGGTTATGGTCCTTCAAAATCTGGTTCCGCCCCCTTACTCTCTATTGATGGTACCACGCTCATCAAAGATAAACAGGGTATCAGAAACAGATGGAGAGCCCTAACCCGCCATCAGAAAAGAGGAAGATATGCCCCCCCAGTGATGCTATAATAGTTACCCTGTACAAGAACAAAGGCATCAACATGATCTTCATTGTGAGAAAGGTGCAGGAGAAGTGCCTGGCAGAACTTGAACCTCTACATAGTCGTCATCGATCTGACCAGGGTGTTTGACACTGTCAACGCCCTATGGGTCATCCTCAAAAAACTCAGCAGCTCACCAAAGTTCCAGGCCAGCCAAGCTCTTGGGAGACTGCACTCCAAAGTTTAACAACATAGCAGCATTTGCCTCTCCATCAAGATCATTCAGAGCATTGGTCCTCATTTCACTCATGTACGACATGCAAAACATGGACGCTTTACCAGAGACACATCAAACAGCTGGAGCAGTTCCACCATTACTCTCTCCAGTCAATCATGAAGATCCGCTGGCAGGACAAAGTCACTAACCAAGAGATCCTGGACAGAGCTGGCTCTACAAGCAATGAATCCATGATTTTGAAATGGCAGCTCCCATGGTCTGGCCATGTCATCCGAATGTAAGCAAGTGTTCTATGGAGAGCTGGATGCAGGGTCCAGACACCAAGGGCGCCCAATGAAAAGATGCAAAGAGAACCTCAAGTCATTTTTAAAATGGGCTGACCTGAACTCAAAGGAGTTGGAGCTTGCCGCCTCTGACAAAGCCAGATGGCGTGCCTAAATTAATAAAGCAGCCACCACATTTGAAGAGGACCGTCATTATTATCTTACAGCTGCAAGAGAATGCAGACACAGAGCAACCCCTGCCCCTGCCCAAAATACTGGTGAACCTTTCCCTATTTGCAAACGCCTATGTGCTTCAGCCTTTGGGTTTCGAAGTCACATAAGACCCACAAATGACTGCGCAAAGCTTCGTCATTCTCGACTTCTGAGAGAATAACTACAGTATTTAAAAAACACATGGTTATGCATTTTATAAATATAAGACACATCTTGTCTCACATTTATACAAATAAACGTGATGGGGATAGTGATCATGTCATATACATTTTTTTTCTTATGATTATCTCTATTCATTTTAAATAATAAATGTTGCTGTTTTGTTTAGGGCATGTGTTTCTCATATCTCAAGAATCAGGGATTTAACTCTACACAGCATCTTAAATTTTTACGTAAATTTGTTTCTTAAATCTTAAACAATGTCACACAAATGCTGCCTCCAAGGGGCAACCACAGAGACTCTTTGTTCACTTGATCTGTTTCTTGCCCTAAAGGAATATACACAATACATAAGTAAGGGATAACGTGCAGTCAGCTGGTTTTTATTGTGAAATAAACCCCAACAGGGCAATCAAGACCCCAAACCAAGAGCTGAAGAGTCTTGTATCACCTTGTCAGGGTTTATTTTGAGATAATGAGCAGCTGACTGTACACTATCCTGTAGCTCCCTGCCACATCAGTAAATAGCTGGAAAAATATTGATATGAGGTTTAATGTTTGATTATTTATTGATTAATCAAATATAATATACAGTATATAGATAAAGGACTTGAGATGAACAGGCCAACTTAATCCTCTGATGTGTGGTGCCTAATGAGGAATACTATGGTGCAACTGACCAATCAGAGTTGAAAGATCTGTGTGGCAAGACAAAAAAATATGATAATGATTTTTGTGTGGGCCTTAATGGTGTAAAAAAGTTTTATCCAACCCATCTACAACAATTACTTAGTTAATAATATTGAACAAAACCATTTAAATGTTACCACGTAAAGCACATTAAAGGTTACCTGACAAAGCATTTTGTAGCCTACTTTCTTTCACCACTGCTATTTAGTACTGTGGACACAAACTGTTATCAGACAGGTTTGGTGGAGCATACACTTGGAGTTTTTTTCTTTTAATGGATGGTTTCGACATTACGCGTTAGCCTCAGAGCAGGATATCATGATTGGCTGTAAATGTGGGCAGTGCATACGAAAAGAGGTCCACCTGATTACACTTGTGCAGAAACCTGACTTCATTAATTAATGCTCACTCCTCTGTGTTTTTACTCTTATACACACATTTGTACACACACACACACACACACACTCAGGGTTCATCTGTTCCCAGCTTAATTAATTGCATTACCTCCCTCATGCTGCACCTGAGTGCTCAACTGCACCAAGAGTTGTGTCTACAGCTGCGAAGGTGAGTTCCAGTCATTTACTACAACATAAATGCATTCAACCATATACAGCAGTGACCAAAAGTTAATGCCCCCTCAAGTTAATCGTCAAAATGTGAAATGTATGGTTCAAAATGGACAAAGCACTAGACGTATGTTGCAAGGCAAACTACAGCATAACAGGTAATATACGCTTTATTTGAATATGCAAAGAATGTCCACAGGATGGACAATGACTACCATTTTATCACTTATCATTTTTGTCAATCCTCATGTGTTGTAATGTTTTAAAGTCGTTCTGCTGTGCATTGACTCATTTAACGTTGTGCATGTGTAATTTTTTGCCAAGTGTCCTTAAATTCTTCTGGAAGCTGAACTTCAGTTTCTACTCTAAATGCACCACTGCTACATGAATATAAAGTTTTCAATACATCTTTAATAACATATTTGAAGTAAAAGACATTCATTTTCCAAAGTTGGACATCACTTTGCCACTACTCTACACATTTGTTATAAATAAAAAATATGCTTATTTATTTATTTGTTTTTTATGTTAAAACACAGGACTAGTATATTTATGCCATTCTATAATTCTAAGTAATTCATGCTGTCTCTGGCCGCAAGCAAAGTTACCATTTTACTAACACGTGAACAAGCAAAAACATTTTGATAAGCAGCAGGGTTTAACTGAATATTTATTTGACCACAAATACGAATAAATACAACTTTCTGTGAAGTCAGTGAACCAGTTTATTGAACCCAATTCATGAAATGCACTTTCCACAGCTTGAGAAGAAAGATCCTTGTGCGTATCTTACTCTTGTTTCTCTGCTCGATGACATATAGACTTACTAATGTGGCAATGTAGCCTTTCGTTACTACCGACACTGCAAATGGAAAAGCAATTTTAAACATAGCTGAGCTATTATTGTGCTATTATTGTGCTTCTGTGCATAGTGAGCAGCTTTAATTAGCTGTTTCCTAAAGATGCTGTTGAATGTCCCAGCGTATAATATGAACATTTTTTGTTTGGTTTCTACATTTTTGTGTGACAGTACGACTTCAAGGTAATAAAAATGAATGGAAAATAAAAGTTCATCCCATTTTTAAAGACTCAACATTTGCCAAGGCCGATGTTTCTGTAGCACATTCTTTTTGACATTGACCATGATTAATTTGTTCTCCTGACTTCAGCAACACTTCTCCTGAGATGACTGAAGAGTCCACTAAAGTCTGCAGTGGTGTTGCGCCTGAGCCGCAAGAAGAGTCTTAATTACCTTGGCACTTCATCCACAGAAACTACTTGCTGTAGGGGAGGGCCGCTCATTGATGGCACCCTCTTAAATCCACCCTCCTTTGTTGAAAGTGGGTAACAGGGGGAGGTTGATTAAAAAAGCGAGCAAGGTGGACAGCAACACGTTTAATGAGCCGCCTGAAGGAAAATAGCGATTTTAGCGAGGGTTTAATTTTTCAAATGGGAATGCGAGAAAGCTCTTTCCTCTTCGTATCATTATACAGAGATTGTTTAACTCGCCTGCCTCCCTTCATTTATTAATGCCCCTCATTAAGAAACGTCGATGATGAATTCTTACTCACTTCTTGCCCCTCGTGTTAGATCTCACTGTTCAGCAAATATATTTATGGTGATATTACCCCATATAACCTCTCAAGAAATTAGTTAACAAATTGCCTCTCATAAATTACATTGTAACGTAGGACAGGAAGATTGTATGTACAGAATAACTTACTTAGGTCCCAGTTGTGCTCTTAAAATGTATGGCATTCACAATCTTTTCCATGAAACGTTATATTTAAATTAGGGCTGTCAAATTGATAAATAGTGATGAATCGATTCAAAATAAATGTTTGTGTTGACTTTGAATATTTATAACAAATATTTACATCAATATATTTAAATATGTTTAATATTGTAATGTATACATATCAATAGACGTATATCACACACATTTCTTCAATACATTCATGTATTGTATGTTTGTGTATTTATATATACATATACAGTAAAATATATTGTGGCACACACATATCATATAAACACAAACATTTATTGTGGAATAAATAAATTGTGATTAATCGATTCGACAGCCCTAATTTAAAATAATGGAAAGCTAAAATCTAAAAGCTTTTGAAAGGAAATTTACCTTATACAAGTATCTGATGCTCTTTTACTCACAACGAGAACACCTCATGCAGATTCAAAAATGATTTTGCTCGACAAGAAGTAAATCCAAATCGTATCTTTTAATAAATCCAATAGAAACTGCAGGAATCTGTTTTTTATAACCTGTGACAATGTGCTACTGTGCTAATCCATGTACTTCTACATGCTGAAGGTTTACCGTAAACTACATTTTCATTTTCATTTTCGTTCTGCCCTGCCAATAAATAAATGACAATAAAACTGACTTTGACTTTGAAGTAAATGAACAAAACAAGGCAGTCTCAATATATGCATAAGACTTCATAATGTAAACCAGAAACATAAGGCCTTTTTAATCTAAGATTTATTATGAAATAAAAATTGGGAGGATAGTAAACCCCTGTGGTCTTTCATTGCATCCCTTGGTTGGAATCCAGGCTATTGTTTCCCACCTTTTCACTTGCTGCGTGCCTTTGTTTCCACTTTTCCCTTTTCAATAAAAAATGTTTTCTTCATCAGCAACTCTGATTGAATCATGTTCAGCTCCAATAACCAAGCAGAAAACGTGATGGTGGAATAACTGGGGGGAAGAGTAGAGGGGAGGAGGGGTTAATGCTGGTGGGGGTTATGGAGAGACAAGAGAAAGAGGAAAATGGGTTTAATGGAGGCTGAAGAGATCTAAGTAAAACTAGTTCTAACCTTTGCTTTAGCCTGTTTTCTCCATGCATGATAGACGGTGTACATTGCTCTTATCATGACTACCGTATCGGGACCCAGTTAAAATTGGCAGTACAAAACACACTTATGGGGTCCAAAGCATTCACTTAAACCACATTTGTGGTGACCAGACAATAAAGGAGCGTCTATTGAAGAAGCAAGGATTGCATAAACATGGTCAAACTTAGAAATGTTTTGGACTTCTTCAGAAATATTGAGTGCAGTGAGGTTATTTAGTATTTAGAAGACTTTAAAGAAACGGTTAAATCAGTTTCTTAACGGAACAGATGCAAGCGTTGAACTCGTGCCTAAGCTCAAAAGTAAATATCTGGCAGATTTGCTATTCTAGCTTGTGTCCACTAAACCATTAAATTGCATGGCCTATGAAATGACAGCCAGAACTCCCACACGATGACCCAACATTTCAAGGAGTACAAAGGCACACTTTTCGTCCCCTAGCGGACGCCTTAGACCGATCAAGTGAAGCATAAAACATTCTCTCCCCCAGATGTATCAGATGTCTAAATTATAATAAGAACCATTCATCAAACAAACAGAAAAAAGGAATATGGGGCACTCCCACAGACACTGTTATTACTGACCTTCATTATCTGGGCGACTTTCTCACTTCCACTGATAATAGCTACAAGGTAATTGTGTATGTGTATATGTGAATGATTAATTTAAATAAATCGTGCAGGTTGTTATCTATGGACTGCATATGTGACACAGATCAGTTTTTTATTTTTGCGTCAGAACAAAACAGAAATGCACTTACAATAAAAAGCCTACAAGAGCCTCAGCCAGAAGGTTTATGAGCAGAAATGTAATGTTTTCATGTATAAGCACTTGTTCAAGTAAACATGAAATCAAATTGACTGCCATCCCAAGTAGTCAGGATGAAACAATATAATAGTTAAAAAATATACAATAAATGCAAAACGCACTATTCATTGTATATACAATGTGTGGACGTCTTATGAGACAGAGGGTAAAAAAGTCTATGATACTCTAGCGGATCTCACAGAAAAAAAAACGTATAACACCTTTAATACAGCTTTGTGTGTTTGGCTCACAGACACGGCGAAGGATCATGAGATTTCCCATCCAAGCACAAGGACATAATGTTTTATTCTCCTTGCAGCTTCTCCTCTGCTCTGACCAAAAAGTTTGGTTCAGATCAAATGGGGGTTGGTCCCCAGCGTCTACCCCATCTGCTCTCCTTCACAGAGGATGGGAGGATCACCTGTCATCCCAGTGTGTGCACCTGCTCCCTAGTCTACCTCTCCATCCTCTTCTTCATCAGATCTCCTGCTTCCCCTTCATCATCTCCTTGTCGGCTTCCTTTTTTTCATGTTTTCATTCTGTCAAGCTATCGCTTGTCTTCCTACTCGGCTGTGTGATCTAAAAATGTTCTGAAGATATCTTCCTTGGTCCTAAAAAATGTGATCGACAAATGTTGAGAACGGCATCTCTGAGCGTTTATCTTTGACCGAAAGGAGGCAAACCTGTCTGGTCGTGTAGAAATATATAGATGTGTTGATAATGTTTCCTGTGATCCTCCAGAAACTGTAAAAGGGAGTTCCTTTTTTGAGTTCAGTAACTCAGATCTATCTCCAAAAATATGCGGTGGTCAAGTCCAGGCACTTCAACTTCACACTTTATTATTTATAAAAACCAAGAACATATTTTTTTTGTTCACTGTAGAATTTAAAGAAACAAAGGAATGTTTCTTTTTCATAGGGGGAATGGCAACTCCCACAACTCCTGAAATAAAATAAAGTTAAAACAAAGCTTGTAAATGCGTGTTAAAAAAAGGTAAAGCAAAGTAGCACATGGCTTCAACACTAGTCATGAAATGTATGATTTAAAACTTAAAAAGCACTATAAGATCCGTTCAATAAAAGCATGTGGCATAGATACAATTTTTTATTTATTAAATTAGAATGACACTTACATTGCAAATGTGATTATCATTAATAACTAATTATTGTTTAACTAAGTACATAAAAGTACATTAAAGTCACTAATTAGAAGTGAATGTCCAGAACAGGTAAGTGGATTGTGTTGAATTGCCCGCAATGGATGGAATGACATTTTTATCTTTCCCTGAACTAAATAACCTGTAATTTTATACAGCCAAGATTTTTCGTTCACTTGGGGACGAAAGGTATGAAATGACAATTTTATACCTAGACCTGCATGTCGCCCTTCTGCCCTTCTATGTTTGGTGGTGATTATCTCAGAAGAACCCAAACTTAACTGTTAACCTAACAGTTAACTGCTCTTATTTTTATATGCCCGCTTTTTTAAAAGTTTACCATTTAGCAGGGATTGACAGGGAGAGGTGTGGAGAAAGACAAGAGGGAGAATCCAGGCTTTGATGTTATTTTGCACATGGCTGCACCACCCCATTATTTGAATATCACACGGCGCACAGTTTGAGTCTGGCCACTTTCTTTTTCTCTCCTGATGCTTTTGTGTGTGAGCAATTAAAGAATGCACCACAAAGGCTTGTGTTTGTTAATGACATCAAGCATTTACCAAGCTGTCAGTTCGTTGTCACCGCTGAGAATTAGTTTCTTGTGTTGCATAGACTTTACATAAACTTAACTCAACAATGCAAATGATCTAACAGGGCGGATCGCTTTGGGCTAAGTTTGGGTTCTTCTGAGATAATCACCCCCGAACATAAGAGGGCAGAGGGGGACGTGCTAGTCTGAGTATAAAATTGTCATTTCATACTTTTCGTCCACAAGTGAACGAAAAATCATGGCTGTATAAAATTACAGGTTATTTAGTTCAGGGAAAGATAAAAATGTCATTCCGCCCATTGGCCGCCAATTAAACACAATCAAGCTATTTATAGCTGTTCTAGACGTTCACTTCTAATTAGTGGCTTCACAATGTGTCTCAAGTGGTGAAGGTTGTAACTTCGGATAATTATCCCCCAACCCTTTCTGTGCTGAAATGCAAGTAGCCATCAGTTACATAGTGGAGGAGAAGAGTGATACAGTGTTACATTGAAAAGTCTGTTTACTGTATACACTAAACTTTGCAACTATAATACTATTATACTAAGTTAAACTTGAAATGAAACAATATAAAGTTGATATTCAGTTTTGACTATATTCAGCAGTTCTGTATTTATTGTGTCAATTCCAGTGCAGCGTTTGGTGAATTTCATCTGAAACAAACCTCAGGACAGCAATGTGAAAAACTGAAAGCAAATACTGTACATTTGAAATCAGACTTATTCCAATATAGTTTTATTAATAAACTGATTCTAAGATAGATTAAAACATTAGCATTGTGTTGTTTAAACAAAAACTTGTTTTCTTTGCCGTATTCAAGATCTGCAAACATTGCATCTTTTTGTTATTTTTACCTGATTGTCTTGTTTAAATTTTCAGTAAATAAATACAAACTAAAACAATATTTTCATATGGGATTTGGGTCATTAGATCTCAGAATAAAACATATTTTTAACTATAAATAGTAAATTCAGAAAAACCTGTTTATGTAGATACAAAATCAAAAAACATTAAACAAAGTAAGTCTCTGCAGATATGGCACGAAAAAGTGCATTTTGGGTCCTTCGCCGCAGATCTAAAGCCAGGGCGCAAAGCCGAGGTGCATTATCTTGGCATCTACTTGTCACTCATGTGACTCACCCAAACAGCTAATTAGAGGCAGCCAAGCTTGCTCTGTTACCAGGCAACAGCACCAGGGGGCATTGGTGAGATTAGCAAATTGGCGAAGAGCGTGCTCTGGATCAGACTGTAAAGGTCCTCAGCAGGACTGTTTCTCTGAGTCACACCTGCATGGTTCTGCAGCTGAGCACTCCTGGGGTGAGCCAGGAAGAAAACCCTCTAGACACACATACACATTTTCAAAGTGTTAGAGGCCCGGGAAAATGTACCACTGAGTTTTCACTACACTTACAGGAGATATATTTAACCCGGACAAAAAAGAACGAACGCTGTTCGGTTATTGGTGCTGATTGGAGGACATACAGAACTTGGCTTGCCTCACCAAATATAAGGTTAGGATTGATTCTTTACAAAGTGTAAATATTACATAGGTATAATAAATTATTGAAGACATTACTTAACATATACTGACATGTAAAACTAAAGAGTCTTTCCTTCAGTTTTTAATGATGATTTGTAAGCCATTACATCTGAAACAACGTTGGGATTAGCGTACTTATATACAGTTTCATTGCTTTTACAAACATAAGGTGCAACATTATCTCAAACATTTATTCCAATTTGAAATTCATGTTAATTTGAATAAATAAGAAAAAAAATGTTGGTAATACTCAGTTCTGGTTCTTCTAATAAGTCATTATAATTGATCAAATATATTACCCTTGACATTTCTATTTTCATACGTGTTTTGTGAGAACCTTGCTTTCAACATGTTGTGAAGTTCAATGTTATGAGGTGAAAGGTCAGTGCAAAAATGTCTACTTATAGCTTTTGTGAGCAAATATCCTTGCAACCGCTTTTGCTTCGTGCCAAAAACAATATTATTTCTGTATAAAAATAATAAGATCAATCACAGAGTTCAGCAATCACAGAGCTTGATCTATTGAGCTTGGAGAGGCAATAAAATGATTGAACATAATGAAGTACTTGTAATCTCCATCAGACTTTGGTTTGAGCCATGCGGAGGAAAAGAAAAATGCATAAAGAATAACTCATTAAAATGTAATAAAATCACTTGACAATAGAACAATAAATCTAGTTATATCTTATATATACTATCTACAGTATGCTGTTAATTATATCAGTGGTTCAGTTATTAGGACCAACATACAAGTTTCTCAAAAACAACCGTATCTATTGCGATACGTTCTTGTACACAATTATTAATATAAAAGAATAAAAAATTAAAAGTAAGAGCCATACAAGCTAGCACCTTGTTGTCTGACTTAACAATTATTTATAAATTGTATTGTATGTCAAGTATATAAATTGTTTTAGAATGCTTTGTTTGATTTGTTGTGTTCATACGTACCTTGAATGGAGGTTATTGTTTTTAAGCAAACAACAAATTTGATTCTCTATGTGCTCCCTATTTCCACAGTCAGACAGTTTAACCTGCATTTTATTATTGTCAATATTTACAAAAACTGTTAGTTAAAATGTTTCCTTTGAAGCATACGGTATTGTCATGCATGAGCAAAAACAAACATCTGCACTTGCAATATTGAACAAAGAGAGACACAGAAGCAAATAATCCCAAATGAAACACTTCACAAACCACATCCTGTGATATTATTTTTTTATTTATACAGATGAATTTTCCCCATTTTATCAAAGCTCATTGATTTTCCTTCGTGTCAAAAGCGTAGCTGTTTATGTGCTATTTTGGTCGGATTATAAATTTGACTGGAAGTTCTTTGCCATCAAAGGAGTCACATGCGATGCAAACCATCTGAAACCTCTGAGGGATTGAAAAGGACCTGAGGAAAGTGGGGTTCATCTCAGTTGCCCTCTTATTCCTCTGCCCTTCTATGCTATTTGAGGCTAATTAATATGAAAAGCAGATTTATGGGTGGGCTCCCACTTGTCACTTTATGTTGGCAGCCCCCCTTGTGACTTTTACCTTCAGGGATCCGTGACTGTTAGTCACCAGTCCTCCTAGCACCATTTGACAAACCACTCCAACCTGGTGCAGCGCTGTCAACCCCTTCAAGCTAAAAAAAACCTTCCCCAAGATTCCCACCAGGCTTTCCCCCGTCTGGACTCATCCCTGCCCTGCCCTTTACTCAAACCCTCAACAACAACATGCATTTACAGAATCCTATAAACCAAATTGGAAAATAATCAAAACATTAAAAAAAATGATTCTGTGTTGCAGCAGATTTCATGAAATGACTCATAAATGACAGTAATTTTGTTCTTGTTTTATAACATAAATTTGAGTGGTTCTAAATACACAAATTATTGAGGGAATTCAACTTAACTTTATCATTTTGAACCCACTTGTATAAAGGATCTTTACTTATTTTTTTGTGGTGGGACTACATTAATTCTTTTTGTTAATGTCACCAACTGAGTAGTGGATTGAGTTCCCAGCATGCTTTGTATGCGACAGCGTTAGGAGATTATTTTTGTGAAAAAGTGTTATTTTACGTGCTTTACAATCAGATTTAAGACTTGATAGTGTTTATAGTTCAGTTGTCTTTAAGATGTAGGAGAAGGGGTAGAGATTATGCTTGAGTATGCTTGTGTGTTTCTTCACTCAGTGAACTGTAATGTTGCTACCTTGTTAACTTGCTTACTTGTACATCATATAAATTAACCATAATACATGTTAAATAAGTTAAATCCAATGCTCAAATTAGCATTTCTTTTTGATTTTATTTACGTTTAGCATTTGACATGTGCTTGATTAATCTAAGTGATTTTCCTTGATATATTAATGGAATATTGCATAAAAAAACCTTTGGAAGTACTTGTATGTAAGGCTGTATTTACAAATGGTAAAACCAAACTGTGTGTCCATTTAGTTTGAACTTAAAGATGTATATACAGTATATAAATGTTTTTGTTTTGATATTTTATTTCAATATATATATCTTTTTTTTTCAAAAACTCTACAGAACATAGTGTTGTCTTTAAACATGAATGGACATTAGTTGTGGATTTGAAAAACTACACAGTACACAAAGCAAGTATACAGAGTGTCAAACCAAAGAAATATGCATTCTAAATCCTTTAAGACAGTTGACCAAGCATCACTATCCCTGGAGGAGCCACGTGGGAAGTCCGGATGGATGAGACAGCTCAGAGGCCTGACACTATGACTGACAGCCATATGGAACAGCTGTGAACACACTGCTCTGTCAATGTGGCAGAAAAATGCATCTGTGGATTTTTGCATCTGTGCCTCTATCTGTGTATGTGTGTGTTTGTGCAATGTGACCTGCTGAAATGAGGTGACGATGTGTGTGTGATGTGGCGTTAGGCGTATTTAGGCGGTATTCTTCGAGACCTTCCCTCGCCTAAGATTCTCTTTTTCCACTTTCCTGCACAGCACATCTGCATCCATTGACCCGACATAATGTCCCACTCAGGCAAATAAGATTGCACAAGCGAAGAACAAAACAGGCATCACTCACGGAAAGGAAAGCATTTGGTTCAGAGTCATTCGACAATGTGTAACAGGGTCCTCTGAGAGATTCTGAAGGTAATTGATTTTTTTCCCACCATTTTGGTCCCCTATTTCTTTCATTCTGTATTGTCTGCTAATAGAATCAGACTTAACAGGAGAAGAGTCCCGTGTAGAAGTTGTCAAGGTGCAGC
This sequence comes from Triplophysa dalaica, assembly GCF_015846415.1. Taxonomy (NCBI): domain Eukaryota; kingdom Metazoa; phylum Chordata; class Actinopteri; order Cypriniformes; family Nemacheilidae; genus Triplophysa; species Triplophysa dalaica. The sequence continues at coordinate 8,633,881 of NC_079544.1, forward strand.
GATCAGCATGCATTAGCAGACCCTGAGAGGCTTTGATGAACACATCTCATCATCCGTCCTTCTTCAAGAGATTATCAGACAGACAGCAATAACCAGAGAGACTAACACAATGCATGTTACAATTAGCCATCAAACTGTAAACATCTTAAAGCGCAAAAATATGATTAGGGGTGTATGGAGTACATGGAAGTATTTGCATGCTTCATTAATTGTGGACGCACCACTTCAATATTTGTTGTATTATTAGTCGTCGTTTTGTAATTTTGGTTTCTTGCTTGTTTTCGGAACCTCTTGTTTTCTATTGTGGCTAATGGACTAAAACGTGTAGATGTTTATGCGTTTGTAATGGGAACGTGCAAATGATGGACTATGAAGTCATTTCAGAAATTGAAGCAAACACTTAATCAGAAATTCTTAGCAAGAATAAATCATGCTATACTACTTTAATTTATTTTTAAATGCAAATATTTATTTGTTAAAACATTTATTTTGTTAAACCTTGAATTGTGCCCATTTTTATGTCAGGCATAAAAATCATACTCATGAGGTCATACTATGAGATCTAGTGAAATGGGGACTTTAACAATAGTGATCAGAATCATCTCATCAAATAATTTAAGTGTCAGACTGTCACAATATCTCATTTTACACTACACGGTTATCATGGTTAAAATTGCAATACCGATATTATAGCAATATCAGTTTTTCCGGTAGACTTCGGGCAAAGAATCAATAACTATTAAGTGGTTTTAATTTAATTTAATACAATTCATATGCAATTAAACATTATACATTAGTATTAATATCAATTAAATATAAAATAAATTATTATATTAATAGCCACTAGCCAGACCAATAACACAGACCAGAACTTCGGCCATGCGTGTGTTTGATAAACTCATCTGTATGGTTCTAGCCAGACTCGTGTCTGCATTCATCCTCCTCAAGGGTCAAAACAATGAGACAATTGCAAAGTTTTTGACTTCCAAACACTTTTATCCCAGTCATCAAATTCTGTGATTAAACCTGCAATAAAAGAAACACAAACGGAAACTTGTTTGTAAAGGAGTTTAGCAACTGAAGGAACACACCACTTAATCACTTTTGGGATGGAGAGACAAAGGAGAAGAACTAACAGACTTCTGATACAAGTTCCAGCTGAGAAATGTAAATTCATTTCAGTAAGAAGCCATAATCTAATTTTAACCAATCATAATTCAGTCCACTCGCGTTCGCCCGTTATTCCTCTGCTGACTTCATTTTTCTTCCGCAGCTATTTTTCCACGTCTCCACCTCATTTCTCCAGCGGCCTGTCAAAATTTGTACTATATCTGCCATGTTTCACGGATATATCTTGACACGCTGTGCATTACAATTCATACAAAATACATAGAAATACATTTTTGAAGTTAAATATACCCGATTCAACACCATTCATCACGTTTACTGTTGGCTGCCATGCCTCAGAGCTGCTTAAAGACCATTTCGAATGTGAATCATTCTGTTGTTGGTGTGGGGAAAAAGTGCCAGAGCTCACAGAGTTATGTGTGCTGTACAAGAATCAGGACTGCAGCTGAGGTCGAAATATAAGAATTCTTTTATCTGTCCTTTTTCAAAGAGGTGATAAAATAACTCAATAAAATCTCCTTACATCTGTCGCCCCTCCAACAGAATCACATTCCTGACAGATGTGTTACCTCTCCATATTCATTTCTCTCTTAGTTAACTTCATTCACCGTCCTTTTCAGACATAAAAGTGATACTTCACCCAAAAATGTAAATGCTGTCATCATTAACTCACCTTCGAGTTGTTACAAATATGTATACATTTCTTTGTTCTGATAACACAGAGAAAGATATTTGGAACGATGCTTATAAGCAAACAGATCTCAACACCCATTGACTCCCATAGTAGAAACATTTGCTTTATCTTTTTTGTGATGTGTTGAACACAAAAGAAGACATTTTGAAGAATGTAATACAGCAAACTAACATTGTTTTTCCTTCTAGGTGGTCAATGTGTGTTGAGATCTGTTTGGTTATAAGCATTATTCCAAATATCTTTCTCAGTGTTCACCAGAACAAATACATTTAAACACAATTTTAACAACTCGAATGTGAGTAAATGATGATAGAATTTTCCTTTTTGTGTGAAGTATACCTTTAATATATGCATTTTTAAGACTTAGTCTTCATTTGAAGAATGCAACGGTTACCCACACCAAGATATCAGAGAAGCGTTTGAAGTGAGTGCACTCCTGCCCGCCTTTGTGTTCTGGGCTTGTAATATGAATGAATAATGTATCAGGGTTTAGAAATTCATAATGCTCTTGTTTTCACCTTCCATGAAGCATTTCCACTCACACATATCCCGGCATTGGCCTGCGAGTAAAATCTCATTATGGCACACTCCCTGAGGTGGGCAGGGCCAAGCCTCGGGAAACATGCTGGACAGCCGTGGCAGACTGTTTGGTTGACATGGGAGAAAAAAGTTTTAATCACCTCTCAACCAAAACCGCTTCACCGGGCAAGACAGGCTGTCTCGTGCGCTAGAAATTAAAAGCAAACCTTTCTCTCTTCTAGTGTCCGTGGTGATTAATGCTTCTAGTTGTTTGGGCAAAACGTTTGTTGCAGAAACATCTGAAGCAGAATTCGACAACGTCTGTGATGTGCTTCACCATCATACACTGTGGACGTCTTACATTTAAAACTCATGACAAGAGCTCAGCTCTACTAACAGCTTTTGGAAGATGTCAAAGACTGGTGTATGCCACAATTACAAACCAAAAAGAAACCCATCGGCAAGACAAACAAAGAATTTCCACCGATTAAAATGTTATACCTGAGAAGAACATGGCTTGCACATATCTACAAAGCAGTTTCGCCTAGTAATACAGAATACCCACAGGGGGCCTTTCTTTCACGATTTCCACAGAATATGCTGATTAGAGGTGGGAGAGACAACCCTTTAGCAAAGAATCTTCTGTCTCGCAGCCGTCAAAATATGACGGCACAGGAAATTGTGTGGGTGCGTGGCTTTGAAATCAAGTGATTTATCTAATATTTCCCCGATTATTTCATGACCTGAAAGCATGAGCAAAGGGATTTAACATTGAAGAATCTTGAAGGTTTCCACCTAGGTGATAGATGCAAAAACAGACATGTTCCAGAAACCACATTAACAATATAACAATGTTGGATAAATATCGCAGATAGTATTGAGGTCCATCAGTGTCTACTTAAAGGGACAGTTCACCAAAAATGCTAATTCTGTCATCCTTTACCCTCGAGTTGTTCTAAATCTGCATTCATTTCTTTGTTCTGCTGACCACAGAGAAAGATATTTGGAATAATGCTTATAACCAAACAGTTCTTGGCCCCATTGACTACCATAGTAGGAAAAATGACAATGGTGGTCAAAAGTACCCCAGAACTGTTTGCTTTCCTACAAGGAACATTCAAAAGGAACATGGAAATGTATAATGCAATTTCTCCTTCTATGGTGATCAATGGTGGCCAAGAACTGTTTGGTTACAAGAATTATTTCTCTGTGTTCATCAGAACAAAGAAATGTATACAGATTTGAAAAAACTTGAGGGTAAGTGAAGACAGAATTTTCTTTTTTGGGTGAACTGTTCCTTTAATATTTTTGCATGCGTCCTATATCTCATAATGACCTTTTCAGCAGGCATGCCAAAGGTAACTTTGGTACTTATAAAATTGTGTTTTTAAAAAGGGCAACATTTAGAGTAAGTTATATTTAGTAAGTTTTTATAATATCCTCTGGACATAAGTCATCTTTTGCATCACATCAAGGCTTTTGTTTTATGCTTGTTCAACCTGATCTCACGGTTAATTCAGATCCTACAAATTGAACTAAACATACAAATCGTATTAATTTACACAAATTGGCCGCCTCGTATTATAGTTAAGAATTCCAATGAGATTGTTGTGACTGGTTTGGAAATACAAAGAAAACAATGAAATGTATCCAAAGGAGAGAAATATTCCTCCACTGGAATGCCTCCCTCACCTAGCCGTCTGTGTGAACCAGTCGGTAAAGCAAATGTTTTTATGTAAGCATGAAATCCAGCAAGGAATGATAAGATCCTATTGGGAGGAGATGAAGAGGGGTAACAGACCTGCAGAAATTGAGATAGCTTATTGAAATTGTGTTGGCACTTGTTCAAAGTCTTAATTCTAGTAAACGGTGGGTTACAGATGTTTAGAGCAACAGAGGACTCGCTGCCACAGCAGACTGCGAGAGAGAGAGACAGATTTATTAAATTAATAACCCTCACACTCTGCGGGTTACACAGCAGGAGGGAAGGTGTGATATATTTATTTCATTCGTGCATAGCTATTATTCTCCTAAAAGACTGGCAATATCCAGGGATTAGGGGACAGAAGAGCCTTAGTTCAGGTTGGGGTAATTCTTTTACTTTGCAGAAGTTGCGGCTGCTGACTTGTTCACTTTCAGTCACGGGGATCCGCAGAAAGGAGGGTGGTAGGTCACTATGGAAACCCAGGATATTTCATGTCTGTAAGCCACCTAGGGATCAATGAAATATTAAACCCAAAGACCGTTCAGCAAACTAAGGGTATTAATATTGGCCAAACTTCTAGCTAGTGTGTACAATAGCTGAAATAATCTGTAACAGCAAAAGATAGAGAAGAGAGTGAGAAACTTTTTAAGTTACAGTTAAGGCAGTCATTCATGCTTTAATATATACAGATGGGGAAAAATTTTGGAGAGGACTCCAGTTTTTACTTTAATCACTATTTCTGCATGTATTGTGACTCCAGTGTTTGTTAAATTTCAACAGACACAAACATCAGGATTCAGGAATGATTTAAAGTCGACCAACAGCAATGTGAAAGACTGAGAGAATGCAAAGGCGCATGAACACTGTGAAAAAAATCGGACTTATTCCATACATGCGATTCATCCCTACATAATGAAGCATTATATTTTTATTATCTTAGAATTAACTATTTCTATCTACATACACCGCGGGTCCCCTTACATGGAATTCACCATGTTGTTTCTACAGTAGCCCTAAATGGACAGACTGCTACAAAGCACATATCATAAATACGTTATCTCCTTCGACAAAGAAGCAAAAATCGAGAACTTAGCTGTGCCAGCTGCCGTAGTGCTTCAAAACGGGGGATGGAGTGAGCCGTTGGTTGCAATTTTCAACCTTACCACTTGATGCCGCTAAATTTCATACACTTGGACCTTTAAATGTAAATCAAAAAATGTGGGAAAATGTTGTCACTAGTTATGAAAGTAAAATTAACATTTTTCTTAAACAAATACCTATACTACATTTAGAAAATAATTTGAGTGGTCTCTTATTTTTTTCCACACCTGTATATGTATATGCACAATGCAGTTCCACTATGAGTTACCACACATTGTTTTTCTAATTTAAATGGTCCTTCTGTTTAGCTGTCTGACCACGTACAATAAACAGAACATCTCAAATTAGAATAGATTCCAAGCAGCCAATCTATTCCTCTTACCCTGTCCAAGGAGAATAGATTGGTATGTAAGGATTTATCTAAGGGGAGTCCCACAGTTTGGACTGCACATGTGGTCTTAGATCACAATGAATTTTCCCCACATTTACACCTAACAGAAATACTTTTCAGATCACTAATCAAATGTAGGAAAATTTCCGATGACCATGTTAACACTTTTGGTACAAAAGGTCAGATTGCTGTTGAAGCATTTAAAGGTCAGATGTTCACTGAAGCATGCTAGATGCTCTTTGGAAGATGCTTTATCCTCATGCCGGGATAAGATAGATCATCAGCATGTTTTTGCATTCTGTCATTAAAGTAAAAGGCGTACTCAAAGAGATTCTTAAAAATCATCAATTATTTTACTTTTCATGTAAATTGTTATGCCGGTAACATAATTTTTAATGAGAATGCAAAAATATGAAAAAAGTAATGTTAGACTTTTGAACATTTCCTGCATAAAGTACTGCAATACTTAAGGTGGTTTTCTTGCAAAGCTGAGCATAATACGAACAAGGTAAATTTGCATAGGAGCTTTTCAAAAGAAGGTCATTAATACATTAATACTTAATAGGAACCCATTGAGTTGGATAGCTTTGCCTGGCTTCACGTTTTGTTAAACTTTCATTATTGAGGCGATCAAACTGTGTTGTTTTTTTCTCTCTGACCCACCTTAATTTACCTTGAACAGGTTGACGTTTGACTTTGTGTGAAACATAAATCCACCTTGAATATCAATGCCTTTCCAAACAGCTTTATTCAAACAAACTTCCCTACATTTCAATGGCTGGACATTATGCTGATTACAATACTTTTTTATATAAATCTGAAATTTTCGACTCTGGGGACTGAAGCACATAGCGCATAACAAGAACACAAACTCTCTAATAAATAGGTGATTTATCATATAAATTGAGGGCATGAAGTGTACAAGTCTGAACATACAAATGATAAAATTAATATCAATAGTGTCTACGTTTGACTTCTCAAGCGTGTTTGTTATTTTTCATAGTCAGTAGAATTGTCTTATTAATTTCTTCTCTAACTGTATCGTAGGAACTATGAAATAAACACCTGAAATTCATCCTTAAATTCTTTATTTTCCTTCTGGCTATCCTGCATATTTTAATGTGTATTTTCATGCACGAATAGTCGTACACCTATGATTTATGATGTGGCTCAATGCAGCTATAGGGGAATGTGGGCCAAATCAGACTTAACACTCCTTTCACAGTTTTCCAAAACCAGAATGTGCTAAAATGACAGCTGTCGCATACACCGTGACAGGTGTGAAGGCATGCTTTCACCAAGCCATCTGAAATAGTTGTAGTTTATACTACTTCTCACTACTAGAATCAGTATGTTAGTTAATATTAGTTTTGTTATTGAATTCTCAGTTTTTCATGTTAGTCAGTAATGATCTATTGGGGAAGGGGGTTGATTTAATGTTTATTACTAAATCAATTAATGGAGAATACTTAACAGATGTTTACTTTTTCTAATTACACGCAATATAGACATGTGGTTAATATCACTTCTGTTAACAATATTAACAAGAAAGGTGCTATTTGTTTTTGTAAATCTACACTGTAAAAAAAACATAAAAACTGCTTATATTGCATCAGCTGGGGAGTCCGAAAATACAATCAAATTTCATACTTTTCGTGTCATTTTACACCCGACTTGTAAACATGCAGTCTATTTCTGTAATTTACATTTTTATTGTATTTCAAAAATAGGTGAAAAACCTGTCGAATAAAGCACAAAAAATCATAGCAGCATATGATGTGGGTGAAAAATACTTTGTTTATCTTCTATCTGACTGATCCTAGAGAACAAATCTATTTTTTCAGTAAACATTGAAAATGGTTGCTTTTGTTTTATTGGTGTGCTTGACAAAGATAATAAGTGTTTTTTTGTTGGTTTCTCTGTTAGAAAGCTTGCTGTAATATCATCTGTAGTCTGGTTTGTACCATGTCTATTATCTCTTATTCATTCAACTCTCTGGTGACAATGAAACGACAACTTATATCCTGCGTAATTTGTCATACAAAAACCTCAGGTAGAGCAAGAGTGAAGACATACCTACAGCATGGCCACATATAATGTCAGTGATACAGCAGCCCACTGTCATGTTGAAACCTTGATAGTAGTGTTTGGGCTTGATGGGCAGCAATGTAAAGCACTGTACAGTCCCACAGGGGTTGGCTGTATCATAGTGGAGTTTGTATTAAGGACAAAAAAAGGTTATTGCCTGATTTCAATCACAAGTAGATCATACTACTTCCAACTCAGAAATCAGTGCAATAAGCCGGTTTATCAATGTTTTGATGCATTGTAAAAAAAAACGTAATACAATTAAAGGCAGCAAAAATGTTTACAGTACAGCATATGTTTACATGATTATGTTGCGCCTGTGCTATTGTAACTGCTCCTACTCGCCCTCGAACCAGCGTCGGTCTGGATGGGAGACGGCGCTCTAACGAAGTGGCTAAAGACCGCAGTCTCTAGCATCTGTTGCTAGAGCATCTCTGTTGTTCGGGGAGTGAGGACAGCTCTCTCGCTGGCCTCCATCTCTATTTATGCATTGTAATCACTTTATCAGTCAACAAGTTTAAAACTGGGCTGATTGTGTTTAACTACAACTATGCAATGTTTTCAGGCACCTCCATTAACAGCTTGATGCTATTCAGCCTCTGTATTCAGAAATACTTTCATTGTCATACAAAAAAACCTACTATTCTTTTGCTTTAACAAATTGCATTGAAAAATATTTAATAATACTTCAAAAGAGAGATAGGATGTCACAACAAGCTTGTGAACAAGGACAAATCTTGAGCAATTTACGATTTATGAATCAAATTAGATGCAGAAATATGTGCTTTTTGTTTCATCCTAATTTTATAATTTCTATGAAGACAATGCAAACTTGTAAACGACAACCCCAGGATAAAGGGAAATATGCCTGGTGTCACACATTTTGTACAGGTCTGTTTTAAATGTAAATGTATGACTCAACCTTTCCTAACAAGTGCAGCCTTGAACATTTCGTATGTGGAACATTTTTGTGTTTTCGACTCAGTAACATAACTGCTGCGGGGGTTTAAAGGCGGAAATGTCAGGTCTCCATGACCTAAAAGCATAGCTAGTGTTAAATGTCCTCTTGCAGATGGTTGAAGGGTTAATTCAGGCATGGATAGCTTTACAGAGGTGCTGATGTTAAATGTGCTGTGGCAGGGTGTAGGGTTAACGGCCGACTGCTCTTTTCCAGTGGGGGGTTTCTCTCTCGCCATATCCCTGTAGTATAGCAAACCGAGCGCTGGTCAAGGATGCCCACTGGCTCTCATTAAGAGACGTCAAATCATTATGGATCTCTTCCCTTTCTGCAAAGCTCCTCTAAACCTCTGGCGGCTCACAGCTGTGAGCTATCATTAGCAGATGACAAACCCCATTAGAGAGCCCCCTCTCTGGGCTGGAGTGGATCTGACAAGCCCTCCTTAGCCTTCGACTAGTTCAAACGCACAAAAATACTTTAAATACCTTCTGGTATGTACACACAAAAAAGTAGAGAACATATATACATTTTCAAACTCTCACATGTGGACATAACCTTGAATATACACCAGACACGTATAAACATACGCTACAACCACTTGCGTCTGCATCATTTTTGTGGGTTTTTCTTCAGGCTTTTTATGTAATTTCCTTTTTTGGCCCTGCCCATGTAAATTCAATTTCCATGAACATTGGCAAGACGAATGGTATGATCATTAGGGTGCATTAGGAAATGTAACTGGAACTGTCTAAAGCCCCGTTCACACCAAAAACATGAGTTAAAACTATAAAGATTTCGAAATCGTTCTGAATTCATTAAAATACCAAAACTATAATGACTGCTGAATGATAGAATATTGCTAATTTAACTGAATTTTAAGGGCTGGTGCATTTAAAAAGTGAAACTGCAGCACACTGGTTTAGCAGAAACATAATCCGTTATAGTTATGATTCTAGCTATCGTTCTCTGTGTAGTTTTAAGAAAGCCTTAAAAAGAGAAGTCTGTGGTATTTTTCCACTTTACATCTGGATCGCTTTGACTTCACAGTCCCACCCTGACAGTCAAAAGCCCTCCACCCTGAATCAGGTTTTAATTACAGCTATTTGGATTGGCCCAATGGCTTTGCTTCTCTATCCCCACAAAGTCTCGCACATCTACTAATTTAAAGCGACCACGTTGCCTGTGGGACTTTTTATATCTTTCCAGGCAGCGGTGTGCGACACAAGCCCACTTTCATGTGGAAAACCCTGCATGTGTCAAAGAGACTTAGCTGTCGGTAGCGTCGCCGTTATTGAACCTCAGAGATGTTTCGAAAGGGCCCTCAGACAGCGGCGGTCTGTTTGAGCCTAGCTTCGGGTATGTGCGGCAGCTGCGCGCGGCCTAACTCAGAACCAATAAAGACTGTGAAGCCATGTGTGTGCACTTTGCGGTGGCGCGTGTGTGCGTGCATGTGATGAGAGATGGGGACTAGCAGGGCTTAATGCACAGCTGGGGTAAATTCACTTCGGGGGTAAAAGGCCTGCTGTTGCTTTTGCCTCAATAAAGTGAAAAGCAGGGAGAGTGCAGCCAAGTGTGCTTCCATTGTCTGGAAGTAGGGCAGTGGTACAAAGAGGACTGACCTGGGAGACCATCCCAACTTGGCTTGAGAAAGCTGTTATGTAACAACCAGGTGATTCACACAAAGAAAACGATTACCTTTATAATGCCAAGAAGTGCCTTGTCATGTTGTTAGTAGCCCCACACTGATATTTAACATGTGCTGAAATACGAAGCTATATAACTTTTACAGAAATAAGGATTTGGGCTAAATAAATCATGAGGTGGATGTGAACACTTTTGATTGACATCTGGTGGAATAACTAAGAATAAGACCTTTGAACTAATATTCTAGTAAAAAAGAACAGATCAAGATAAGATAAGTCTATCAGTATGCGTATTTCCCTGATGCACTGGCCCACTTTCAGCAAGAGGACCGTATTCTCATACTCTTGGGGGTCACCTTCACAGTACAGCATAATAACACATGGCAGGTAGATATTGTCATGAGCAGAACCAGGGTTGTGCCTTCACAATTGACTGACAATTGCATTAGTTTCGGTGCCTCTCTTATCATCATCTCGTTATCATAAATCACTTTTCTTTCCGTGCCCTGCTCTTCCACCCACTCACTACTGTGCCGTGGTCATCTCATAGGTTTCGGAAAGTAAACCGACGGGGTGAGTCACAAAATTAGCCTGTTATCTTGGTAGCATAGCACAAGATTGTTTTTCCCAGAATACCTGAGACTCAAATTCTAGATGGCATTAGTCATTTTATGACCCCTACATATGAGGCCTTTTGGTTGTTAATATTTTTGGAACAGCCTTTTGTTAGACGTATATTACCATACTTTTATAAAGCACAGTATTGTCATGTGGTGTGGTTAAAAGTATTAAGACAACTTGTGAAAACTCTTCTCTGTAGACACATTTTAACCAAAACAGCTGAAAACAATTGAAGGGAGGAAAAAACATTTTTACACAATTTTCTTTGTTTCAAAATCTGCATGCATTTAAACCTGAAGATCCTATTTTTAGCATTATTTAGATATTGTTAAGGATTTGATTATGGGTTCAAATATAATAACATGGTTAATATCACAAATGACAAATGTAGCTATATTTTATTACTGACATCAAAGTATGCAGTCAGAATATTTCTTTGTTATTCAACATCCTGCACCTTTCTGTTTATTTCCAGGTTTTACTAAAATACAGCATCTCAACTTTTGGACCCTACTGTATTTCCTTAATATAATACAAATGTGTCGTCGTCAGATCATTGAACGTGTGGTTTTGTTTCCTTATTATTTTACATTGTTCACAACGTTACAATGTTGATCAGATAAATGTGTATATAAATATATATGTGTGTTTATGTGTGTTTGTGTGTGTATATATATATATGTGTGTTTATGTGTGTTTGTGTGTGTATATATATATATATTTAAACCCAAAATACTGCTTCAGTATATATATACACACACTCAAATTTATCTGATCAACATTGTAACATTGTGAACAATGGAGAATAATAAGGAAACAAAACAACACGTTCAATGATCTGACTACGACACATTTGTATTATATTTTGGAAATACAGTAGGGTCCAAAAGTTGAGATGCTGTATTTTAGTAAAACTGTTTTATTTCCATATATATTTAAATATATATATATATATATATATATATATATATATACAGTTGCGTATACGTAATCTCTAAAACACGATCATAAATCAGCGCAGTAGCCTTTAAGTTTCATGCGTCGTCATTTGAAGCTTTGGTTCTGAAGAGACAAATGTTATGTATTATACTGACACCTAGTGTTTGTTAAGAGGAAGTGCAACATTGAAACTCTACTGCTTTATTCTTGCCTGAATTTATAACTATTACTTTCTAATATGTGCTTGATCTTCTTTTACATTCTTAACACCCAGCTCATTTTTTCTGATGCAGTATTTTGGGTTTAAATAAATATTACACATAAAATATAAAGCAGGAAATAAACACAAAGTGCTAACTTATGCTATTTGCCACACCTAACATGGCGGATGACTGCAGACACGTTTTAACTTTCGATATCTACGGCACGTCCTGACGTTGGCGGTTAAAAGAAAACTAGAACTGCCTGTATTGCATGTCAACTTGAGCGATGGAGAAAGCAACATATATGATTTTGCACGATCTTGAATATAACGTTACTTGACGGTAAACACATGCGGTTAAAGGGTGAACATGTCGCGTGTTACAGATGACGTGAAATATAAAACACTTGTCGAGGTACGTGCATGTAAACAGTAGCGAGGCAGCTATGCTTCACCAGTCTGCAATGGTTAATGAGCTAACAAGCTAATAAACAATAGTGCAACATTAGGATTGAAGCGAATGACTTACCACTGCTGCAAAATTTCACTCAGCAGGATGACACACTGAAGATTATTCAGTAGTAGATATACTGATTATTGCCACATTGATACCCCTTAGTACGGAAATTACCATGGTAACCAGAGATTCCGCCGACAAACTGTTGTCGTTAGTATCGTAGTAAATGTCAATAAGTAATTTCAATTAATATCGTTTTTCTTTCTTTTTATAATAATAATATCAGTTCGGCAGTTTTTGTAATGACTCTTATGAAGATTACTCTTGGTTTTATTATTGTTGTAAAAGTAAATTGTATTACGATAGATTTGTGTTGTAAACCTATTTTCTTAATGGGCAATAGCTGTCTTAATTGTTATAATTTTGTTAATAATTTGGAATATCGTTGTAGAATTTAATATGCAACACGTACCATAAAGTCCCCATGAACCGGACGTTGTGATCGTTTTTACTTCCGTATTCTGACACATTTCCGGTTGAAATTTAATTTCCCAGTAGAAAACTAATGGGCGTGGCTTGTTTTTCACCGCAGATTGATTGGATGTTTGACAACAGCTGCAATAGGTGTGTTCGACTTCATGTGGTTTTGACTAGAAGGGATATATTTATGTACACTTCAATACCAGATAATATTTGTCACGCTGAAAACAGTTGATCATTTTTTTTATTATTGTAAGGTTAGGGTTGGTGTAGGCATTAGCTAATGTAATATATTGTAATTATATGGCGAGATTTGGCACCATTTATGGCCGTAGCTGTATCCCTCCTATCAACAACCATGCAGAATCTCAGGATCGGCTGCACCAGGCTGTGATAACGACACAGCTTTTTGTGATTGGCTAGATACACCGCATGACGACGATCACGTGCGTTTCGGGTTTATTCTGACACCTTCACTTCAACTTATACTTATTAAAGAAAAAGTTTGTAAGAATTTTGCAGTGAAATAAACTAAAACCACTTGGCCAATGTTATATATTTTTTTTCAGCTGAGTACTTACAATATCGCCTGTCAATGGCGTCATATCTGCGTTACCTTTTGTTACCGCCTTTACTGACGTAGCAACCGCGTGACACTGTCATAAACAGATGCGGTTTAAACCGTCAGTCCGTCTATCATTATTGCAAATGATGTGGGTACGTTTAAAATAACTTTTACAATGATTTATTTGAAATCACACCATCGAATTGGACAATTATCATCTATGACTAACAATTTAGTTTTTAGACTTTATTACTTTACCTCTTCCGCTAACACGGTTTCTCGTTCCCGTCTGATTGATGTATCAGCGGTACCATCAGCGGTTGAGTTGATGACAACATATTCCATCATTCCACGCTTCTACACAGTGTCATCAAGCTACGCGATTGTTGTTGTTTTGATCGTGCGCCCTCTAGTGGCGATTTCTACAAACTGTACCTTTAATTCATGTTTTTAAACATTACTTGCAGCTTTCCTGTAGCTCAGTGGTTGTAGGATGGCGCTAGCAACTCCAAGGTCATGGGTTCGATCCCACGGGACTGCACATACGTAGAAACAAAAATGTACAGAATAATGAACTTTAAGTCGCTTTGGATAAAAGCGTCTGCCAAATGCATAACTGTAAATGTAAAACAGCTCAAACTCTTGTATATCATAGTATGTTATTTTGTGTCGTTTGATAAAATATAAATGAAACGAACACTGATTCATCACCATAGGTAATTCAATAATATATATTTATGTTGTTTACCATGATTTTTAGACACAAAGTGTTAAGCAGCACATAACATATGCAATATGAAGGGTTAATGGTTGCTAGTTTTCTAATTAAAATGTTTGTTTATTAGACAAATCCACTATATGATCCACTTAATTTGCGCTTTGAAAAGGAAACACAGCGCGAACATCACTACGACAAGCAGCAAGTGTCCGACTCCGACTTAATTTCGCCTATCGGTCTGCAAAGCGCCGCATGAGGCCGAACACACCTAATGATTTTGAATGAAACTGTCAGCAGACTAACAGTAGAAGGGGAGGAGTTAACATGTGCTCCCGCTAACCCATCTAATTTAAGAAATTTCAGATGGATAGTCATTTCAGGGTGGATGCATTTTCAGTTTTAAGGCTACATGAATATTAAACAGAAAATGACCCACATTGATAAGCTATTTACGAAAAACTCTGCAATTTTCATGCAAAAATGAGAATTGTCATTTTTAATTTCACTGGGACCTTAAATCTCCAAATACCAGTTTACACGAATAGGTAACAAAACAGGGCACTAAACCTTTTGAAAGTCAGACTTTTGACTTTCTTAAATTACAATTTTATGTGATCTGATAGGTTATCTAAAAGATTATGGGGCGATTTCCGAACAGAGATTATTTTAAATCAGGAATAGTCCTTAGTTAAATTAGGATATTTAAATTTTAAAAACGTACTTTACAAAAAAACATTACTGTGTGCATCTTAAGACAAAACACCTGCACTGCAATTGGGGCCTTGTAGAATTCAATGCTTTAAAATACTTTAAATGGTAATGGGACACTGAAGTGTACTGTAAGGTTATTTGTGTTCTTGATCACTTTCTTAACCTTTTCTCAATAGTGTAAATACTGTGACCCCAATGAAGTGCTTGATGACATCAAAGGTGTGTCGACGGATTACCCAGACCTGCAGCTGTACGTGGACTATTATTGTAAGTGACACTTTGAAAACACATGAGAATTTAGCAGAAGTCTGTGTATGCGAGATACTTTTTTTTAAATGCATGCGGTTTGATTTATGCAGAAATGCAGTAATGTGTGTGTTTTTCAAGTAATGAAAATAAATGTCATTTGAAAGCTCTTTTGAAACTAATAAGCTTCACAGACTTTTCACTTATGGTGCAGATTTTCTTGCACATGTATTTCCTATGTTCAGTATTCTTCCATTTTTACAGTCTACCCCAACAATGATAAGAAGAAGTTGGTTTATTTAGGCGGCACTGTTCCTGTAACATATGAAGGTAACTGGTTTTACAAGCTTTGCTCCAGAAGAACTTCCGGTTTTAACTTACTGTTGTAATACTACAAAAATGTTTGAACAAAATACAACCAACAGAACATTAATAACCTATTTAAAATGTTAAACAAATACCTTTAACATTCAAGTATATATGTAAGATAAAAAAAATACTAATAATAAATAATTAAGAACTAAAACCACAAATGCTTCTGCGCACTGTTTACATCTTGCCAAGTGGTCTAACTAGTCTCATTCAAGCCTATGTTTCTCACTGACTTTGTGAAACTTGTTGATAAAATCATGTCATGTTTTCACGAAGGCAACAAGTACAACATTCCCGTTTGCCTTTGGATCCATGAGACTCATCCCAAAAACCCACCCAGATGTTTTGTCTGCCCCTCACCCACTATGGTGATCAATGCTAAAAGCAGCAATGTTGATGCATCTGGATGTGTTCTCCTCCACTGTCTCAGCAACTGGAAAATTGTATGTCAGTTTCATAACCACAACACATTTTTCGCATTCCTGTGAATCATGTTGGTGTTGACTGCATTTGAATGACGCTTGTTTCTCAGGGGTGGTCAAACTTGTCAATAGTTCTGGAGGAAATGATTGCTGCCTTTCAGCGCGAACCTCCCCTTTTTGCCACTTACCCAATCAGAGCCTCCTCACTAGTTGAACCAGTCCACCCGAGTCCTGTTACATCATATGGCAGGTTGGTGATTGTTTGCTAAACAGTTTAGAAATTAAAGTTAGGAAAACATGACCACAACCTGCCTTTTTGTTTCTTGTTTATGCTGCAGCTGGCCGCATGCAGGCAACACGTTTGTGCAAAATTCATCTGCAGCTGAACATGGAATGACCACCTCACCAGTGACTCAGCATGCCAGCAACAGTAAACATTGAATCTTTGTTTTAAATACTATATATTGTTTAAAACAGATCCAGGGAAAGAATACACTTTTATATAATATACATGACATCTTGTATGTAAAACAGTAAGACAGGAGTGGAGCAAAATATAGGTCTCACGAGATACGTTTAAAAACGTCTCTCCTTTGACTGCCGTTATAGGCTCTCTCTATGTATTGATTTTTTTTCATTTTGTTGAAAGAATTGAAAACACTATCGTTGAGTTGTTCATTAGCCATTTGAGCAAATGATAATACGAAAAAAAATTATTTGTGGTAGTCTCCAAATAACCCCATCATAGTTTACCCTGAAACGTGGAAAAAGGTCAATTTATTTTGTAATTAATTCAGATGAATAATTTATTGTATAATAATTGTATTAAATGAAATTTAAACTGCTCAACCGTTATTTATGGACATCCGTTAATATTGCAGACTTTCATTTTCATTTCTTTGCTTACCATAACATCTCTTCTGCTAGCTTTACCCAAGAGTACAAAGTCCCGCAGTAGTCTGCCGCGGACCAGTAGAACTGACATCGGTGAGGTTAGAGGACCATACACACAGGAGTTACTGGATTTCGGGATCACATTTGGAGCACAAGCTGTAGAGACTAACCACCAAACAAATCCATTCATCTCTCCTGCCTCTGGTAAATGTTTTTTTGCTTTGAAATGTTGGAGTATTAAAATCCTCATAACTTGATTCATATTTAAGGTTTAGCTTTTTCTTTTTCTGTTGTAGCTCCAACCCATAATTCTTCAGATGTAAAAGAAGTAGATGACCTGTTCAAAAGCCTTCAGTTAAAAAGAGTAGTCAATGTTTACCAAATGGACAACAAAGACAAAGGTAAATCACATCATTTTAAAAATCATTCTTATCTTTATTTTTTTTCAGTACTGAGTTTGAAGTGTCAGAACATGCAGATTGTTTGGTCAAGGCCCAATTTTCTTTTCCTTTATGTTGGTTACTAATAAAAAAATTCACCACAAGTATAATATTTTTCATTAAACATCTATTAAAGTTGATTTTTTTTACAAAAGAACAAGAAATTGAGACGAAGATTAACATTTTGTAATGCTTGGAAATGTAACAAATAAATAACACAACCTTAAAAACGCTTTAAACTTTCTGGTTAACAGTGAGATTTTTTTGTTTAATTAAAATTCAATAAAATATATAAGAAATAAATATAATAATAAATAAATAATGTGCATGTTACACTGTATTGAAAGAGACTTTTCTTCTTTCATAAAGATGTTCTTCATGGCGGGGTGCAGTGTCATGATTGTCCCCCTGACCCCATGGCTCAGCAAAACTTGGTGGATAATCATCACAGATTGGTGGTGAGCAGACTTCCTGTGGGGGTCTCTCCAAGCAAGATGAAGAACAAGCTAACCATTTATTTACAGAGAAAGCAGAATGATGGAGGAGAGGTTCTGGATGTCAAATATCCTGCAGCACAGCCAGACCAGGCCTGGGTCCTCTTCAGAGACGCCACAGGTATGGGACAACAGTGATAACTTCCGTTGAATCAGAGAGAAGAAAAAAATACTTTTTGACTTTAATGCTAATTTTAGCTCTCACATTCACATGTGTGATTTCTTCATAGAATGTTTTAAAAATACACTGCTAATGACATTTCAATAAATGTAAACTCTTTTGACTATCTAACACAGAAAATAACCATAGATAATCTGCTGTCAAAATATACCAGTATTAGAGTTGTAACGGTATGACATTTTCCCATCATGATGTAGTGAACAAAATTATCATGGTTATCAGTATTATCACGGTTTTGTTCAAATGTGCTGGAAGTGTCCAAAAGGTACTGATTCCAAGTTTCATATTGATGTCACTTGTTAAAAGCACCTTTTGTTATCATAAACATCAAATAAATAACATTAATATTAATCCTAGCACAATGGGGCCGTAAAAGTTTCTCATGTTCAGATTGAAAACAACCTTAAGTAAGTAAGAAAAATTCATTTAAACACCACACAAATCAGAAAATAATCTGTCTGCATGGGGTGCAATCTGGTATGCTTTCTACAGTCATAAAAGTGATTGTCTTTCTAAAGAAATATCAAGTAATCATGTTTCAGTATATATTTTCCCCAATATGAACATTTTGGGACTAAAAGCCCTGTAATCACAATTGAACTGGAGTAGACGAGGATGAACATGTATACGACCTTGACCTTTGTGACCTTTCATGTCTTCTCCAGATGCAGCGCAGGTTTTGAAACAGCCTGAAAGGGTGATTACAATTAATGAGCAGCACTTTCATATTCAGCTGAAGAAGTTTGAAGATATGGAGGTAAGAGAAGGTCCAGATCAGAATATCCCTTTCACTTGCTTCTCATTCACTCGTTTGCACAGGATTGCACTATACACACAACCTACTGTCAGATCCCAGGTGGTGTCGAAGGTGAGAAAGCGGAAATGTTCAAGAGCATATTGAGTCTGGACGGAAGCAAATTTAGCCCTACAGATGTATTGGAGGCTGTGCAGTCGTGCCGAGACCTCCCCTCTGCTCTGAAATATCTCTCCCATGACTGCCCTATATGCCAGGAGCAAGTATCCGTAAACAGGGTGAGAATAAATGCATTTGTCACGTGTCCTAGATAGATGGAGCGAATGAAATGTTTTATTTACGTGTTATGTTTTACTTACGTTGAATGATATAATTTGAGTGAATCTATTAATCCTGTGACACTTTCAAATGTTTTTACACACATTTGTCTCTTTGTCCCATGGAAGTTCCAATTTTCATAAAAAGTGTTAGAATTTTAGAAAAAAGGATATTGCATTTAATTTGTACAGAGAATAATCTTTCAATCATTGTTGTATAGTTTTAAAGCGAAAA
Organism: Triplophysa dalaica; assembly: GCF_015846415.1. Lineage (NCBI taxonomy): Eukaryota > Metazoa > Chordata > Actinopteri > Cypriniformes > Nemacheilidae > Triplophysa > Triplophysa dalaica. The sequence goes on from NC_079544.1 coordinate 8,653,156, forward strand.
TAGCGTAGATATTTTCTTGACAGAATATATAAAATGCGATTTTTTTATATGATCAAAATGTATTGTCATATTTTCAAAAATGTATTTTTCATGCATATTTCTTTCTTCAGATGATCACCATGACACACTGTTCCTGCACGTTCTGTGAGAGCTGCTTTAAGAAATACTTCTCCTCTGTCATTAAAGAAAAGAGTATAGTACATGTGGTCTGTCCCCTATGTAATCTTCCTGATGTGCGAGGAGGCCGAAGGGAGGACACAATGGAGTACTTCAGTCTACTCGACACACAGGTGTGGAGCTTCGACCCCGTTTTTATCCTATGATACAAAGGTGTGAAATGAAAGCGGAGGAATGGGAGTGGAGAGTATTTTAAGCAAGGGTTATTATCAGTAACTAAAACTATAATATATTTTGCATAAAATGTGCGGATATATTGGCCAGTAATCGGTATCGGTCGATAAAAGCAATTTTTCACCATACAGCCGATGATCAGGGCCAATATATCCTGTCAATCAATGTAAGAAAAATGTAATTAATATGTGCTCTGTACATAGAAAATGTTAAGAAACATCACCAGTTTGATGTTCAATATTATTAGTCATTATATGAATTAATAACATTCTGAAATTTAAGAAATATAAATTTAATTTTAAGAATTAGTATCGTCTAATATCACTCTGAATAATCAGATCCGGTATCGGTGCATCTCTAAATAAAATAAGGAAAAAGGCTCGAAATATTATTTAAAAAAAATTATTTAGAACGTGAATGATGAGGAACTTGACTATTAACTAAAAATAAATATAAACTAAACTAAAATCTACGTTTATTAAAGAAAACAAATAAATCCTAAAATGAAAAGGTAAAATAAGCTACAAATATAACATGAAAACAAATTTTTATGCGCAAAAAAATTCTATTGCACGCCAAATTCAAACTTGATTTATTTTACCAGGTACAGACTACAATGAAAATTGATGAGTTTGAATATACCGAATCGAATAAATGATATACTGTATTTCTTTTGTATTTGCAGATCAGGTATTATTTAAACCCTCAGATCCATGAGCTTTTCCAAAGTAAGCTCAGAGATCATGCTCTGCAGGAAATGCCCAACTTCCGCTGGTGTGCACATGTAAGGATTTATTAGATGAAATATACCACAACTGCATACTTCTGAAGGTTTTTTAAAGGCGTCTGTTTATTTTTTCAGTGCTGCTTCGGGCTTCTTCATGAAGCAAACAGGCTGAGGATGGACTGCCCAAGTTGTGGGAAAAGCACATGCTTTAAGTGCAAACGGCCTGTAGGTGATCTCCACAAACATCACATATTTTTGCACAGGTTTCACGTATATTGAGAATCTTCTGAAATTCTCAAGTTCCCTTGATAGCGCTCCTGATGTCTTATTTATGGATGTTCTTGAACTTGATGCTTGTTTTTTTAGTGGGCTCCACAGCATGAAGGAATCTCCTGTGAGAAGTTCAAAGAGTGGGAACAACTCAATAGCCCCGAGTATCAGAACTCGAAACTGGAGCAGCTTCTGAACAGGAACAAAATAGGTACAACATTAGACAAACAAAAGTCTCATTGAACTTTAAAGCACTCCAGTTTATCCTTGGTAACATTTTGCACGTCCCTTTCAGACTGTCCCAAATGCAAATTTCGCTTCTTCCTGGCCAGAGGAGGTTGTTTGCATTTCAAATGCACTCAGTGCCAGCATGCATTCTGCGGCGGCTGCAGTCAGCCATTTAAACAGGGCACTGTAAGTTTCTTTCTCTTGCAGTTCTCCTGTTAGAGTTACCATAAATCTCTATATCAATTGTAAATAATGAGAATGAGAGTTATTAATGGTGTCTCTGCAGGCCTGTAATTTTTCTGCTGAGTGTGGAGCTAAGGGCTTACATGCTCACCACCCCAGAGACTGCCTGTATCATTTAAGAGATTGGAGTGTTGTGAAACTACGGAACCTGCTGCGGGTGAGAACCGTCTCTACTGTGATCTTTCTTAGTGTGCCCAAAAAGCTAAATTAGTTGTAATTCTAAATCTGAATGATTTTTCTTTGTTACCTTTTTAGCACTATGGAGTTTCACACCCTATGATGTTCAGACGCAAAGGTACAACGCGGGATCATTCAAAAGGTACATTTAAATTTACTTTGATATTTGCCCTTTCTATATATACAGTCAGCTTCATAAATTTTGGGACATCGACACAATTCTAATATTTTTGGCTCTATACACCACCACAATGGATTTCAAATGAAACAAACAAGATGTGTCATTGTAATTGGGATAGTGAGGGAATAACACACACCTGGCCATGGAACAGCTGAGAAGCCAATTGTCCCATTACTTTTGGTCCCTTAACAAGTGGGAGGCACATATGCAAACTGATGTAGTTCCTACACCATTCAAATTAAAGCTGACAGTCTGCAGTTAAACCACATCTTGTTTGTTTCATTTGAAATCCATTGTGGTGGTGTATAGAGCCAAAAATGTTAGAACTGTGTCGATGTCCCAAAATTTATGAAGCTGACTGTAAATGTAGTTTTGGCTGTATGTTTACACCTTATATTAAAGTACTGTACAGTAATATTTATATAAGTATTCCTAGTAGTATTAATTATTGTTTACCTGGTACCAATTTAAGAAACAATTATTGGCCTATATATTAGAATTAACAACAAACATTTTTTTTACTTTTTTACAGATTTTACAGATACAGATTTAAGAGACAACTATTAGCTGACTTCATGCCAATATTGGTCCCATGCTTATTTACTACATTAACTTATTTTTGCATGATACTGATTTAAGAAACAAATATTGGCAGATTTTAATACTGATGTTTGTCACATACCTGAAATTCATGCAAAAAATAAGTTGATGTTGTAAATAAGGCCAATAGTTGTCTCTCAAATCTGTATTACACAAAAAAGTTTAACAATTTTTTTTGTTGTTAATTCTTATATATAGGCCAATAATTGTTTCTTAATTTGGGACCGAACTATTGGCCGATTTTAATACCGATATTTGTCACATGCCTGAAATTATTAACAACATGAATTATTTTTTGCCTAATACTGATTAAAAGATAAATGTTTCATTTTGTTTATATGTTTATGTGGCGTTTTTTATGTTTAAGGCAAACCATGTGCAAATTTATTAAAAACCATTGCTGAGTATTTTCTCTATAAAACTGCAGTTTACCAAAAAAAGTTAAAATAAAAATGTGGTTTGAAACTGCTAAGACATCATAAACCTGTAACCAATCACATCAACTTATTTGACCCCTGTGGATCAGCAGTTTGAGGCATAAATATGCAAATATCGCATTGATTCAGACCAAAATGATCGCTGCACTGCTGTTTCAAATCTGTTTTACATTCAGATGTCCGATCTCTTCCATGTAGCCTTAACATACAACAATCTGTGTAGACTTGAAACAGGTCAGATTTTCTCAGCGGATTTGAGCGTGTGATTGACGCATATGATCAGCTCCCTCTGTGCTATCGTGTCTCTGAACCGGAGGACAGTTACGTGCAACCGCTCGCGTGACACTACCTTGAAGTTAAGACTTAAATGTTAATGTTTACACTGTCTGGATTATGCAGCATTCACCATGTAGAACATAATAAATGTGCGAACAAGTGGGTAATATGGCTCATGCATCAATTAGACACATAAAATTGCAAAAATGAAAGTGTCGGAACAAAAAATGCATTCTATCTAAAAGTGTAACCACACCTCCACAAATCTACGTCAGTTTGTGGTTAATTTGACTAAGACCACCCAAATGTTAACGTAAGTAAGGTGGGAGTACCTGTCAGCACAATTGCTTTGGAACCTGATGTTCCAAATATGGTAGGGGCGTTACATTTCCGTCCCACGCTTGCTGTATTCGACCAATCACTAGGCACTGGTTAACTGGCCAATCATAGCACATTTAGCTTTTTAGAGCGATGAGCTTTGTAAAACATTGCGCGTTTCAGAGACGCGGGGCAAAGAGGAGATACAAACATCCACGGTAGGTGGAAAATACAGCGGTTTTGAACCTTAAATCGTGTATACACGTTGCATTACATCTAAAACAAACGATAAAATTTGCTTTAGCCGTGTCATATGACAACCTTGAAGTGTAGCGTGAAAAGATTTTTTTTGAGCGCACGTGCCAGACTGTCAGTTTTGTTAGCGCATTGGAGGATATCAATTATTGATGCCCTTAATGCAAACAAATGTTTAATAAATGGTAAAATTACGAAAGGAAAAAACTTTCATTTTGATTTCATTGGGGCTTTGATTTCGTTTTTTATCACATCCTTATTAACAAGATAAAATTAAATAGATGTTTTACGACTCAATGCCTTTATGCAGTAAATGATTACGGTTTCGGTTTGTTGTATAAACCTTTTATATGCTATAATCACTATGCCAGTCATTTCAAATTGATATAAAATCTTATATCAGCAGCCGATACATCGGAATAGGCCCCTGTTTATTTTATAACCATTCTGTTATAGATATTTGTGGTGTGATGGAGTTCCAAGAAACAGGAGCTGCGAAAGAAGAGCCGTGTGGACAACCATCTGACCCTGAATATAGTGGTTACTGCACGTAAGGCACAAGACTCTCAAAAGCTCTGATAATCTTGTCATTCAGTAAAAATATGCTCATATAAACAAAGCCAACCCAGAAATGTTATCCGATTTTCTGCGTGTTTGTAGGATACATTATAAAGAATGTCTGGTGGAGCTAATAAACCAGAACGCACTGGACCCTTTGGTACTGTTCAATGGTGATGAGCTGAGGGCAGAGTTGTTCAGATGGAAACTGACGGTCCCATCGCAACAGCCTTCAGAGCCAGATCAGCGGTACGAGGACCGGCTACGACAGGTCTGTGGATTAAAATCATCTCACTGTTTAAAGTGAAGCTTTGGTTATGTACGCGGTGTAGTTGGTGTTATGTTTTCACATACTGTTTTATAAAATCTGGAGGTCAATTTAGTGTAACTGCATGTAAGGTATTCATGAAAGTAGTAATGAAACATGGAAATGCGGAATAACAAGGTGTTATTCTTTCAGATTATAAAAGAGAGGGTGGTTCTGAATAGCAGTAAAGCATCTGGACTGAAGACAAAAGCCCCTCCCACACCTTCCCCCTCTTCTCCTCCTGCAGCTGGAGCTCCATGGTACTCAGTCTTGAGTCGAGCAGTTTCCGAGGACTCACAGCATCTACTGCTGCTTACCGATTGAAGAGGATATCTGTGCCCTGGACATATGCTGTTATCATTCCATATACTGAACTGCATTTGGCAAGGATGCAGAATTTATATCTGTTTTTTCAATACAAGCACTAAGAGTTCTAAGGCACTTAAAACTTGTGTATTGTACTAAGTACTCCATTCACGTTAAAGAATGTGGCTTTCAAATCTACATTTAATTCTCTTGGTAATGAGTGTCAACTCATATTTATAACTGTTGTTAGGTTTTTATATTCATTTTATATGAAGTCGCCTACACAGCATATGCATTTTACTGAGCACAAGTTTGCACATGGCGGTTGTGAATTGGGTTTTGGCATTATCTGTAAGGGGCGTGAAAGGTTGTGTTGCAGATTATTATTATTTTTGTGTGAATAACTGAATATAAAACATTATTTTCTAACAGCCTCACCTTTTTTTGTTGGAAGATATTTCATATATGAAATAATGTGGTTATATATTCCCAGCTGCCTCTCATGGTTTATGCCAGAAAATATACTGCTGCTCTGTATGCTTTGTTATGAAAATAAATATTTCGACCATACATAAGTAAATATTCCTAGTGAATATCTCTGTTTAGATCTGAATGAAAACAAAGACGTTCAATTAGTAACAGGATCAAATTTATAATATACAGTTGCTCTATATTTTACTACATTTTTCAAACACTGATAAACAGTGGTCATTTAGATAAGATACAAAATATATCACAGAATAAAGACATGGTTTATTTTATAGGGTTTACAGGTACGTCGTCCCTAACAGGAGGAAATGCTTCAATCTCTTTAATGATTCTCTCAGCAATTATTTCATTATTGGCGGCAACAACTCTTCTAGACATCAGGTCCATTGGTCCACCTGAGGACATTTAGGGAAAGCCTCTTCAAACCATATTATACAAATAAATGTTTTTAAATATAATCATTGAGAACGACACATGTAGACGGAGTATATTTTCTCACCTTCAACATCCTTAAGAACTCCTCCTGCCTCAGACACGATGACAGCACCAGCTGCTATGTCCCAACAGTGGATCCCAATCTCATAATAAGCCTCCACACAACCAGAGGCCACCAGACACATGTTGATAGCAGCAGATCCTACACCACGTATCCTTTAAAAAAAAAGGCTTGTTATATTGATATGAAAGTGATGCACATGGTATGTAATAATATTAAGTAGTGAAAATAGCTTTGAATAGTGGTGAAGGTGTATAGAAAATAAACAGGACACACACCCGTGGACTGGTAGACACAAGATCTTCCTCATGCTGGAAAAAATCTTGGCCACAACTTCAGGATCTCGGTTAGAGCCAAACTCTGTAGCGATGATTGACTGGTTGATCTCTATTATATGATTTGAAAAGAATTAGAGAACATTCAGATACCGTCAATACCGAATGCAATCAGATCAGCTGTCCCGCTTACCTTTTTGGTCTGACACATGAAGGGGCTGTCCGTTACAAAATGCCCCCTTTCCTTTTTGAGCAGTGTACATTTTATCTTCTATGCAGCTGTACACCACACCAAACTCCAACTGCAAGAGAGGAATGATTCATTTGACAGATGCGCTTAACTTCCAACCTTCATGATAACAATCTAATGACGCAAGATAACAAAGGGTAAAGCGAAGCATCAGTTTCTGATTTTACATCTCGCCACGCGGTTGGGAACATCTGTTACCTGTGCTATCAATGTGTTATTCTAAAATGAATAAGAGAGCAATTGAAAGCAAATGATGCTTACCGTTTTGTTGACAGCAAAACCAATGGATATTCCAACAAATGGATATCTGTACAAAAGAGCATATTACTTTTTTTATACCACATGCTACAAAGCTATCAGTCTTCAAGTATGAAAATTAAAAACTGATTAGTCGTTTTATGTTATATCATGTGTCATCTATGTTTTCCTATAGTCAACTTTTGTAAAGACGTTGAAAAGACAAAGCATGGAATAAAATTTGAATATATTACCCATGCACAAAGTTTGTGGTTCCATCCACAGGGTCAATGATCCATGTGGGGTCGTCAGTCAAAACACAAGGCTCTCCGGCAGCCACTGACTCTTCCCCAATGAAACTGAAAGAAAACAAAGCTTGTCTATTGTCTTTAAATCATATAATACATATTGTGGAGGACATATAAGGTACACATCTTTTGACCCTGTGTTTACCATAATGGGCTCAATACCTGTGATCAGGAAACTTCTCCTTCACTGATGTGATAATCAGCTGCTCAACATTCTGGTCTGTTTTAGTCACCAGATCAACAGATGAGCTTTTACACATGATCTTCAGGTCATTCTGCACAGCGTCCCTCACAATCTGAAGGCAACAAACACAACGTTCTTTAAGTAACAATAACTTGTTAATTCATTTTTTATTCATTTTGCTCAAGCAAAAAATGCATTCGCACCTCTCCTGCTTTCCTGGCCAGGATCACGGCGTGGTCCATGGCATCCTGCCAAAGGCCAGGCATCTTTAATGTAGGGACCCCCTTTTAGATCAACACATTATTTCTTCTCATCAGTTTCAGTTTACAGTAATAATCTACAGTTACAAGTCAATTCAAGGCTGTGCTTCTGAATTTAGACGTTGCTTACATTAACAGCATTTTTACAGAAGAGAGTAAGGATGCTCTTCACAGCCAGTAACACCCTGAAAACTAATATGAAAGTATGTAGCGAGGGTTTAAGAGTACGTTAGAGAAAGTCCTTAAAGTCTCTAGCAAATTTGTCTATTTTCTGAATATATTTGTTCCTACCACTGTGGTTTAGAACTCTTAATCCTTAAGCAAATTCATTATAGTGTCTTGCCTATAAATAGGATCCCCAACTGGGTCTCTGTTTTTAACAAAAGCTTACCATTGTTTTTTATACCAATACAGTGTTCCTTCTCGAGTCTCTACAGTTGTCATACATAATAAAAATAACATTGGAACTACATTCTGTATCACATTACAGCATGAACTTTTGTATTTTTGGTACATATGGTAGTTACCATTGTTTCTATGTAAAATGATTATCATGATTATCAGTACTAGTCCCTTACCTGACTGAACCATTTACTGTGACATTTATCAACCCTAAACGTCAAACAGAATGTAGTATTATCTGGGAAAATTAAATAACACATCAAACATTAAAACTAAAAACAATAAGAAAACACAAAATTCTTACAAATGAGCGATGAAATGAGCACAAGGTGTCAGTGTCAGTTCTTCTGCGTTGTGTTTCCGGGTTCTTGGAGAAGTCCAAACGAGAAGCCAAGAGGAAAAAGCCTCTAAATCATTGAGCTTCAAATAGCTACCAAGCCATATAGCACACTGAAAAAATCGACTCGTTTACTTTACGGTTGATAAAATAACACGGGTTCCTAAGCTCCGTTAAGCACGTTTCTTCCCTCAAGTTACTGATGCGCATGCGCGGATTTGCCTTGCCTACTGCAGGGCTGTATCCGAAATAGCCCTATTATAGTGCACTATTGAGGGGACATCCGTTTTTAATGGTGGCCGAATTAATAGTGGAGAAAATTGAGCGCACTCATTCAATCCCATGATGCGTCATAATAACGAATAATAATGAATTCCCGCGTCTCGGCAGAAGATGGCGCCCGCAGCATTTCCAGTGCACCGAGTGTCCGAATTTAGTCACTTGTTTTCAGCCGCTACTTAAAGTGGACTTTATTAGTGAACTAATGTAGGTAATAGTGAATGAGGGTATAGTGGGCGATTTCGGATTTATGCTTTTGTGTGCATAACGTTATTGAAGCTGTGATGGGTCGTCAGTGACCACCGATAATTATGTCCTTCTAGGAGTAACGTTATTCTTTTTGTTAGTATCCCAAGATACAACAACAACTGTGGATCCGACACTTCAACAAATTACATTAAATCATTCAATCAAAATCCTTTGGTACGGCATAGAGCCATTGGCAGAGAGAGTCGCGTCAATACCGTTGACTCCAATGGAACAGTTTTTCACAGCAATGGGGGTTCATGGAGGCTCTCAATAGTTCCCGGAAATTACAAACACATGGAGCTGCGGCTAAACAGACCAACTTTGAACACATTTAAAGAGAAAAAATAACTTACTATCTTAAGGCTCCATGAATCACGTGATACGTGAATTTCGAACTTCCGGTGGCGAAACTCTCTCGCTTTTATGGCTCTGGTTCAGCCCACTTGAGGCTTTAAGTCCCAAACTCAGAACAGCAAGGGCATAGACAAAATGTCATGTCAAAGTAAAAGTTCCCTACTCAGCTAAAATTAAGCTGTCACGAAAGCAAAGGCGGAGAATAAATAATCGAAATAATTAATTAAAAATGATTATATCTTATGGATAGGAAGTTAAAAAATACATTAAATGAAAAAAATAACTGCACATATTTTATATATCTATCCATAGATTTTCGTTAAACATCCTTAAATAAACAAAATCTTCATTTACTCACTGTAATGTCAGTCCAAACCGGTCTGCAGGACACAAAATATATTTTGTAGAAACTTGGTAACTTTAAACAATGTTGGATTCATTGTATGGACGCCACAAGATTTCTTTTATTTCTCAAAAGTCATAAACAGGCTTTAGAATGACATTATTTTTATTATTCGGGGAACTGTCTTTAACAAGACACTAAATGCATGAGTTGCCTTATGCTAGAATCCCTTGAATACTCCTTATTGTTTACTGATGGTGTGCATTTGTACAGCAGTAGATAACCTAAACAGATCAAGGCAAGAAAATATTTTACAGTACTATGTATAACATGGATAAGTAATGATGTTTTACAGAAATTGGAAGAAAAAAACAACACAGGTGTATGTTGTTTTATCATTGTCCCAACCTTTATTGCAGCACTCCAAACATTTACAGTTTACAGATGTTTCAAAGTTACCCAAAACTCCCTAAAACCACAATCACCTCAATAACTTAAACCAGTAAGCCTATACAGCAGGATTTCATGTAAACCTCTGAATAGAAAGTATTCAGTAAACTTCTGTGTTAATGGACCACAGTAAAAATGACCTCTTTATAAATTGTTTTATTGCTGGTTGTGAGGTGTTGGTCCACTGAAGTATGGCCTATATCAAGGTTGCTAAATCCAACCTTTTACATATGGCTTTTAGAGGTTAACACTTTTGTAAAATTCAATTCAACTACAAAGCGTCAAAACCTAAATAAAAGAAAAATTCAACAACAAAGTTTGTAATATGCTAAATTAATACCACTTTAAAATTCACATTGACTTCAAAAGTGTTAAGGGTCAAAAACGCCCTATAGTGTTGTAATAAAACTCAAAAATACATTGCAGCCATAGTAAAACCATTGATTTGCAGCATTTGCTTAAGCCTATCACATAAACAATTTATTCTGGCAGGGCCCGTAAAACCACAGTTTACATAAAACAATACCTTGAGGAGAAAAGAATCCACAGTGAAACAAGAGCCAGAGTTTCCTTCAAAGTCATTACTTCACTATTTACTCTGATTTTAGGTTAGACATACACCGTATTTATAATAACCATGGCAATGCTGTTGACAATAATAGTAAATACAAACTAATCTAGCTCAAAATATTCTAGTGACAAGACACCCGTCACATTCTTTTCTGATGGCAGACAACAAAACGATCTCCAGCAGTTGAAAGGGGCAGCATATATGCACATGGAGTGCAGAGGCTGTGAGGTTAACAAATTAATTTAGACTGATGAAGCACTAGGTTTATACCGCTATAAAAATAAAGTTTTTATAGAATAGGTTGCTCTATATACGGTGTAAGGCTATTTCACACATACTGCACAGCAGCTGGAGTGTCTCACCGTGTCTACACCGGACGGGACACGACAAAAGATATTGGAAACGCATTAGAACCCATTTTAATTAGAAATTTTGTCCACACTGGATTCTGCAGGGCGAGAAAAATCCATTAAGAACAAGTAGGTTGTCATGTCGGGTTCAGTGTAGACATGGTGTCTGCCAGGAACAAATAGCTTGAAGCTCATCCAAATATAAGCCTATGAACACCCTATGAAGGGAATGTACACTGTATTGGTCCATATTAGCTGTATTACTATGTCACAGAGCGGAATCACAAGTTAATTTTTTTAATGTTAGCTAAAACCTTTGCTTTCTAAAATACAAAAGTGAAAGTCTTCTGCTCATTGTGAGATCTTGGCAAAAAACAAAGCGGTACTCAAACCTTTACAGTAAGCAGAAATAAAGATAAATGAGAAAACATTATACTAATAAGAAAAATGGCTCAAAAGATTGTTTCGCCAAACGTTATGAACTTTCAAACCAACATACAAACATGCACGCCAAAGGCTCCACACACGCTTCACATGACAATTATCTACCTGCCAGCATAAACTTGTCCTAGATATGCAACATTGGAAATGCAGACCCAACACTTTCAGGTAGTACAAAACTTGAAATCATAGCGCGAGATCAGTGCAGCTTTGCATAGTACCTTCACATTAAAGCAAAAAGATAAAATTGATGAAGACATGCTGATAAGTTAAAATCGGAATAAAATGTGATTATCTCTGAGCTACAAAGCAACATGATAGTGTTTAAACACAAACAATAGGGAACGACAATCTAACTATTAGCCGTGATCAAAAATGGCTACAGCACATCTATGTTAGGGGATGGACTCAAAACGTTTTGTCCTTATTATAAAGATCTGCAAGAGAAAGGAGAAAAATTAAACAACCAAACAGAAACATTAAAAAGTGTATTTATACACATGAGACCACATTATCAATTAACAAGTAGGCTTGAGTAAAAAAAAAAATCCAAGATGAGAATTGGCAGCTGCACAGTTCCAGTGGAATGCCACGCGGTGCTGGTTTTTTCCTCATCCTCCATACTGCCTCATGCTTTATGTTTCTGTAACACAACGCAAATTATGTTGAAAACATCTAAATGTACCTTCTTAATCGTTTACAAAGCAACCTTTAGTTCTGCATGAACATTTCATAAAATAAAAACCAATATGACAGAATATCAATGGCAAAACTTTTTATGTGTAGGCTCTTCCGGTTGTTCTTCTGTCTGAGTAATTACCTATGTAAATAGTTTATTCAGTAAAAGTAGTCAGTAAAACCAGCTAAGTGAACAGATTTCCAATACAATAACGGGATGTTCATTGTTTGTTTTATTTTATTTTAAATGAAAACACAAACCGGCAATGTCTTCCTCAGTCTGTTCTTCCTCCCAAGCTGCTTCCTCTGTGATAAAACAAAGCACATTTCACATTAAAGCAACTCTACAGATCAAATTGTTTCACTTTAAAGGAATTAACATTCTGGTTTGTAATTAAACAGGAGGGACCACACTCTATTTTTGCACCCTAATCTGTACATTGACTGACCAGTTTAACTAGAGAGACAAAAACATCATTACCAATAGCTTGACACACCCTGATTGTTTGAATGATTATGTCTGTATTTGCTGAATTGTGGAAACAATTCACAGATCAAAATAAACAAGAGTAAATAGAACTCTTGTGCACTTTACCACATGACCAGCATTTTCTGTGTTCCTCACCCTATCAGTTGCAAACATTTTCGACATCTTGCTGTTATGTGTTTGTCTAAACATAATATTTTATCTTTTCATTTCTGAGCACCATTCTTAATTAACCTTTGAAAACAAACCATAAACATTATAACTGTACCCTGTTCTTCTACATTCTCCTCCTCAACCTCTGCTTCCTCCACTGTGGATTCTTCTTCTTCCTCATCTTCCTGAGGTGTCTCCTCTACTAATTCTTCATCCGGTATCGTTTCTTCATTAAGGACAGACTCCTCTGCTGTTTCACTCACTGGTTCTCTTTCTTCCACTGGTTCTGCCTCCTCTGATGGTTCCTCCACAGCTGTATCTTCAGGTGTTTCCTCTTCTGTTGCTGTCTCATCCTCTGCTGCTGCTTCTTCTTCTTCTTCTGAAGGCACTTCTACTACTTCCTCTACAGGTTCAACATCATCTGCTGGTTCAAGTACCTCTGCTGGTTCAGCTTCCTCTGCTGGCTCTTTAGCTGGTTCCGCTTCCTTTACTGCGTCCTCCACTATTTCTTCTACTGGTGCATTTTCTTCTGTCACTTCTTCTACTTCATCATCTCCTGGTGCTGTCTCCTCCACCACTTCCTCAACTGCTTCCTCCACTGGTGCAGCCTCCTCAACTGCTTCCTCCACTGGTGCAGCCTCCTCAACTGCTTCCTCCACTGGTGCAGCCTCTTCTGCAATATCTTCCTCAACCACTTCCTCAAGTGGTGCAGATTCCTCAACTGGCTCAGGCTCCTCCTCAGTTTCCTCTTCAACAGGAACAGCCTCCACAGCCTCTGGCTCTTCCTCAACAACTTCAGGTTCTTCCTCTGGGACTTCCTGCTCCTCCACAGACTCTTGCTCCTCCTCCGCAGACTCTGGCTCCTCCCCCACATACTCTGGCTCCTCCTCCACATACTCTGGCTCCTCCTCCACATACTCTGGCTCCTCCTCCACAGACTCTGGCTCCTCCTCCACAGACTCTGGCTCCTCCTCCACAGACTCTGGCTCCTCCTCCACAGACTCTGGCTCCTCCTCAAAATCCTCTGGCTCCTCCTCAAAATCCTCTGGCTCCTCCTCCACAGCCTCTAGTTCTGTGGAACAAAACTATTTAATAACAAACTCTTGGTAGGTGCCAAAATATTTAAAAAACAAACATGGTAGGGATATATGCAGGGGCCAAATACTACACACTGTTTTACAAAATTTTACTTTTTTTATTATTAAATTGTACAATAATTACTAAAGCCACAACAGCTACTCTCAAACTAAAACAAAGGTTTGTGATCAAAGCGTAAAAAGTAGTAAAATTCTAACGGCATCGTTTTTAAGGGTCAAATAGTGACAATTACATATTTATAAGTTTTACCTGGTGGTGGCTGAACAGAATTCTCAGCTTTCGTGGCTTGAATCTCTTCCTCTACAATAGACTCTGGAGCGAAGCAGGAAACATAAGCAGATAAAAACAATAAAATATCTTTGAGCATTGAGACTAACCCCACAATGTAACTATGAATCTATGACCGTCGCAAATTCAAAAACAAATACACTGTTCATAATAGACACTGCTTGACTATTATACTAATCTGTTTAAACAAAAACAGCATCCATTATTCTGAATCAAGAGCCTTTGTATAGCCTTAGTACAAGCATGTGTACACATGCTTTTACCAGCTAAACAAAGATTTTAGTAGCACTTTATTTTACAGTTCTGTTCCACATGAACAAACAATGTACCAACTGTACAGTAAAACTGTGTACAAACCCCCTGAACCTCTAACCCATAAAACATAAAAACATGAGTTAATAGTATTTTTCATAAATATAATGTAAATTAAAGTGCAACCAAGATCTTAAGGTCCGGGTAAAGAGAGTTCTGAGAATTGTTTCTAAACATATTATGGATGTTAGAAATTTATTGCTGAAACACATTACAAAGACTCAAAAGTCTGTAGGACTGATTTGTGGAGTTAAACCATTAAAACAGTTTTTCATCTCCGTTCGGGATTTTTTGGGAATGGCTTAAATAACAGGCGAATGGTAACGCATACGCAAATTCTTGGAGGAGAAAACCGTAAACGGATGGAGGATCACTGCACATTGACTTCCAATCCTCCTATAAAACATATTCACATATAGCCTACTGGGCTGGGGACTCGATGTTGGTTGAGCGAGTGGGCGGGGCTTCAGCGCCAGCACAGGTTTAAGCAGTCCTGCTTATTTTTCAAAGATTTTGATAACTTATTTTATTTTTAACTTAACTTATTTAACTTTTCTCTGTTTTTTTCTCCTTTCAAATTTGGCTGGCGGGTTACTAACACACTTTTGTGTTGTGTGACAAACTCAGAACACATATTTTAATGTCACTTTACTCAGACTTTAATAGACAAGATTAGTCATTCATGTCTGTTCCCAGCAGGTCAATCTGGTTATTTTTATGTGAAAATAAACAACAATTTTGACGCTATGTGGCAAGACTGGCTTATCATTGCTATGTCCCAGGTACAAAAGTGCTTATGTTTCCAACACCCAAAGGTGACAATAAGGGTTATTTTTACATCAAATGTCCTTGCTACACACCTCTGTATTGACAGTGTTAATGTTTAATGATCTTTAAAGGCAATTCCTTTTTACTAGTTTTCTTTTTCAAACATACAGCCACTGAAAAAAAATAAGAGACCATTTCAGAGAGATAATTTTTCTAATTTTAAAATGCACTGTTTATAGGTATTTTTGGAACATGTTCATTCTCGTTTTATTCTGTGAACAACTAACAAAATTTCTCATAAATAAAAACAAAATCTGTTTCTATTTGCCTTTATTTGCAGAAAATGAAAACTGGAGAAACAGGTCAAAAGAACAGAAAAGATGCTCTGCATTTTTTCAGACCTCAAATACTGGAAAGAAAACAAGTTCATATTAACTTTTAAGCAATACAACAATAATATTTTTACAAGTATTTAGGAAAAGTTCAGAAATATTATTTTTATGTGATGACCTGGATTTTTCACCAGTTTTTGTGTCTTGACATGCTGTCAGTCTTTCACATTGCTATTGGATGACTTTGTCACTCCTGAGCTTTGATTTTATTAAAATGCAACAAACACTGGACTGGAATGGCCACAATACATCTAGAAATGCTGATTTGAAACGAAAATTCGAAAGGTCTCTTAATTTTTGCTGCTGCTGTATATACAATATGTCCATCTTCGATAAATAATAAATTGTTGATTGTGAAACATATCTTTATGTGATATACATTGTGAAGAATATACAGATCCTGTATGCGATTTCACTTTACCTTCTTCCACAGGTTCCAGTTTATCCTGAACTGATTCTCCGGTCACAATGCTGGGCTTATCTGTCAGTCCTGAATGTTTCACATGTGGATGTGCATACATGAGACATGTGAGGAATACATCACAGGAAACAAGCATGTGCCCCGATGACTTTTGGTTTACTTTTGTGTCACAATAGAGACTTTTCTATACGTCGACTTGCAGACAAAAAGATACGCATTTGAGATTTTCAACAGACCAATAGGAGATGTAAGAGGAAAAGTGATTATTCATAGAACAGTTTATAGATTTAGAGGAAAGACAAGCATTCTTGTGAAAGTAGTACTGTTTTTGAAGCGTGAAATACAAGCACATGATTTTAAATATTATTTTTGTTGTTTTTACATCACAAAGAAAAACACACGAAGCACTGAAATAAATTTAGAGATTCATAGTTTATTGACAACACAAGAAGCTTCTTGTCCATAAAGTAATACTATGTTTTTGACATGAACAACATCAGAAAAATCTTAAGGTTAAAATCATAACAGTATTGCTAGAAGTTAGAGTAAACTAAGATTCTACCTTCTAATAAAGAAAATATTAAGAGAAATGAAAGGATTTCCACATGATGATCAGTGACTAGCACCTTGTTGGCTTTGCCATTCAAACACTCCATAAACTTTTTACTGCATGCCACTTAGTGATAGTTCACCCAAAAAAGAAAAACTTGTCATCATTTACTTCCTCTTGCCATTTCAAAACTGTATGGCTTTCTTCCTTCAACAGAACACAAAACAAGATATTTGGAAGAAAGTTGGTAACTGAACAGCACTGGCCCCCATTCACTTCTAGTATTGACACAAAACAAGTTAATAACGTTCTTCAACACATCTTATGTGTTCTGTGTAAGAAAATAAGTCACACAGGTATGAAATAACGGGGGTGAGTAAACGATGACAGAATTTAGATTTTTGGGTAAACTATCAGTAAGAAAATAAGGACGTCCTACTCAAGAAGGTACAAGGACTGGGATCCAGTTCAGCAAGATGTAGACACAAGTTACACAAAAAAATTCCCAGCTCTTACAATTTCTTTTTAATTGCAACCATCTTGGGCTCCTTGACTTTACCATCTTTCTCAACCTTTTTATTTTCCTCCTCAACAGGCTTGTTGTGAGCCACCTTCTCATCATCTGGCTTTTCCTTCACATCAGCATTTTCCACCCTTTTTGCCTTTTTCGCATCTTCTCTTTCTGCCATTTTTTCCCTTTCTTCTTTCTCTTTTCTAATCCTTTCCATGGCCTTTTTCACGTCTTCCTTCTCTATTCTCTCTCCTTCCTCTTTCAGCAGTGCCTCAGCCCTCTCCCATGCCTTGGCTTCAGACTCCTCCCTTATTCGGCTCATGGTCCTCTCTTCCTCCTCTTTGGCTAGGATGCTCCTAACCTCTGCCAGTGCCATTTTAGCTATTTTCCTGGCCTCCACTCTCTCATGGATGATGGTGAGCTGTTGCTTTAGAGCTTCCCTTAGCTGCAACCCAACATCTCTGGTGCTGGAAAGCTCTAGGGAGTGATGATGTAATTACTGTAACGAAGTTCCAACACCACTCACACGTCAAGCCACACAACAACGCTTTTAGGGTTGTAAGTAACAGGATTCTGAGCACCCTCATTAGCATGTTGTGATATAGCATACAGGATTATGTATTTTAAAACTCCACAAAACTAGTACTATCTGGAAACTGCAGTGTCTAAATACATGCAGGTTTTGAGTAGTAACTGCAAATAAATTACCATTAAACACTCCTCGGATGAACAGAAAAATAACAATGTAACTTGACATATAGTTAATGTCAGGTCCATCATGCAAATCCATCTTAAATTTAAAAATGAAGATTCCCTGTTCAATTCTCAAAACACACTAGATGCTAGTCTGCCCCATGCACTAAGATCAAGTGTGCAAGATACCTTTTCTCCTGGAAACATCTTTCTTTTCATCTGGTGTGAATAAGACAGAATTTCAAAATAAGTCAACGTTTGCAACACGAAACAAGTTATTGCTTGCAAGCCCTGCCTTTGCTTTTATTAGTGTCAAAGGAATGTGTGAAAAAGATATTGACAAGTTAATCCACCCACGTCTAACCTGATTGCATTTTTTTTAATTAAAAAAAATTTCATTATAAAAGGCTTTTTTCTTAAATAATGATCAAAGAAAAACGTTTCTATCCTAAACAAACCAACTGGAATTACAAGACAGGTAATGTTTGGAAAACCGAACGGATATCAACATGTGAGCACATGTAATACACATATAATAAACACAGATAAAAGCCAAAGTGCATTTTAAAAACCTGAATAATCAAAATGACCCCAGGAAAAAGCAAAAAAATGTCAAAACGGTTGGAAGGTGCAATCAGTCAAAGTACCGATCGCTCTCTAAATCTTAAGACAAGTAGAATATTTTTGTAATAGCTCTCCAACTCCTGCTAAAAAGCTACATAACAACATTCTTAATTTTTCTGAACGCATTTTGCTCTAGGCAAATAAACCGCGCAAAGCGATAGATCACGTCAAGTCCTGAAGCACAGTCAATATCATAAATAATTCCTGAGGTGTGTAGGAAAAAATGTGTGAAGAGCATGTTACATTTACATGATTGAAACTTATGCTCCTCTAGGACTGATAGTACAGAACCTTTATAAACACTTCAGTACATTTGGTAGGCACACCATTACAGGTTCTTTCGACTGGCAGGTAGGAACCGATTGTTGACGGTTACAGAACTCTGGGGTTCAGGAAGATTACTGGAGAAGACTGGGCTATGGAACTAGTTCTTGCATAGTTATAAAACACTTAATCGTTTCTTCGAAGACCACAGTACATTATTACTTTACATAATTTTTGTTATCTGAAAAAAATGCCTTTTCGTATTTTCAAGGAAACACAAAATCGTAACAAACCAACTATAGATATATATATTATACCAAACTACTTCTTCTGTGTTCAGCACTACCAGAAAAAGACAAAACACTGAATTCCTGAGGAGGAAAATTGCCCCAAAATACGCTATTTACAGCCCCAAAGACACAATGAAAATTAAAAGTGTTATGTTGTGTCATGCATAGTGCTAAACTGTAAGAAAAACTTAAATATGCATCCTGAATTCATATTTACTAAGTTCGGCATGCAGCAGATATATATTAAATTGGCAGAACTTACAGCACCGAGGTCATAAGAAAAAGGTAAATATATTTAGCTGTTGTAATAGCACGATCTACATATTTACAAAGGTTTAAATGTTCATAATGACATCATCAGAGAGTTCACAGGTTTTCAAAAGTGCCTGTTGGTAATCTTACCAACAAAGCATTTCTCAAGTCTTTGAAACAAAAGTCAAGACGTCTAGTGAGCAAGTCCATTTCTAATAAAATGCTTCTGTCGCGATCGCAGTAGAGAACTATTGATTCTGAAGGCCTAAAATAACACATGTCTTTTGGCCCTGAACCCCTTCAGTCTGTGACGTGCCAGCAACATCCTCCGCTGTTGCCTCGGTTTCTTCATCCTCTAGCGTTTCGAAAGGACTCATAACGTCATACAGGAATGTGAAGAAACCTTGAAACCAATCAGTGCCCTCTTCTGCTAACATATCGAGCACTTCCTCAAGAGAGTCTGAGTTTTCTTTGCTGCCATCTTTGGTCAGCCCTACGCAGACGGGAAAATAAGGAGAGAGGGAAAGAAACAACAGTGGGAGAGCAGGAAAACAGAGAAAGGGTGGAGGTTGTTTGCAAGGTTTAGTAGATAAAGATCCAAAGCTATAAAAAGGGGGTAAAGATGCTTTAAAAGAACGCCAAGGTACAGAAGAGGAAAAAGAAACATGCGTGAAAATAATAAATAGAACAGTTATGGATGAACGTAGGGCTCGGGTGGTTTTTACGGTAGTAAAATAAATCTCTTTATTTTCTTACCCAGTAGCAAACAAGTTTTTTTTTATATTGTCGATGTGGACTTATTCCCAAACTCATGCAAGATCTTATTTAAAGAAAGGGTGTGGGCTGAACAAAAGGATGATAACAATAGCATGATGAAGTACCATGCAAGTGCATTGGTCCGATTTAATTTCAAATTTGCACAAAAGTAAACCAAAGTCAGCCATGCAAAAAAATGTAAATTCTTGCAATAAAGTCATTGAAATCAGTGCACTTGCCTAGTAGAACTTTGGCGTCTTCCACATCAAAGTCTCCATCCCCATCGGCATCATAGGATACAAGTTTTCCTAGTAAAGTAATTTAAATCAAATTTAATCTTGTTTAATATACGGTTTCCAAAAACACCATTTCCTCCACCAGTCACTAAATAATGAATATCACATAGTTTGCTTGATTTTAATGGAAAGTCAAACCAGATTGGATCACTTTCAAACAACAAACTTAGTTATCAGATTTTTGACATCTGTCCGATCAAAGCCTTAGTTTATTTGCCCAAAAACTATGTATGTTGGCAAGTGACAAGTCTGTTCACTTTCAATAATATCTTAATTTGACAAATTACATCGGTTTATACAAGTGTGTTGGGTGATGAATCTTATACTGTGTATTTGGGTAGTTGACCAAAATAAACCATACATGTGCCTTTTTCCTAAATTCATACCATAGGGAACATGCAGTTTATTTGTCAACTACTGATTTTCAGAAAAAAAAAAAAAAGGATGTCAAACACACCAACTGAGAATGATAAATTCTATCAATGAAATGTGGTTTATGAAGGTGAACCCAGATAATGCTTTAGATTTCATACCTTGTAATACCTCTGAAAGATTATAGCGCAAGTCCTTTGCTTTGGCTGCATGCAAAATTAAGTCCAGTTATTGAAATAATTACATTAAAGTATATTAATACACTGAATATACACAAAAGGTCTGCAAAAGCAGAGATGCACTAATGTATGAACAACAATATTTTACAAGCGTTTTTTGATCAAACCATCTGCATATCAGCTATAGAGTAAAAAAGGTCAATATAACAAAATAAAGAATACTTTAGTATTTAATACTTAAATAGTCATGTTTATTTATTTTTATTTTTACAAATCTTACTCTTTGTCTCCTGTTGGATGATAACTGGATCCAATCCATTTTCAATGAAAATAATTTGATACTGCAGAAATAAATCAGCTAGCATACCTAACCTGAGTGCTACTTCGCTTATTTAAGACATGATCAAAAGAGTGATCAATTTTAACGACAGATTGTTAAATAATTGAGAAAGTGACAAATGTCAACATCGGAATCAATTGTTTGTTAAAAAAAGGCATAAAAAAACCTATCAGTATATTTCTATACAAAAGAGATCTCAAAGTGCAAACGTAGTACTCACCGATTACACCTTGATAGTCAACAAGGTCAAAATACACCACAGCTACTGAGGTCCAGACGCCCAGGAGAGCAAGCACCATGAACCAGGTGAAGAAGGAGGTTCCTCCTCCACCCTCTGCCTTCTTGCCATTCTTATTCACCTGCTGCGGCTTGGCATCTGCATGATGATAAAGGAGGTTACACACATTTCAGAAATAAAATCAGCATAAAAGCAAACACAGATTAATTGACACATTGTCGTCACCCTCTTGTAATTTCAAATCTGTACTTTTATCTTCCACAAAACAAGATATTTGAAGAAAGTTGTTAACCGAACCGTGACGGCACCTGTTCTCTTGCACTGGCTTTTATGTCCATATAATAGAAGTTAATGGGTTCAGACATGCAGTTAGTTACCAACTTTCTTCAAAATATCTTCTTTTGTGTTCTGTTGAAGAAAGAGTCACACAGGTTTGAAATGACAAGATGGTGAATAACTGATGCAAGAATTCTCATTTTTGGGTGAACAATCCCTTTAACACAACCAGTTCAGTGCAACTATATAAAATATTGCACACATATCAATAAGCTATATGTGCACATAATAGACCCAAGCATTTAAAGTGGGATTACTTTTTCATTAATGTGCGAATAAAAATATTCCACCATATATAATGGAAGTTGCTGATTATGTTTGCATTGAGCAAAAAATCTGGAGCAATTAATTGTTTCCATTTTTAAAAGCATGATCCATGTGACTTCTGCTTTAGTAAGATAAAAGATTCCTATGAATATTTTTAAAGACTGCATCTCAAATCACATCTATAGAAATCGGAAGGTGACAAAACAGCAAGGCTAAAAGAGTGCAGTTATTCTGAGTCTGCTGACGCTCCCCTTGCAAGCCTGGTATAAATACATCTGCATTTAGAGCTCTGGTGGGAAGAATGAACAGGTGTTTTGTCCCCAAAGTTCTCTAGGTCAAACCAAACAAGCAATTCATGCACGCACAGCATGAAACTGAAGCAAACTATACAGTTACGGCTATACAAACAGTATTGCAAACACCCACAAGACAAAACAAATATTTTGAAATGATTTCAAAAGACGACTCGACTCCTACAGCAGTAGTAAGTATCACATCAAGTTTAAGATGTTCCTATACACACCATGCAAATTAAACTGACTGCTAACCTTCTTCAAAATGAATCGAGCCATTTCAAATGTTAAGGCTTTATCTCACATCCCCACGCTTAATGAAATGTCATCTTTCATCCTGAAGGTTATATCAATGCAAACACATACAAACCTGTTTCTTCATTCACCACCTTGACCTCTGCCTGTGGTTCCCCCATCCCATAAGATGAAGAGGGGAATAAGAGAGCGTCTTTTACCCCGATCCTACCCCAAACCGCTCAACAACTGCTGATCTCCTGCTTTTGTTCCTGGTGAATCGAGCCGGAACTTAATATGGAACTCGACCAGCAAACGGATTATTTTTAGAACTGTCCGCATGAAAGCCAGAAAATCTCAAGCACTTATATGAAAGGGTAGGGGTAGCTCTCACTCCATCCTGCTACAAGCCACAACTGAAAAGGCTGCTTGGTCACCAAATTATTTACTAAGAAATGAACAGGCCACAACTGTAATGCTTAACTGCATTTATATGTTCTTATTATCTGTAAACTCAACGCCAAACAAAAAACTTTTAGTGACTTCCTGCCAAAGAGCTATTCATTCCCCATACAGGGACAGGACTCACTAATGTATTGTTGAAACAACAAACATGAAACCAGTGGCTTCAGCTTGGATTTGTCAAAAGCAACTTTACAAAATTGTGAAAACCTCATTTGAAATTAAACAAACATTATCAAAAATAAAAAAACTACATAATACCACCGTCGGTACACTTTACAATACTGTACATCATCACTGTTATCAGACTGCATCAACAAGACACACCCCTTAAGTCACACATGCTCGACATGTGTCTAAAACCACAGGTTATCAAAAGGCTGCCATTGTGTCCCAACCAACTTCTTCCCCTTTCCCGTTTATTTAATTGATCTGTTGTGAAATACGGTGTGTCATACATCTTTTGTAGCTCATCAATTGCCTTTGTAGAAGTTGCTAGGGCAATGCCTTTGTAAGTACATAATGCTTTATTTCATGGGTCATGTTTGATTTGAAATGCTCTTCTTCAGACATACCTAAACACGCGTCAATGAATCTCATTCCAAGCAAGCGGTTTCAATCTTGGGGTCAGGCAATTGCACTTAACCCAAACCCACAATGTGATCTTATCAGCTATTAACCCTGCCTAGAATCCTGTATGACCAGTCCAGCACAAATTCTCATTGAATGCATGATCACAGTGAATTTGTGGTTTAAAAGTCAATAGTGAACAATGGGCATAGGACAAGAGTATTCAATTCAAGCATTTCACAAGAGTTTTCTTAATCCCAAACAGATCACAAAATCTAAATTACAAACGTTTATAGGTAGGCACAACATAATGGCATATATCTATTTTTCATAAGAACATCTAGTTGTTGGCTGATGATGAAAGAGTACTTGAATAAACAAAACAATCTTCACTGGACCATTGTGAACAAATTGTGACACACATTCAACTTTATTTATCAACAATAACCATTAACACAAAAACACATACTAGTAGAAATGCATCAGATTAAAAACATGCGGAGTTATTTCAAGCACACCACCCATGACGGACTCATTTCTTTACCATTGCTGTGGAATCCTGTCAGGTATTCTGTGCATCTGAAAAAGCCCTAAAAAGAGTCATTTCAACGTTGAAGGAAAAAAAGGTGAAGACTTACACTACTTTTTAGGAAAACTGAATTAAGTGAACTCTTGCTAAACCTTCAGTAGACAGATGCGCGGCTATTGTGCATTAGCGTTACGCACAGGAAACCAGTTAATGGCTTTGATCGAGAAAATTGGGATGACTTGCAAAACCGAAATTATCCGAAAGAAGAGTTAATAGGAGAAGAAATATTTGCATATGGTCTCTCTTCACGTAACATAGCAAGCAGGCATTTGATCTCATTTGTATCACGAAGTCGCACGTTTCATGGTAAAAATAGAAATGCATCTTTAATGCATAAAGTTTTATCCACATTAGTTTTAAAATGCATTCAGATCACTCTTACATAACAACAGTTACGAAATTCAACTAGAGCGTTTAACCCCTCTTCTGATTTAGCAGAAGGAAAGAAGTGGTTCTTTAAATCCATGGGGGAATACGGGACCCCAGAGTCAACGTGTAACCCCTCCCACCAATGTTGACACGTGAGCATTTAGAAGATCTCGCTGAGCAACTCAGACTCCAGCATGAGCAAACATTAGAAATATAGGTCAAGAACGAGTAACCGTCTGCATTAACAAAAACAAATGGGTAACGTTACACCAGGCCGTAGAGAGTACAGGAATGCAGTCTAATGTTCAAGTAAACAAACGTGACGCTGCGGATTGAAGCAAATGTGGCGTAACTTCTACGTAAACGCACGTAAACTACTAATGTACGATTTAGTGTACATACCACACTGCATATATATACTTTGACCACGCGCATGTAATGTATTTTAGTATTGGCTGTTTGTGGTTTGTAACCCCAACCCAAAAGCAACTTGAGCAATTTAAATTAGATCAACGTAATCATTACTGGCACCCGCCGCCCGAATAACTTAAAGGCCTTCTGCAAAAGGCTAGTGACGTAACAGTAAAAATGTCAATTTACGAACCTTTTTTGATATATCCTTTAGCATTTTTCTTCGGAGCCATTGCAATTGTTGGTTCGTTGACTTTTGCTGTAGAAATGGAAAGGACTGTAATTCTAGTCTCAGTTCTGATGCCTATGAGTCCCTGCAAAATCAAATCCCTATGCTTTCATACGCTGAAGTCCATAGCAACCCTTCCCCTTTTGAATGACTAAGCTTTCGACCAGTGATATCCATTCTAAGGCATTGTAGGCGGAGAAAATTAAAATGTCATCCAATGGTCGAGCAGAGGCCATCGACTTTATTCAATCGTGTGGATACCTGCGAGGCAGGACCGCCCCGTACTACCCCCGTTTTTGCCAGCACTGGAACGTGGCAAGATGGAAGATCGCACGTATCGCGAGAAAATTCCATGTCTTTTTTTCTATAAAAAATATAAAGGTAAATTCAGTTTTTAATGGTCGAAACAGTGTGTTATATACGACGAATACAATGTATACAAAATTTGCAATTCCCTCAGGTTAAATAAGTATTCGTCTCAAATGTATCTATTAAAGTGGCTTGTCTTCAGAAGTATTAGAGGGCATTTTATTCCACCAGCACGTTCACCTTTGACGTTAATAACGTTTCATCTGTTGTGGAGATGAATTTAAGTTTCAAGTTTGGCTTTTGTTCTTAGTACAAATTGTTCTCCTGACTCTGATCTATATGTTGCGCCCCGCCCCCTTCGGCTTTTGTCCACCTCATCCTAAAGTTCACGAGGTACTGAAACTATTAAATTGTTTTCTGGGGTTCGTGCTTTTACTTAAAGCACTTTAAAGAATTACATTGATTGCTTTGTCTTACACTGTTGAATTAAAATCGTGTTCCCTTACATATTACAATATTAAATGGGAGGATACATCACAGAAGTAATCAGCATACTTGCATCTTAACTATGCTTGTTTGGTCGGACCTAAACTATTTTAAATAGGAAGTTTAAGAAAGATAGTCTTACTTAAAAGTTCAAGTAGGTTAACTAGATGATCTAATTGAGTTCAATATTAATCAGAACACTTTTAAAATTGGAAATGAAGTTCTGCAACAAATGTTTCGCAACAAATGTTTCTTTAAAACAACCATCACAACAGTTTGTGATAGACTGAGGTGTTGCGATGGACTGAAAGGTGAAGGAGGCCATATGGTCTCTTTCCCGCACATCTGTTTTTACATTTGGCATACGTAAGAGAGTAATGTGTCATTTAAAGTAGTTTCACTGTATAATGTAATTATTTTAAGCATACTTTTGAGTTGAATATCTTGAATCCACTCAATGTTGTACACATTACACAATATCTCGTGTTGCATTCTGTCATTTATACCAGAAGAGGGCGTGATTGAAGTAGGCCTTGTTGTTTTCAGGAGGAGTAGATTCGCTAACATTTGGTTTGGTTCGGTTTATATGTTCTCAGGTTGAAAACAAAAGTACTGTTCTTATCTAAATGTTTCATATTTTTTTAAATCCTAGCTTATATCAAATAAAAGGAAAGGAATCCTAAAGCAGTAAAGGAGATGTTGGTTTTGGTGAGCTCACATCTCTGAATAAAGACTTACAGTACACATGATATTGGTAAAAAAATACAAACATGGACTGTTGCAATTTTCTGGTTGTTTATTTGAGCCACACATTGTGTCTGCGTAGCTATTCTTTATTACGACAATGTACAGAAATGTAAAACAGTCAATTTCTCAAACACGTATAAATACACAGGCAGTAAAAATAGATCTAGTGTTTCAGAAATTCAAGTAAATCTGTAAACACAATGATATCAAGTATAAGGTCACCAGTCCCTGACCATATTTGCTCAAGAGTGAACAAAAGGCATTAGGCCAAAGTGTAGCTTCACTCGCTCACTTCATGGTGTTGCCTAATAAGTGCATGTATTAAGTTGTTTATATAAAATGTAGCTAGTTTTAAAACATTTATTTACATCTGATTCATTCACTTTTTTCAGTCAGAATGACCGATTTAAACTGCTACAAGAAAATTGTGTTGCTGAACTTACGCTTTGTATAAAACTTCCAGAAGCACAAAGATTTTCTTCCTGAGTTATGTCCATTGTTATGGAAATCTAAACTGGTAATTCTGAAGAGAAGGTAGCAAAGGCACTTTAATATTTCAGATTACATTACAGGTTGTGTCATTCACCATTTCCTTCAGAATGATTTATCTTCAGATGAAAGCAGCTTGTGCAAATAGACATCTCTTGATTTTTACCTTCAGAGGTATATTAAATACTTGCAATATCTGTAAGATATACAGTTCAATAAAATTATGCAAACGTATGATTCCGTTAAAATAAGTAACTGCGGGAATGTCACTTTTGACTGTGAAAGTGGCCTTTCCAGTCTGGAATATAAAACACTTTTAAAAGCTGCCCCATTCAATCCTAGAAATAGGGTGATAAATTTCACCAATACTAAGTGAACTGTTTTACAAAAACAATAAGTGCCTTTGTTGAAATCATTTGTGGGCAGAACATTGTGAAGTATCTCCTCCACCAAAGTCTGAGACCTTTTGTAGATAGTCTTCAGACTCCACAATGTACTCAGTCCATTCTTGACACACTTCATCTATGCAGGGTCCTGTGCCACCATACTCAGGAGGGAGGATAGCTTTCGGAAAACAACCACAGAGACTCCGGGTATATGAACTACCATGCATATGAATCTATTAAGAAAAGTACAGCAGTGTTAATAGCATCAACATAGATGTTATAAACTAATATGAATTCTCGTTAATGTCTCATATACGTGTACATAAATAGGACTGACCCGTTGTTTGATTTTGTCTGGCAGGAATGGGCGAATCATGGCAAAGACCGGACGGAAAAAAATGGGCTCATTTATCAAATGAATGCCACGAACTTTCAAAGGAAAGGAGTCCTATGACAGTGAAGCAGATGTTTTTATTACATTCACATGATCTAAAGAAAATATTATTTTTGAATACATACTTACTGTAAGCACAGACGATATCTTTTTTGCCAAAGAAGGATTGGTCTGCAGAGCGTGAGCAAAGCACCACCCTTGGAGATCGAATATAGCTTTAAGTCCATTTTTTTGAGTCTCACATTCTTGAACAATTAACTCTGATGTTATGAGGCTCACACGAAAAACATCATAAGCTGTAAATTCTTTGGTGTTCCACTGACCTGGAAACAGTGATGGAAAATGTGTTATATTTGCCATTGTAGCAGCAAAAACAAAATATATATACACATAAATTTATGCTATTATGTGTACTTGCCAATCCTGTAGATTAAAACTCGGCTTCCAGCGTCATCTCGTGATTTCAGAACTCCATGGTAATTGTTTTGGAGAAGACCTATGACGGATGATGGCCGCAGATCAGCAGTAATTTCAGGACATTCTTGTCTCCATTTGTGGTAGTTAATCAACAGCTGTGTATAGGAGACACAAGACATTTCCAGAATATATGCAGAATTGGCTATAGTATTCTCATTATGCTTTATATGTAAACTCAGTTCATAGCTTTTTTTCAAGATAATTGTATCATGATTATACTGACACAGATGATGCAAAGAAGACAGATAATGGTTGACATAATGCAATGTAAGAAAGTATATGTGTTCACTGCTGTTAAATCAAATCTCTGGACAATAACTTTAAAGTTATCTGAATACCAATATCACCTATTTTTGGCTTTGGATGCATGCAGACTGTGAGATATCAAACATCTTGTAATGTGGGGTTAAAATTGGTATTCTTCAAAGTTTTGGCTTAATATAAACACCATAAATAGATTTTGAGATCAAGCTTTCTGCAATTCTTTATGTCATTATTTCAATAAAGCAAGATCTTAAAGGAACTCAAATATACCTTGTTTAAAGTCAACATTGCATTATTCAGCATTTAACTTTTTTTATAAACAGTACGTTACAAATATGGATGTTATTTAAACGCGAGAACGTAATATTAACATGTTCAATTATTTTAACAGCAGTCAAAAGTATGGTAAGTCAATCAGAACCAAAAGTAATCAAAACACATTGTTTCGGTTTTCAGCCAAGTCAAGAATTTTGGGCTACATAGGCTACTGAACATTACACACTATGACAACTTTCATGTGGCAAATCTCGCTATGGCTTTAAAATCAAATCCTGTATAACCAAAGTGTTCATATCACTACAGAAGAAAAGTAGCGGTGCACGTTTGCACGAGTCAGGCAAATTCGCAGTAAGAGCAAAGCAATGCTACAAACCTTGAGCGCCAGTTCAACATCAAAGTCTCTCGCCCTCAGAAACTGTATCAAAAACGCTTTAGACAAATCCAAGTGTCCAATGCTTGCTTCTGCCTTTGCTTTTTGTTTAAGCTTTGTCAAGTACACTTCAATCCGACTGGAATCAATAGACAAACTATTTAATTCTTCAATGTTTTCAACTTCGGCAGACTTCATGTCTGCGGGACCCGATCGAGTTGCATGTTCTCCCCTCAGACCCGCAGCTTACGTAAGAGGGGCAGGGAAAGAGCCGCACAAATCATGTCATTACAGATGTAGTCTTATGTTTATTTCACCTTTGTACATATATGCCGTTTCGTCAAACATTAACCAATCCAGTTCGTTAGACCTTTTGTCGCACTGGGTCCAGATTTCTGTGTGAAGTGGGGGACGCGATCGTGGTCATTCCTCCAGGTTAAAAACAAAAGTACTGTTCTTATCTAAATGTTTCATATTTTTTTAAATCCTAGCTTATATCAAATAAAAGGAAAGGAATCCTAAAGCAGTAAAGCAGATGTTGGTTTTGGTGAGCTCACATCTCTGAATAAAGACTTACAGTACACATGATATTGGTAAAAAAATACAAACATGGACTGTTGCAATTTTCTGGTTGTTTATTTGAGCCACACATTGTGTCTGTGTAGCTATTCTTTATTACGACAATGTACAGAAATGTAAAACAGTCAATTTCTCAAACACGTATAAGATAAGATATAAGATATACAGTTCAATAAAATTATGCAAACGTATGATTCCGTTAAAATAAGTAACTGCGGGAATGTCACTTTTGGCCTTTCCAGTCTGGAATATAAAACACTTTTAAAAGCTGCCCCATTCAGTCCTAGAAATAGGGTGATAAATTTCACCAATATTAAGTGAACTGTTTACAAAAACAATAAGTGCCTTTGTTGTAATCATTCGTGGGCAGAACATTGTGAAGTATCTCCTCCACCAAAGTCTGAGACCTTTTGTAGATAGTCTTCAGACTCCACAATGTACTCAGTCCATTCTTGACACACTTCATCTATGCAGGGTCCTGTGCCACCATACTCAGGAGGGAGGATAGCTTTCGGAAAAAAACCCCAGAGACTCTGGGCATATGAACTACCATGCATATGAATCTATTAAGAAAAGTACAGCAGTGTTAATAGCATCAACATAGATGTTATAAACTAATGTGAATTCTCTTCAATGTCTTATATACGTGTACATAAATAGGACTGACCCGTTTTTTCATTTTGTCTGGCAGGAATAGGCTAATCATGGCAAAGACCGGACGGAAAAAAATGGGCTCATTTATCAAATGGATGCCACGGACTTTCAAAGGAAAGGAGTCCTATGACAGTAAGGCAGATATTTTTATTTCATTCACATGATCTAAAGAGAATTTCATTCTTGAATATATACTTACTGTAAGCACAGATGATATCTTTTTTGCCAAAGAAGGAGTGATCTGCAGAGCATGAGAAAAGCACCACCCTTGGAGATCGAATATAACTTTAAGTCCATTTTTTTGAGTCTCGCATTCTTGAACAATCAACTCTGATGTTATGAGGCTCACACGAAAAACATCATAAGCTGTAAATTCTTTGGTGTTCCACTGACCTGGAAACAGTGATGGAAAATGTGTTATATTTGCCATTGTAGCCGGAAAACAAGATATATATATATATATATATATATATATATATATATATATATATATATATATATATATATATAGATAGATAGATAGATAGATAGATATTTATGCTGATATGTGCACTTGCCAATCCTGTAGATTAAAACTCGGCTTCCAGCGTCATCTCGTGATTTCAGAACTCCATGGTAATTGTTTTGGAGAAGTCCTATGACGGAGGATGGGCGCAGATAAGCAGTAATTTCAGGACATTCTTGTCTCCATTTGTGATAGTTAACCAACAGCTGTGTATAGGAGACACAAGACATTTCCAGAATATATACAGAATTGGCTATAGTATTCTCACTATGGTTTATATGTAAACTCAGTTTATAGTTTTTTTTCAAGACAATTTTATCATGATTATACTGACACCAATGATGCAAAGATGTGTTCACTGCTGTTAAATCAAATCTCTGGACAATAACTTTAAAGTTACCTGAATACTAATATCACCTTATTAGATTTGGATGCATGCAGACTGTGAGATATCTAACATCTTGTTATGTGGGGTTATAATTGGTATTCTTCAAAGTTTTGGCTAAATATAAACACCATAAATAGATTTTGAGATTAAGCTTTCTGCAATTCTTTATGTCATTATATTTTAATAAAGCAAGATCTTAAATTAACTCAAATATACCTTGTTTAAAGTCAACATTGTATTGATCAGAATTTAACTTTTTTATATACGTTACAAATATGGATGTTATTTTAAACGCAAGAACGTAATATTAACATGTTCAATTATTTTAACAGCAGTCAAAAGTATGATAAGTCAATCAGAACCAAAAGTAATCAAAACACATTGTTTCGGTTTTTAGCCAAGTCAAGAATTTTAGGCTAAATAGGCTACTGAACATTACACACTATGACTACTTTCATGTGGCAAATCTCGCTATGGCTTTAAAATCAAATCCTGTATAACCAAAGTGTTCATATCACTACAGAAGTAAAGTAGCGGTGCACGTTTGCACGAGTCAGGCAAATTCGCAGTAAGAGCAAAGCAATGCTACAAACCTTGAGCGCCAGTTCAACATCAAAGTCTCTCGCCCTCAGAAACTGTATCAAAAAAGGTTTAGACAAATCCAAGTGTCCAATGCTTGCTTCTGCCTTTGCTTTTTGTTTAAGCTTTGTCAAGTACACTTCAATCCGACTGGAATCAATAGACAAACTATTTAATTCTTCAATGTTTTCAACTTCGGCAGACTTCATGTCTGTTCAGTTTTATGTTCTCCTCTCAGACCAGCAGCTTCTGTAAGAGAGGCAGGGAAAGAGCCGCACATTTACATACACATTTACATTTAGGCATTTGGCAGACGCTTTTATCCAAAGCAACTTACAGGGACAATCCCCCTGGAGCGACGTGGAGTAAAGTGTCTTGATTTACCAGTTCAGTGGTTTAACCCACTAGACCACCATCTCACACACAAATCATGTCATTACAGATGTAGTCTAATGTTTATTTCACCTTTGTACATATATGCCGTTTCGTCAAACATTAACCAATCCAGTTCGGTAGACCTTTTGTCGCACTGGGTCCAGATTTCTGTGTGAAGTGGGGGACGCGTTCGTGGTCATTCCTCCAGATGTAGAGAAGTAAACGAGAGCGAACCATTGATAAATCTTCCTAAGATGTGATGTGCGAGTAGTACGTGTCTGTGCGTGCGTGCATGTCTCCACAAAGATGACAATATTTAAAAATCCTTATCCTTGGGGGACATGTAGGGTCCCACATGACGAAACAATCCTATGGCCTAAATCACACAAAATAATATTTTTAGGAAATATAAAATTGCAGAAGGTGATCTCTAATGGTAAGGTTTCCTTTTTTTACAGTAAAACTATTACATCAATGGAATGTCCCCATAAAATATATAAACATAACTGTCACTGTTGCATTGTTCCATCTCAAAGTTCATCATCAAAGTCTTACTTTTGATACTTTTAATTATGCCACTTTTTTTCAAGCGATCCGTGTCATGCAAAATGTTAAGATGGTCATTTATGTTATGAGCCTCAATTGATCGCGAGGCACATATCATTTGCTGACTCTGACATAAAGCTCTACTCGAGGACGCAGGGACATCTGTCTGCATGGTGACGTCACACGCTCCCATCGTATAGCGCTCGGCGCAGTTTCCATATTTAGGCTATTCCGCTGGCTCGGCATTCATTTCAAAGCTGCGATATTATCAAGTTTGCATGACTTCACAGAGGTATGTACACCAACTTTAAATCCTAAAATGAATGTAGATAATATATCCGTTTCATCCACCGGGATGATGCAGTTACGGTCATGATGCAGGATATCGCACGGACGCTGGCGAATTTACAGACATCAGACGTTTTATATGAAATCCATTTGTTTGTTTTTAGTATTAGACCATCAGATTATAATAAGAAACCGGGATCAATTGTTTTCTTTTGATGCCATGAAGCATACATTTGGTTCTTATTTAGGCTATACTATCAGAATGTTGCATGATGCTCGACGTTAACTGTTCATGTCGAACAGGCCCTGTTGGCACATTGTTTAACTGTTATGTTTTCGATGTTTTATAGGTTGCAGAGATGCCGGACTCTATTTGATGGCTGTGGAGTGTGAAGGCATTCTTCGGAGCGAATACATCACCGCGCTTCCGATTTTATTGCGCTCCAGCAGACTTGCAGTCTGAACACGGGATTCGGTTATCATCTGATAAGAACTGCATCCTCACTATTGAGAATGATATTCATATCTTAATATCTCAAGTGTCCTTTTGAATTATGTAGTGCATAACGTCATAAAGTACGGAACATTTAAAAAGCTTTATTTGCCTTTTAGGCTGATGCTGTACGTGTTCACGGTGGACCTTGATTTAATGTAAATCAATTAAGGCACGCGGTGAATGCCAATAGCGGAGCCATTTCTTCAACACGATTCAAATCGCCTGCTTGTGTTTATGACTGAAATGAATTGCCTGCTTTATTTGAAAATCAAGACCCTTACAAGTTACAAGTTGTATTCTCAGTTTTTCTTATTACAACACAGTGCACAAATGTAAAGCTATTGGAAAGAAACAATACAACAAATAAGAAAATACAAGCTCTTGTATAGCCAGACACCACACCACAATAATCTAGCCTACTTAATTCATAGTTATGATGTTGAATGCCGAAGTAGGCTATTGGATATTTGAACAGCAGAATACTAAAATCATTTTACAATATTGTTTTTGTGGCTATATAATATTAGAATCATAAGAAAGTTTGTAATGATGGGTATTTGCAAAACTTGTCTGAATGACTGTATAATCACAATGTGACTTTAAATAAATATATCTGTCAATCCAATTGATCAGCTTGCTTGGAGTGACCTTTCTAGTTATAGGGCCCTACTGCCTAATTTTTTCTGATGCTTAGGCTACATATCCATTTTTGCATGATTAGATCTACCTCTTTATAAACATCAGCATTTATTATCTATGTTTATTGGTATGTAATTTTTAATTATTTATTTTATAGTTTTGCAAGTGTTGTCTATAATTATATTGTTCAAAGTGAAGCCCTGAAGGTTAAACTAGAAATAAACGCCACTCTACGATTCTCATTCGTGATGATTTGTGTAACTTATTAGTGTAATATGAATTCATCCTTTTCAGCCTTTTATGGAACTATATGGGCTCATCCGTACACAAGGTGTATCTCGGGAAATTCAAGCAAGGATAACGTAAATTCGTACGATAGATGGCATCCTAAGCAAGTTTATCGGCGTCCAGTGACACTTCGCAGTAGCTACATAAAACAAATGTCCTGTGTAACAAATTACATGCATTCACTCTCTCAGTATTATCAAGTTTTCGATTTAACTCCAAGAGCTAAAGACTTTTTGCTGGGACGCACACTAATGTCTTATGTGAAAGCAAGACGTCAAATTGACTCGTTCAGTCAGCATGAGACACATGTGAACGCGCCTCATGCGCTTGCACAGTGTCGGGCAAAATGGCGGACAAAACGCCAGGCGGGGCGCAGAAAGCCAGCTCAAAGGTATTTTATGGCATTTTACTTTGAATCAATAATGTTGAAGTAAACCTCGCTTACTCATGAAGATAATTGTGCAACAACTTTATGTTGAATAAAGTAGTGCGTTGCTTTGTGACATGCGAAGTATAATTTCAGCTGTTTGGTTGTGATGCTAACTCATTGGCATGCTAGTCAACGTTAGCTAGATATCCGGCGGCTGCACGTTTTTGCCCAAAACAAGTAAACCTGACTAAAATCCAACTTTAATATATGTGGTATTTTATCATATTTACTATCTCAATGCTCTATATGTGACTCCACCAAAACGCACGACACGTTTCGCCGCAGTGTTAATTGTGCGTTGACAAAGCTAACACAAGCACGAACTAAAATGATTGTAGACTTCTAACGTTAGATAAGTTAACTTAGTGATGTAACGTTAGAATAGATTGACACACCATCATTCAATTGAGAATAGCTATTTCATAGCTATCTTCAGTAAGTAAACGTTTTGTTCTTATAAGCTAATATGGTCATATTTGCTAATGTTGCTAGCCACGTGAACGTCAACTGAAACGATGATATAGTGACTTAAAATATAAATTGCTGTTGTAGCCACATCAGCTCCATTATCTGTCCGATTGTACTATAGTATGGGTTAACGTTACACTTATTCAGCAGACGCTCTTATTTTAAGTGACTGAAGAATAATAGAGATTTATTTCGAGAACATATATCTAACGTTACTGTTGTATCCTTGTCCCTTTGGGATATCTTTAAAATATTTAATCTATCAATGGTGGTAACTTACTTTACTTCCTTTTCTTGGAGTTTACTAACTTTGTGGGCCTTTCATTTATCCCCAGTATTACTTGTGTAATAATACGTTTCTTTCAAATGTTCATCCAGGCTTTATTGGAAAGTAAATTAAAGGCCTTTAGTATCGGGAAGATGGCGGTTGCAAAAAGAACACTAAGTAAGAAAGAGCAAGATGAAATAAAGAAGAAGGTGAGTACCTGAGATCAGATTCTGCTGTCCCAAAACATTCATAAAACAACCCCACAGTACTGACTAACATGCATTGATGTCTGTTAGTAGTAAAAAGACAAACATTTTGCTGGTTTCCAATCTGCAACTGAACTAAATATGTCCATTCAATTCTCACAGGCTTTAGAGCACAGATTTAATGTCATTGTGCATTGCTGTATGATTAAGTCAGTCTGTGTTTTTATAGGAGGATGAAAGAGCAGCTGCAGAGATCTATGAGGAATTTCTTGCTGCCTTTGAGGGCGGAGAAGGAAAAGTGAAGACTTTTGTCCGTGGTGGCATTGCAAATGCTACTAAAGGTATGTCTGTCCTTTGCAAGTTCCTGGTATGACCATATGGTTTGTTATATCAGATGTGTCAAGGATAATAGTGTTGAATTCCACTGATTTTAAATGAAAAATGGTGTGAATGCTTGTGAGAATAATTGACTATTTTTGACAACTATTTTGGACAAATTAATATGTTTTTCTTTATTGTGCTGCTTCATATTTTATAGAGGAGGCAGCAGCTGATGAGAAGAAAGGAAAGCTTTACAAACCGAAGTCGAGAGTTTCAGAGTCAAAAAGTTTTTTACCTTTGGATACTCCCCAACAGTTTTTATCAATAGACAAACGCAATGTACGTGTGTTTTTATTTAAATAAAAATAATAAAAAAGTTTGTGTTTTTATATCCATGTATTCTCTGTTTTCTGCCTAGGCATCAAAGAAGGCAGAAAAGGAAAAGAAAAAGAGCAACCTTGAACTCTTCAAGGAAGAACTAAAACAGTTGGTGTTTTTTCCTCTGTTTTTAACCGACAATAGCACCTTCAACATAAATAAGATCGTAATTTAATCCTTTATTGTTTTGCAGGATACAGGAGGAACGTGATGAACGTCACAGGTTGAAGGGAAGAGTCAGTCGCTTTGAGCCGGTTCTCCCAGCGGAAGGACGACGATCGTGTAAGTTGTTTTGATGCATAGATGTAGTAGGGCAGGGCTATTCAATTGACGGCCTGTGTGCCGACCCTGGCCCTCAATGTAATTTGTTCCGGCCTTTCAAGCATAGTGTAAAAAATAATCTCTAGAATAAATTAGTTCAGTAGGGAACTGACACTACAGTTATGAAGTGACGCGCGTCTGTTCCATTCAGCACGAACTGCAGCAGCACAGTTTGCCGCGAGTAAATTACATACAAAGTCAACGTAAAGACACGCATAGACGCACACCCGTGGCAGGGGCTGCAAGTTTTCAAATAGCTATGAATTCGCGAGAAGAGTTTTCACCTCACTCACACCAAACTAACAAACTTTTCCCGACAGTAATAAAGAGCGTTTAACACCATTGCTCGCGTTTGGTGTGAACACAGGCGAGTGGCGCGACTCGCAAGCAGTCTCTACTGTGAGACGCGGTGAGCAGGACGACGACTGATGTGAACATTTATTAGTTTCATTTCTGACTTTTCACTAGCAAGAATAGGACATTTAAAAAGTACTGAGGCAAGAGCGGGGAATTGTGCACCGGAGAACAGGGCCTATGTAGGTTAATGTTGTTTCACTGAATTTCCTTTTTTGTTTTGCAGTTTCAAAATAAAACCAATGAACAGGTTGAAAGTAGAAAAGCCTGCTTTGGCATCTAACAATGCACCGATTTTGTTGTTGTGCAGTTTAAAATACAAAATCAGCATGTTTAAAAGTAGGAGAGTACTTTGGGTGTATAATGGGGCAAAAATACAACATACTGGCTCCCATTTTAGGGCCCTATGATTGAATCGCGGAATCCAGGCATGTTTGCTGTATAACGCAGAATGGTGCAGTTGGATGTAGGAACAGACTTCAAATTGTGCATTTAATTTTGAAATATTCAAATGGTGTTTAAATATGTAATCTGAAATTATTTTGCGTTTGCTGGTGGAGCTTTCAGAGAATACTTGCATATGTAGGCTACTGTTCCTGTTTCATGTGAGAATGGAAAAAAGCAACTGTCAAACCCCTTTGCGGCGACCCGTAAAAATAAAATTCCAGTTTACCACAACATCCCTCTTGATTTTTACAGAGTATGTTATTTACTTTAGTAAACTAAAGAAAATGTGATTGTAACATAATAAAAATAACCTTTAAAAAAATTAGAACTTTTTTACTTATATTTAAGTAGATTTAAAAACATTTGTTTTTTTCCCTGTATGGTTCAACATATCTAATGCAGGTTTTTAAATAGTTAAAAAGTGAATACTTAATTAAACTGAACATTTTTTTATTTGGGCAAATATAGTACTATTGATTAGTGAAGAAAAAAAAGAAAATTGAAAACGATTTTTTTTTCTTGTTGTTATTTTCCCTCATATTGCAAGCCGTATCCCTCCGACCCCTCATTTAGGATGCTTTTCACTGGCCCCCATGACAAACTAATTGAATAGCCCTGTAGTAGTAGGGTTTTCCCCTGTGTACTGTTCTTTTCAGTCATTCAAGTCATTGCTCCTGCATATCATGGCCACCCCTATCAGCGTATAATCCATAATGAAGGAAACAAAATTCACGCTGCTTTTCTGCTTCTTTTAGCGGATGGTTCTTCACGAAGAAACCGTCCATCCAGTGGTAATTTTGTTTTATATACTGTGTAATGCAATCATGTAACCAATTTGGTGTTTGTGACTCATTGTGGTGCAAAGGTGATAAAAATTGATTTGCCATTCAGTTGTTTTTCTTTTCAGTTTTGGATGATTCAGCTCCTGGTTCACATGATGTTGGTGATCCAACAACTACAAATCTTTATTTAGGAAACATAAATCCTCAGGTAACTTTATATGTTATATTTTTATTTTTGCTGATATCTCCATACTAGAGATGATACATGAACAAAATCGTCTTCCATTCTGATATTTGCTCTCTATGTTACAGATGAATGAGGAGATGCTTTGTCAGGAATTTGGTCGCTACGGTCCATTAGCCAGTGTAAAAATTATGTGGCCCAGGACTGATGAGGAGAGGGCAAGAGACAGGAACTGTGGTTTTGTTGCCTTCATGACGAGAAGAGATGCTGAACGTGCTCTTAAAAATTTAAATGGTAAATGTCTACCCAACTATTAATTCTTAGCTCTTATTATTTTATTATTAAGTCATTGATCTATTCTGGAAATGTTGTTTATTTCAGCAAAAATGATAATGAATTTTGAAATGAAACTGGGATGGGGCAAAGGTGTACCAATTCCTCCTCACCCCATATACATACCACCTTCGATGATGGAGCACACCCTCCCGCCTCCACCCTCTGGACTGCCCTTTAATGCCCAGCCCAAAGAAAGGCTGAAGAACACCAATGCTCCTATGCCTCCCCCTCCCAAGAGCAAAGAGGAGTTTGAGAAGGTAACTTGGCACACGTTGGACAAAAAGATTTCCGTTAGCATGGTCAAAAATTTAGTTAGGAACACTGACTTTTCTAGGAATGTCTCAATATATTGTAATTTCATTTGGGGATAAAGTGCAACACTTATTGTTTTTTATTTATTTTTGCTCTCCTTTATTGTGCATTAAGGTTTGTGTTTTTAGAATTGTGTAGTTTTGCTCAATTGAACCACATTTGTAACATAATATAAATGACATATGTACCATGCTGAATGTACGGGTAAGTGTAGATTTCTCATTGGACAATACATATTGTAGGCTTTGGTGCTTATCAAAGTTAGGTTAAGATGCTATTCATTTTGATATTGTGTGTTGAAAGAAATATGCTTATGTTTGTAAAGGGGGTAATTTTGAGAAATGTTAAAAAAATATATTATTAATGTATATCAAGTAGCTTTTTGTTTTCTTTTCTGCTAGGGTATGTGTTCAGTCAAGTTTTAAAACTGACTCCATAGAACACATTAGTTTGTTGTAGGAGTATATGTTGCATTTAGTATTATGCTTGTTTCTTTTTAACAATACTCACATATATTCTATGTTTATTATCTGATGTGACTTCATATCCAGACTCTGTCGCAAGCCATAGTCAAAGTGGTTATC
This sequence comes from Triplophysa dalaica, assembly GCF_015846415.1. NCBI lineage: Eukaryota > Metazoa > Chordata > Actinopteri > Cypriniformes > Nemacheilidae > Triplophysa > Triplophysa dalaica. The sequence goes on from NC_079544.1 coordinate 8,693,316, forward strand.
CCAACAGAAAGGTACATGATTTTCTTTTTTCCAAATTCTTATGAATTGTAGAGAACTTATCCCATCTCTGTAGTTTGAATGATTGGACATACGCATACTACCAAAGGCTGGTTTGGGTGAGCAATAGTTGAGGCCTTGCATGAAACCCAGGAAAAGATCTACCAATTATACAAACTGCAGATATATTTTGAACTCGTCAAAGGGTCTGCGTTATGTTGTCCGGGTGGAGAAGTTAGCATTAGTATGAGAACTCACTGTGTTTAAGATCCTTGACTTATCTTGTTTCTATACCAAATGATTGATGTTATTTATATAGACAGTCATCTTACATGTCTTTGGTTAGGCATGGCTGACAGTTTGGTTGTTTGGTGTTAAGGTTTCGGATTAAAAATCATCAGCCGTGATTCATTACACTGCTACTAATTTACAAACTAAATCACTACAGAATACGCCATCACCTAGTCACAGTTGCTGATAGACAATCCCTCTGGCTATTGCTCACTTCAACTGCCACAGTAGCGTGCTTCAAAAGCGACACCCTATCCCCATAGTCTCAGTGACCTTTGACATTGGCCTTGGTGAGCAGCACAAGTTGAACTGTCTGCAGCTGCGAGGGACCTGAAAAGCGTCACGGGATGGATTGGGGAAAGTATACACAATGATTGCCTGACATCGGTATGATCGGCTCCAATACTTGTGATTTGTGTTTCAGTACATTAGAGAAACATCATCTGTTGATTTATGGACCACTTCACAAGTCAGATCAGGGACCCCAGTTATTGACCCAATCCCTTAACTGACTTTAGAAGTGCTTACGAGATTTTTGTCCCTCTCCATTCACACTTATCTATTTTCCAAAAACAGAATAGGTCACATAACATCACATTTAGGGTGTCGGTGGAAGATCCAGTTATAAGTCACGAGGGAAGCATCCCATGGCTTAGATTTTGTACATGTAGAGAGGGTTTACATGCTTTGATTGTTACAAGCTGTCACACTGCAAGTCAGTTTTAAATCTTAAAAACTCAAAAAAAGCATGTCTGTTGATTAAGGGCAAAAACGTTGCATTTCATCAGATGTCATTTTGTAGGAATAGGAGCTGTTTAGGTGATGGCGCTGAATCTGTTTCGCTTTAACTGTGTCTTTCTTGTAGGAATTTGCTCTCTCTAATCCATCGAATGATCGAGTTTGTGGTGCGTGAGGGACCCATGTTTGAGGCCATGATCATGAACCGAGAGATTAACAATCCACTCTACAGGTGCGGAATTATTTTTATTAAGCGTGAAGTCAGTGAATGAAAAGTCAATGTGTGATTTACTTTTTTATGTTCTGTGCTGGTTCTCTGAGGGTGGTCTGTAATTAAACATTGTTTTATGGGTTTGACAGATTTTTATTTGAAAATCAAGGTCCGGCTCATGTTTATTACCGGTGGAAGTTGTACACAATATTACAGGTTAGTGCTTTTAGTTATTTTATGATTTATAGAAAATGAAGCCCAGTTTTTACAAACATATGATTTACTCGTAGGGCGACTCTCCAACAAAATGGAAAACTGAGGAATTCAGGATGTTTAAGAATGGATCTAACTGGCGACCACCTCCCCTGAACCCATATTTACACGGCGCTACTGAAGAACGCGAAAATGAAGATGAGGAGGATGATGTTGATGATGAAGAATCCAGCAAGAAGGGCTCCCTAAAAGACGAGTATGCATATCAAACATCTTTGTTTTCTGTCTTGAGGTTAATTTCATTGAGAGATTAACTATTCAGGCTTTTGAGTGTACGTACTGAATTTTTTCCTGTTGCAGTGAAAGGGATAAACTGGAGGAGATCCTTCGAGGTCTTACGCCAAGGAAGAGTGACATTGCTGAAGCCATGCTCTTCTGCCTTACACATGCTGATGCAGCAGAGGAGATTGTGGAATGCATAGCTGAGGCTTTGTCTATACTTAAAACCCCTCTGCCAAAGAAGGTAAGACTTTGCAGTAGAATTACTATTTATCAGACACTTTTGGTGTGTTCAATTTTACTCCCATTCTTTTTTTGTTTCTTCAGATTGCTAGGTTATATTTGGTGTCGGATGTGTTGTATAACTCTTCTGCAAAAGTTGCGAATGCCTCTTACTACAGGAAATTGTAAGTGTGTCATGATTTTATAAGATGTGATCATTTTTAGGTGCACAGAAATGATGTTAGATATTAGTTATATTAGTATATGAATTAGTTTAATGTTAGCGTCTGTCATTCTTTTACAGCTTTGAAACAAAACTTGGGCAGATATTTTCTGACCTCAACTCTACATATAAGACAATACAAGGCCACTTACAATCGGAGCATTTCAAGGTGCGACTTCTTGTTGTTACACTACTATTTAACAGAAATGTTTTCAGTATGTAGAATTTCAGAACTTGATGTTTATTTTTATCTCTGCAGCAAAGAGTAATGTCCTGTTTCCGTGCATGGGAGGACTGGACAGTGTATCCGGATCCTTTCCTGATTAAACTTCAGAACATTTTCTTGGGACTTGTCACCCTTGATCCAGAAAAGGAGATTGTAGAGTTGATTCCAGAAGTTAGTGTGGTAAGTAATGGCTCACTCGGTTCATAGATTCGGAATTGTAACATCAAAGTACCAGAGTCAGAACTGGTCTATTCATAGACTAAATATGGATGTTTTGTTTTATTCAGCAATTGGAGACCAGCATCGACATTGATGGTGCTCCTATTGTGGAAGAGGATGTGGATGGTGCTCCTCTGGATGATGTTGATGGGACACCCATTGATGGAGCGCAAATTGATGGTGCACCTCTTGACGACCTGGATGGAGTGCCTATCAAGGGAGTGGACGATGACCTGGATGGCGTTCCTTGTAAGATTGCTAAAAATAAAAATGTTACATTTATGCATTTGTCAGACGCTTTTTTCCAAAGCGACTTGCATTGCATTGTACTATACATTTGTTTCTTACTAAATTCAATCCCCTGGGATCGAAACGCATGACATTGGCATTGCTAGTGCAATGTTCTTTCCACTGAGCCACAGGAAAGCCCTAACCACTGAATAAAATCTCAGTTAAATAAAATTTGTTCTGAAGTCAGTAATGATATCGTTATGCCTTCTAAGGCCCATTTCGCGTCTAAAACGGCCTCTTTTTCTATTCAAATGACACGCAGTGCTCGTCCGGCACTCCAAAATGTTAAACTATTTCTAGCTCAACGTGGCGCCTATTTGCGTGCGCCTGCCGGGCGTCTACATTTAAAATAAGAATATGGGTGCTGAAAAGTCTCGAAATGTGAATCGGGCCCAGAGCAGGTCTTAAGCATTGTTATGTGATTGAACACATTTTTATGTCATTCACTTGTCAAGTACAAAAATTACTTGTCCAAAGATGAAAAACATACATTTCATTTGAATTATCACATAACATAATCAATATAATTGGTTCAGATTTAGATTGCCAAGTCTGCTTAAGCATTTTACCTAGTGTCAGCTTTGGCCGCCTGAATTTGGTTATAGACCTACTCTCCGTGACTGCTATAAAACAAAGGCAAGCATTAATTATTATTAGTGTTAAGCCTGTAAGTTAACTTTTTTGCACATAGCACTGTTGTGAGAGAGGTATAAAGTTTCGTAGCACAGGCAGAAATGTGCAAGTGTAGTTGATTATGAATATGCAGATAACTGGCAAGACATTGTTACATACAGATGGATAAATTAGGACCATATCATTTAAATCACCTAAATTTGTTTTAATATTTGTAAGTTCTGTGTTTTTCCTCTTTTACTATACAACAATGGTATATTTTTCCACATAAATTACTGTATTATAATATTCTATTTACTATAGTAAACTGCAGTAAAATTCTTAATACATTGTTTTTTAACTTTACTATAGTATAGATCACTTCCATCTTCAATTGCAAATACTAATAGCACACTACAGTATTTTTTGTCTGAGTGTTCAATTTAACTGGACTTTTATTTTGACGAATCTTCGGGAAGACGCTTGTTTGCAGATAGCTTCACTCAAACAGTAAAACAATCGTAAATTAAACTCACAGAGCCACTCTGGAGATGAAGTTCTTGTGTTCATATCCTCAAACAGTGCAGTCACAGATAAATCCTCAACCATCACTCGTGTTGTATGTTAAGCTGTGCACATGATTCACTCAGACATGCAGAGCAGCCAGATGACATTTGAACACCGTGCGGTGCGCCATTGATCATTGTCACACAAAAACGAGCACAACCACGACAAACACGCAGCTCTGTCTAATGCACATATTCTTGTTATTCTACATATGTCGTACTGTTTTTTTTTTCAAGTTGCTTGTCCGGTCGGGCAAATAAAATTCTCTCTCACTCATACAATACATTCACTTGTCCCGGACAAGAGTTAATGTCGAGCCCTGCCTTAAGGTTAATGTTTTTTTTCTCATTCATGTTACGTGCATTTACAAAACCGCATGTGTTCTTTAAAATTGTTTTTCCCTTTCAGTGGAGCAGAAGCCAGGTTTTAAGGTGGCCCCTTCAAAATGGGAAGCAGTGGATGGTGCTGCTTTGGAAGCTCAAGGTTAGTCCTAACTCCTGCAGATTTTCAACACATAATTCAATTTTGAGTTTTTTTTTCATGGAATTTGTTTCCAGCAAATTGATTATCCTCTTATTTTTAGCCATAACCACATCAAAATGGGAGGTCTTTGAATTGCCTGAAGAATCTGAGAAAAGTAAAGAGAGGTTAGTTCTTTGAACTATATGTTTGAGTGACACTTTCTTGATCATTTCTATATCTGCAAAAAAACCATCCGTTATGTTCTTTTGACTAAATTCACTTTGGGAATATTTTGTCACAGGACAACACATGAAACCGAGAGCAAAGACTCTCTGAAGAACTCCAGCTCTGCAGAGCACCAGTCTTATTCTAATCCTATAAGAGAAGAATATGATTTAAAGTCTGCAAAATTTTCTGAGACGAGCGAGGAAAAACGTGCCAAACTACGAGAAATTGAGGTATACCTAAATTCTTATTAAAAGAAACAGAAGTTTAATATTTTTGAAGATTATACATTTACTTTTCTTTCCGTTTGCAGCTTAAAGTCATGAAGTTTCAAGATGAACTTGAATCTGGAAAACGACCCAAAAAGTCCGGACAGAGTATTCAAGAACAAGTAGAGCTTTATCGGGACAAGTTACTACAGAGGGTGAGAAGCAGCTAAATTGTAAATCGTATTGTTCTCACTTTTCTGTTGTTTAAAGCCACAATTTTTTTTCTTGTTCAGGAGAAGGAGAAAGAGAAAGAAACGGAAAAGGACAAAGAGAAAGAAAAAGAGAGGAAAGACAAGGAGAAATCTGATGTGTCATATAAAGAAAAGGACAAAGATGACTCCACACCAAGCAGAAAAGAGAAGTAAGAGACCTCAAAATAAATCTGTAAAACTCTAAAGACCATTTAAGATAGTTTTGCTGCATTAATACTGCCACATTGACCTGATGTATATAACACATTCTGTTATTCCTCTCCCTGCCCCCAGAAAACGAAGACACAGCCCCTCACCCAGCCCCACCCGAAGTAGCAGCAGTAGGCGCGGCAGATCACCATCACCACGCTCCGAGCGCTCTGAAAGATCCTATACAAAAGACAGTTCTAGATCTTCCTATAAAGACTCACCTAGAGAAAGCAACCGCAAATCAACAAAAAGGTATACGAATTAATTTCTTCTTTGTCCCGGTATTTTGTTGTCAGTGTAAATTAGTGTGTCCACAGAATTATTGCCAGACGGAGATGTTAATCGGTTTTATTTATCATTTTAGGTCTCCTTCACCGCCAAGAACGCCCAAAAGGTCACGCAGGTCCAGGTCAAGAACACCCAAAAAATCCTCAAAGAAATCAAGATCTCCGTCACGATCGCCTCACCGCTCTCACAAGAAATCCAAAAAGAGCAAACACTGAGACTGCTGGCTTTTATAAAGAATGTGTCTGGGTGTTCTTTTGTGCCTCGAATTTGTCCTGTAAAACAATGTGGGAGACATTCTCTCTTTCAGCCACTCTTTTTGAAGCATTGTGCACAAACTGTGTTCTCAAGGGTAACCTATAGGGTGTTTTATAATGTCATTTAGGAACTACCTTTGATGTTGAGAAAAGAATGGCTGCATTGAGGGCAAAGTACCCCATCAAGGTGAAAACAATTGTCTTATTTTTGTCACGGTTTTTAGATCCCTTGAAACTGACTTAAATTAAAATAGTGTACGTTTCAGTTGTATAGATATTTGCTTTTCAATAAAGAACGTTGTATGTGATGCCTCTTTCGTTCTGATATTTTTGCACTAGTAAAAACTAAACATATGTAACAATGCAAGTTATTTGTAATACGTAATCTCGATGACGATACCAAATCGATACTTTGCAAATTATTTAGTATTTGTTTTGTAATGATTGTATTTTAAGAACTCGTTTAGTCACGCGCATGCGCAGTGTGTGCTCTGCAAAATCTCGCGATATCTTCACAGCTCCCCAAACAAGGAAGCGTCGTTCCTCGACGTTCAATACTTAAGAAAAATGAGTGCTGTGCGGTCCGCCGGGATTTTACTGAGCTTTTTCTGCATAATTGTGAGCACTTCAGGATCTTCCGATGTGTTTGATGCTGTTTTGGGAAACACGGCATCCTGCCATAAAACATGTCAAATGACCTACAGTTTGCATACTTATCCACGGGTAAGCGTGAGCTTCACTGATTATCCAAAACATTCAACCAGCTTTGTTTTCTTTAAGACAATGCGAACGTATTACCGCTGTGTAGTTCTTTTATCTTTAGTCAGTAATTATGTATTTGTAAGAGATTACATATCGCAAAGAATGAATAAAGTTAATAGAAAATGGAAGCATGGAAAGTGCAGTCGTATGTTTATTTTGGCCTTTTTGTTTTGGTAGGAAGAGGCTCTGTACGCCTGTCAAAGAGGTTGTCGTCTCTTCTCCATTTGTCAGTTTGTGGGTGACAGCAAGGATCTCAACGAAACCAAATCAGAATGCGAGTCGGGTAACGTGAATATAAGCGTTGCTTGTGTAAAGTCATTTTTCACTCAAAGTCCATTATAATTGTAATTGTTTTATAATCACTTGCGTTTCTTTAACTTCCCGCAGCGTGTCGCGAGGCCTACACACAGTCGGAAGAACAATATGCCTGCAATCTTGGGTGTCAGAGTCAACTGCCATTCGCAGAGCAAAGAATGGAAGAGGTATTGTGAACAAAGCATTCGACTCTTCTGTACAACCCAGCAAATGCTTCTTCCCAATTCCCATATATATTGTTCCACATGTTTTTCTTTTGTATGGCATGGGAAGCTGTTGACTATGATCCCCAAAATCCATCTTCTATATCCGCTGACTTTGGTGAGAGGTATTTGGGAAGACATGATGAGCCAAGCCCACAGCTTCATCACCTCATCCTGGACATTTTATCTCCAGGCAGACGATGGCAAAGTGGTCATTTTCCAGGTAAAGTTTTGATGTTATGTAACATGTCAATTATTGGACTTTTTCTAATTATGTGTATTGTTAAAAAGATCTTGACGTATTCTTAGGGATGTATGACATGTAGAGTGCATGAAAAAACAAGTTTAAGTGTAACTGATTACAGATTGATTTCTCTTATCAGTCTGTGCCGCAAATTCAGTTTATCCCTCAGCTGGAATTTCAGAGCGAAGCAGTAGAGACGGAGCCACAGAGCACCTGTAAGCACTTCTGCTTCTTGTCTTTTCTGGGTCACTAATTTTCCGATGTTATAAATTATAATGCTTTTCACAGATTTACAGACTTAAATGATAATAAACCGTATTTTAAAGGTGTTTTTATAATCTCTGCAGCGTTAGTGGCACCGAAACAGAACGTAATCTGTTTGTTTGAGACCAAGAATACAAAAAAGTTTTTCCTAGAATTACCAGTTCAAGTTTAAACAATGGACCACAGTGGGTTGGTTGGGAAATTATTAATATTTGTTTAATTTTGTTGGTGCCGGAAGCGCTGTAGAGTTTAAAGACAGCACTTTTATAATCATAAAAATACTGTATCATCTCTTAAATGTTGTTATGGTCCCCTTGTGTTTTGTAAAGTAGATCAGGAAATAAACAACCCTGTTTATAAAGACTATCCAATGACGTTCATTCAAGAGAGAGACAGAGACATGTTCATCGATAAAAGAAACTCTGAAGATGACTACAATCTTTTCAGCTGTTTCTCAAGGTTGGTCACACCTTGATCTGTATAGGGAATCCTATTGTTCTGCAATTTTTTTATAAATATTCATATTATCTTGTTTTTTATAGGAACCCGTGGCTGCCTGGCTGGATTCTGACTACCACCATGGTTCTGTCTGTGTTGGTTTTAATCTGGATCTGTTGTGCCACAGTGTCCACTGCTGTTGAGCAGTATGTTCCTGCTGAGGTAAACGCATCTCGCTTACCAGCTTTGTCATACATGGGGATTTACGTGTGAAAGAGGCGTTTCATTTCTAGAAGATTTGCAAACAAGGCAAAGATCAATTGAATAGATGATCCATTCACTGGGTAAATTTGATACTACGTGTGTTTACAGCGGCACAAAAATCCGTTTCGACATTTAAAACTGGTATATGTTGTGTAATTCTTTTTAATTAGAAATTATTTTATGATTTAACTTACTTTTCCCTGAAAAACATTCTTTAAAAGTGTGAACATCACTTGGTTTGATACTTAGGGTGTGTTCACATATGCCATGTTTGGTTCAATTAAAACAAACTCTGGTGCGATTGCTCTGTTAGTGCGTTTTATTTGTTTAGGTGTGAACGCAGCCACCCAAACCCTGGTGCGCACCAAACAAGCGGACCGAGACGGGTGAAAAGATGGGTCTCTGTCCACTTTCAAAGAACTCTGGCGAACCCAAAACAGGAACAATAACAATATATGACCCGAAAATCAAGTGATTTCGGATGTAACGGAGGAATTCCTGGTGCTGTTTTGACTGTTTTAAACACATCATAGGGCTTTTCACATTGCGCTTAACCTCGAGTTATCTTATTTCTTATCGCCGCATTTAACCCGGGTTATGAAGGATTAACCCTGCATTGTGGTGCCAAATGTATGCAGTGTGAAATGAAGCTGGGGTAGAATGATACAACCAGACGCTTAGCAACAGACACCTGATCAAAAACTGAACAGCGCTTGACTCATTTCACAAGCTGTACACAGTCACAGAAAGTCTGTGCACTGTGTAAACAATCCTTTGAGTTGTCATTTATTTGAGTAAGTAACGTTTTAGGAGGCTTAAAACAGCCAAAATGATTTGTGAGGCGTCATTTCTTCCAGGATGTGGAACAACGTGGTATTCAGTTATTTAAAGTGACCAAGCACTATTTTTATTCAGTCAGTTTGACGCTGCAGTATTATCCAATCATGACGGTTGACACCACAAATATGCAAATAAGAATGTTTACCCAGGGTTTAGTGATGGACCGTGTGTAACATCAGGTTATGAATACCCAGAGTCTTACCGAGGATTCAGTTTACCTGGTGTTTAGAATAACGCGGGGTAAACGATTTCAAGTGTTAAAAGCCTTAATGATGTCTAAAAATACCCTCATATGCGTAGGCATACACTGAGCATGTATAACCCGGCAAACAGCATTGGTTTAGATCTCTGGTAAGTTCCATTTTATAATATAAATCATAAAAGCGGTCCAATCACGTTGTTTCTATACAGGTAAGCTGTTAGATTCAATATCTTTAGGTTTGCTGTTAAAATGCCAGTCTGAACACTAAACGAACCAGGACTACCAAAATAACCATACTACAAATATGAACGCACCCTTAATATATCAATACAATTCATTAATTTTCAAGTGTGATTAAAAAATGTATATTATATCTTTTGTTGTGTTCCTTCTTGAAATTGAAGAGAATTGACAGTTTATTTGTGATGCCATTGTAGCTAGCCATTAAGAAACTCACCTGATAAACAATTTCTGATCCCAGTATTTTTCTCCTTTGTTTCACTTTCTTTCGATAGAAACTAAGCATATATGGGGACAAGGAGCACATGAAGGATCAGAAACTGGTCCCTTATATGCAGTCGTCTCTGGTCATTATTAGATCTCCTGGAGGGGAAGGGGAGCAGGAAGCAGGGCCTCTTCCATCAAAGGTCAACCTGGATCAGTCTAACATATAAAGACCACTGAAACAACGAAAGAGAAACATCTGGAAATGGGGGTCTTCATGCTTATGAATAAGTCTTATAAATAGATATTTGGTCTTCTCAGTCAAAAGTGTGATTATTGTTTCAAACTCGCTATTATGGATTATGTTTCTCCTTTTTTAAATTTGTAAGGTGTGGACTATTGGGAAATATTTAGTCTGTTTTGGCACTTTAGAGGCATTACCTGTCAGAATGAAACCTCTGTAGGATCTCAGTTTTCCTTGAGTGTTTACTACCCTTTTGTAAAGATCCTTTTGGTGTAATCGATAACAGCTTGTGATTTGTGTTTAACAGCAAAACTTTTTGATATTTTGATTTATGTTTAAGGTACTGTTTACTCATAAACAAAGTTATGGTGTGTGAACATTTTTGAACTGTCATAAAATCATCGTTAAGTCAATTTCAGGGGATGTAAATGATTTTTTTTCTCCAATTTTTAATTAATACTGTTAATAAACAACCTTCCAAAAATCTGTTTGGTTCCCTTGTTTTGTAAACAATGTCATTGATACGTTTTTTTCAACGGCGCAGTGTTTTGTCAATTGTTCAGAATGAACAAAATGCATATTTGTAGACACGTCAGGTCTACAGAGCTATTATGTACAAATGCTGAGGTTGTTACAAAGTTTATATCTTCTGGACCCAACTAATATATATTCACAGTGCACATACAAGTGATTACTCAAAATGAATTTGTTTTGTGTATAACTGTATGTTGCCCCGCATATGCCAATGAAGCCTTTACAAAAAAAGACATAATGAGTTACAGAAAGAAACTTTAATTGTGAAAAATACAAATTAAAAACATTTCAATGTCTCTTTCCTCACAGAGGAATGTGTTGAAAAATATTTAGGATGCCTGTTGTTGCTTAGTAACTATTTAAAAGATCTAAGTCCTCTGCAGATAAAGCTGACAAGGACTGGCGCTTTGCGAGAGGAACTGTGCTTTGTTCTTCTACCTCCACTGACAGTCTCCTCTTCTTGCCCTTCTGAACAGTAGCAACAGTTGTGGGATGAGTGTTGTGTTCTACTGAAGCAATCCCACCACATGAATCAAGTTTGTAGAAGTGAACCAGCACTTTGTCTTCCTTTGTGACATCATTTGTCCGAGACAAGGAGTTTAATGTCTCGCAAACAAACTTTTCCCTTCCATCTAAAAACAATATAATAACCTAGATTAAGCAGAATCAAACACTCATGTTTGGTGTTTTGATAGCTGAAGTATTATCACACAATTCAACATTTGTTATAATGTGAAATATAAAAAAAACTCACAGAAACGCAGAGCATTTGTTTTTGGCTTGTCTTCTTTCATTGGCACTTCTGAAGCTGTAATTTCCCATTGGTTTATGACCTTTGTGAAGATTTTAATACAATTTAGAGCGGAGGGAGCTCTTTTAAATAAAATCTTTACATGAGCAATAAAACACGTTAATGTATTTTTCGTCTGTGTATGTTACCTGTTCAGCCCAGCCCTCTGTTTTGCAATCAGAGTGGGCAAACTCCTTTAAAGCCGTCTCTGAGAGGACCATTCCCATCTTTCTTCTGAAGAATTCTTTCAATGTCACGTTAAGCTAAAAGAGATTTAAGACCTCTTTTAAAACGTACAGAAACGCAATTAAACTTCCAAGCAACCAACAGAAAGGTAATGAACAATTTTATGTTACATGTTTAATTGTATTACCTTTACATTTGTCCTTGATATGTCTAGTTTTTTAAGCAAGGGAAAGCATGTTAGATATCCCAGACCTTTCTCTGTGATGGGATTCTCTGTTTCAACATCAACAGTGGTGCAAAAGTGTAAATTAGCATTAACTCTAAACTCAACCTGGTTTTAGATTATTGTACCTGGTATTGTTTATTGTAATATAGTGATTTCTGACTATAAATCCGTCAAACATACCAGAGAGGTCTAGAAGCTGCAGGTTTTCTAGGCCTTTCTTCATGACCCTGATTGGTGCTGTCAATCTCTGCAGGCCTGCATCAGAAAGGCGGTTTGCACCCATGAAAAGCTTCACTAGACTGCAGAAACAAGAATATGCAATAAATATATTTGCTATTGTATAATTCAATGTACACAGTAAACAAACTACGCATTGTTCTTACCTAGCCAGAGCATCAGAGGTTACGTATTTAAAAATGTCATGACTGTCACCTAATCTGCATCCATAGAGGTCTAGGCTCTCCAGACTCTGAAACTGTTTTATCTCTTCCAGTCTTTCAGATATCAAAAGATGCCTGAGAAAAAATAAGAGATTCCACATCATGGCATTAATAGACTATTTAGGCTTTATATTATATACATTGTAGACACATCTGTTTTGCTTTTCATGTGCACTTTACACAACTTATTACCTATTTCTCAAACATAGGGATTTCAGCACCAGCTCTTCATAGGCTTCACAGAAAAGCTGCAGTGCTCTGGGTGCAGTTTGAGGGTTGGTGAACTTGTGTCTCTCTTCAGCCACCGAGAACAACTTATCAGCCATTTGCTCAGGAAAACCGACCAGCGAATCGACATGCTCAATGTGATCCGCAATGAACTGCAATGATATATCAAACAAAGATTTGACCGTGTACCGCAGACTTCCCTCTTTGTTGTAGGTAAAGATGAAATGATCGCTTCTCTTTCCATGGCCGGCTGAGGGCGAAGTGTCAATGCACAGTTTAAAAGAGAGTCTGTGCTGCTGCGGAGCATCTGCGTTTACATAACGCAGCTCTCCTTTCTCTCTAACATAAACAGCTCCATAGTCATCGTTTAAGTACATCCTAACCGGCTACAGCTCAGTAAACTATACAACCTATGATTTTGTCTCAAATTTTGACTCGGTTATTTAATCGAGGGGTATAGTTACAAGAATGTAGTCAAGTAAAAAAGATAGAAAGGCATTCAAAAGCGTCGCTCTCTTAGAGAAACGTCAACTACATACCAAAATAAAAGTCTTTACATAAAAAAATCATTCACATTCAAACGAATTGTTTTGAAATTATAATTAGTATAATTCGTCGATAGATAGCAACAGTCATTTTCTATTTTTATTCCATTACTAACCTGTTTTCAAAGCCACATAATGTTTTTGAACAAATAACGTCAAAGACTTTTATTTTATATTTACTTCCGTATTTTAGAATTAGCACGTTTCAAAACAAAGTTTTAAATCATATCAGTTGGTAAGTTTACCACAACGAAGGAATTACTGTTGATGTTGTCTTTATTATCGTAGTTAAATGCGTGTAAAGTCATTTGAGACATTTATATACTTAAAAATCAATTCGCAACAAACTGAAGTGTTTTGTTTTGGGTGATTGATGATATCCGCATACGTCCGACTGTCAACAGGTTGAACAACACTCATAAGTTACCTGCAGATGACCAGGACACTTTACAGTGGTAACGTTAAATGCTCTGGTTTAATAAATCGTAATAAATGCAAATTGTATTGAATACAAGTCGTATTTCTTACCAGCTTTAAAAATAAGCCATTAAGTTAGATGGCTAACAGATATATGATGCTTTTATTTACAGAACACGTACATTTGTGATGGCGCGTAGTGTTTTCCACCTTCAGTTTCAAGGCAAGTTACTACTTATTAACAAGTGTTCTCTGAAATAATTTGATTTTAAAAAGGATATTCAATTTTCTTTTCAGAATTTGATGATGACACAACAGTGACGTTTGATGACCCCATTAAATCTCGAAAACAGCGAAGTGCTGAATCTGGCTTTCTAGAGGACGAACGTGATAACGTTACTTTGAACGGAGATGACAAAACTGAGGTAAATTTATGACATTAAACTAAACCTAATATATTTTTTTCCAAATAGCAGGTGAATGCCAATCGTGTTTTGCTTTTCCATACAGTTTCTGTCTGATCAAAGAAAAAGTGCACCTTTCTGGACATTTGAGTACTACCAAATGTTATTTGATGTGGACAGTCAACAGGTAAAACCACTTGAACTTTACTGCCTGAGTCACAAATCACACTACAATGAATGTAAACATTTTAAAGCAAAATGTATATATGCACGATATATTTTGTAATTCACCACAATCCCCACATTTACATTTAGGCATTTGGCATTCGCTTTTATCCAAAGCGACTTACATTGCTTTATCCTATACATTTTACATTTACATTTACATTAAGACATTTAGCAGACTCTTTTATCCAAAGCGACTTACAAAGAGTTTAGGAGCAATAAGCGAAAGATCATACAGGAGCCATAGTACATTAGGTGCCAATACAAAGTTACTGGTTTCAACAAAAGCTAGACCACTACCTGTTGAGAGAAAGGGTTAGTGTATTATTATTTTTATTTTTTTATTTTTCTCATTTGTTTGTCAAGTATTCACAGAAGAGATGGGTTTTAAGTAGTTTTTTAAATTTTGTGAGAGATGTGGTTGAACGGACAGAGATAGGAAGAATGTTCCACCAGGAAGGAGTTGTGAATGAGAAAGAGCGGGAGAGCGATTTACTGCCCTTTTGGGAAGGCAATACAAGCCGCCGCTGGTTTGCTGAACGCAGGGATCTCGATGGGGTGTAGGAGTGCAGGAGAGAGTGGAAGTAAGCCGGTGCAGATCCAGTGATAGTCCTGTAGGCAAGCATTAGTGACTTGAATCTGATACGGGCTGCAACCGGTAGCCAGTGGAGAGAGATGAAAAGGGGAGTCACGTGAGCCCTTTTGGGCTGTTGGAAGACGAGGCGTGCTGCTGCGTTCTGAACCAGCTGAAGTGGTTTGATAGCCTTTGCAGGAAGACCAGCAAGGAGAGCATTGCAGTAGTCCAACCTTGAGATTACCAGGGCCTGGACAAGGAGTTGTTGCCTCATGCTCCGTGAGATATGGTCTGATCTTTCTAATGTTGAATAAGGCATATCGGCATGACCGCATTCTCTTTGCAATGTGATCATTGAAGGACAGCTGTTCATCAAATATGACTCCGAGGTACATAGGTACTTGCAATCCCCTGGGATCAAAACCATAACCTTGCATTGTTAACGCAATGCTCTTACCACTGATCTACAGGAAAGCTCACATATAAGCATTGAATGTTGTGTAATATTTTAATACAGATATGTTTTAATCATAATGATTAGCGCATGCAAGACAATACTTAAAAATCTGTATATTTATTCAAAGGTAAAGAACAGAATAGTCGGTTCGATTTTACCATGGCCTGGAAAAAACTTTGTTGAGGTTTATTTAAGGAGGAAGCCGGACCTGTATGGTGAGCTAACTTCCGCAGAATTTGAGAAAATTTAGAATAATGGTTAAGAAAAGGTTAATGCGTTGATCTCTTTTATTATAGGACCTTTCTGGATTTGTGCAACTCTTGTTTTTGAAATCGCTATAAGTGGAAACATTTCCAGTTTTCTTAGGCAACAGGTTCAGCCAGAATACAAATATGTGCCAGACTTCAGGAAAGGTAAAAATATGTTTTTCTTAATACATGTAAAAGCTATGAATAAAATAAGCATTATATTATAATATAAACATGTTTTATATTATAAATAAAGGAGTGAGGGGTGTCATTACATGTTTATTGTTAACACAAGTTAAAATATAATATATTTTTATAAATAAATGTACAAACCATTGATGTCTTTGTTTTTTTTTCAAGTAACCATGGCAGCTACAGCAATCTACAGCTATGCATGGTTAGTGCCATTAGCTTTGTGGTGTTTTCTTACTTGGCGAAATAGAAAGACCACAAGTCTTGTGTCCTACTCGTTCCTGCAGATAGTCTGTGTCTATGGATACTCCCTTTCCATATATATTCCAGCTGTGGTGAGTAATTTTCAATAATACTCATTATTCTGTGTATAATGATGAACACATGCACAGATCAAATGCATTTGATTTAGCATTCTCTTGTCATTACATTGAATTTACATCTTACTAACCTGTTTGTGTGCCTTTGTGGAAAAACAGATACTGTGGATAATACCAAGTGAAGGGTTGAGGTGGTGCTCCATTGTGGTAGCTTTGTGTCTATCAGGGTCTGTGCTGGTAATGACATTCTGGCCAGCCACCAGGGATGATAAACCAAGGATCACCATTGCAGTTATGACATCCATTGTGATTCTACACATCCTACTTGCAGTTGGTTGCAAGGTACGTTTAGAACTGTATGCCTTAAAAATATTGTGTTCATCGTTTAGCTGTCAGACATTAACATTTCAAGCATTTAAATTAAGTTACACTTTTTGGCATCTGATGTTGTGTATGTTTAACATAACATCACAATTTTGAGCAATGGATCAGACTTGCTGGTGTCAAATGTGTTTTCCCAGTGGAGGATTATGTTCATGGAAATACTGGCAATAGTTATTGACTGTCTTGGAAACTTGCCAGTCTGTGAGCAGAACCATATCCTAATGGCTATCATGTGCCATCAATTACATTTATTCAATTAGAGAATGGCGTGTTAGCGGAGTTTAAAGAACAATAGTGCTGTCAATGTCTGAAAGATTTGTGATCTCCCTCTTTTCTTTCACACAGGTATGTTTTTTCAGTGAATACGAGACAGAATCAGCCAAGGATCATAAAGACTCTTTGAAAGCGACCAACACTTTGTTATCCACAAAAGCAATTTAAACTATAGAGGCCATTGTACAGCTCTTTATTGGTGTGGCACTCTCATGTGTAGTTTAAGAGAATTTGGCACAAAAATTATCATGCGGGCACTGGTCTAGATAAAACAACTTTCTTGAATCTTTCAATTGTAGCTGTACTTATGTGAAAATAAGAAATTGAAACTGTGATGGTGTTTCCATGTTAACATGACACAAGACTTCCTGTACATAATCTTTGCTCCTGCAATGGTTATTCTTCTGTAATTGCAGCCTCTCCTGTTGCCTTATTAGACAGAATCAGGTATCTTAATAATGAACTTGTGAGTTGTTTGGATTTCACTTAATCTTCTAATATTTGTTTAAAGTAAAAGTTAAGCCCTATTTTGAACATTGTTTTGCTTTGTGTTGTTTTTGAGCAGATAATCATCTGCAGCATGATTTGCAGTTTGTTCGATTGAGGTTAAGACACATGTTACTGTACTGTTACCAAGTAAAAGATAGAGGTGTTTTTTAAATATTTATGTGATAATTGAGCTTGAGATTGTTTTTCAAGAGGGTCAATCTCCTGTTTCTAACACTTTGAAACGTGTACATGTACTTAGAATGTTTTAAAGTACAAAAAACTCTCCATCAGGATGAAGTAATGGAATAATAATTTATATCTAAATGAACGTAATTATAAATAGACATATTGATTGATTAGCTACTTAAGTTTTAATGAAGCTGACAGCCACAGTTAGATCCCTGAAAATTGTTTAAATATTTTACAATCTTGCATTATGCTGAGGTGGCCATTGTTGTTTTATTGTTATTTTTTGTTACACTGTATATTGTACGTACACAGTACTTTCAACAAACTGTGTTTTTGAATTTACAGATATGAAGTCACTTAGAAAATACATTATGGAGCCTTTCATTAGTTTACGGATTTCGACACACAAAAATAAAAACAGAAATGTTGAACATATGCTGAGCGTAGAAGGTTTTTTTTTCAAGATCTTATTGTCTCAGTGATTAATGGTGCTATTGATAGTGACACCGCATGGTTTGGGTGGAGAGTATAATTTCATTCTGGATGCACAAACAAAGGTTTATTGTCACAGATAAAATCTATCTTGTCTTTAATGTCGGGATCTGATACATTCCAAACGTTTCATATATCTCACTCTACCATCACCATTGCACTTTAAACCTTTTATTAATCACATTCTTTAGATTAAATAAATAAAAAATGTCATTTAAGTTGCCACTGTCTTTATGAAACTGCTGAGCTGCATTTTCCAAATTAACACATTTTGTGTCACTTGAAACTGTGCCAGTGTGTGGTGTGTCCTAATTAATGGTCATTCTAGCCTTAGCTTAGAGTTACACGGATGTTCACTCCCAAACCTATAACCTTTGTGGAGACATGTCAGATCCGTAAGTCACTGTGGCGCAGTTTATCATCACACAGTGGATAAAATATAAAATGGAGAGTTAATTTTTGGATTCTCATGCATCTGATAGCAGCATTATTAATTGACTGACTTGACTGCAAATGGGAAAACTTGCTGGACCACTTAACCCAACCTGTATCAAGGATGCCTTTGCAAGTTCAACGTTGTATTTGAGTGAGCAAAACAAGCATGGCTGGGAGAGTGGAAAAGGTATCCAAGTACGAAACGCTGAAGCTTTTAGAAAAGTGCCGAAAGGAAAGAGACGACGCTTTGCACCGTGAGAACGCGATGAGGGAGAAACTGAGACAATACGAGTCGAGAATGAGATCGACCGAAGCGCTCAAACAGAAACTGAAGCAACAAACTCTGGACAACAAGGAGCTTCGGAAGCACGCGAAGACTCTGCGGGCTGAAATTGGGTTGGAGTCGAGTCCGAAATTTTTCGGTAAAACTACCAAGGATATAATAAACGATCTGCACGAGAAGGAGCGTGAGTGTAGTTCGCTCGTTGAAAAGGCTGGGAAGTTAAGTTTGACTATTGATGAACTGACGTCTGAACTGGCCAACACGGTGACTTCAAAGACACTCCTGGAAGACCAAGTACAGTCGCTGCAACAAAACTTGAAAGATATGACAAATAATCAGCGACGTCTGTTGAAGTTATGGGAGGATAAGAAGGCTCAACGTGAACAGCTGTCATTGCCTGCGATACCTAAGAGACCCGGACAAAAGCCGGTGGTGCATAAAGGCGTCCAGACTGACATGTCTATAAATTCGACTCAGATATTACCAACAAATGCGTTTGAGACCAAGACGCGTCGCGATTCGGATAAAAGTAGAACCAGCTTTGAGAGACGCAGCATCACGTTAACAAACGGCACTCATCGAGAGAAAAATGCTTTGATTCAGAATGAGTCGAAAGGAATATACAACTGAGAATTATTACATGAAACATTTTAGTGTTTGCCTGCACGATACACGTTTGTCTCTTTATGCATAATCTAACGTTAGGTCTAAAGTCATTTATTAACGTTGCAGCTTCTTGATTGAGTTATTTATTTTGTGTACTCACATTATTACTGTACTTTTATAAATACATGTTTGATGTAATGTACAAAAGCTGTGTATAATGAGTAACTTACATTAAAATAATCTATTCATAAATTAATTATATTATCTCTTAATTAAAAAGGTCATAGATTCACGTTAAATGGTAATGAATTCGATTATATTAAGTTATATCATTCATGATTTCAAACAATATGTTTGTGGTTATTAACAGAGGGAAATTAGAAACAAAGCGAATCTATCGGTTAAGCTCACGAAATATAAATGTGATTTTAATCAGGCAATAAGTTAGACACAACCGCAATGGTCCTTACGAGGTCCTTCGAATCTGTGGCGCGGGTCTTGTTCTTACTTTTTCCATGTTGATATGGATTTTACAAAAGTAATGAATGACTGACCAAGTATGACAACATGTTTTCCCTTAAACAGAATTGTTGGTTCATAAGAAAGGTAAGCACTTGTCAAATAAGCTATCAACGATGGTTTAGAGAAGTGTGTGAAGAGTCAGCGAACTATTAAGTAACGTTAACCTTAGTTCAAGACTTCCTGCACATCATCATTGTGGTTTTCAGTTAACGTTATGCTATGCAGAGAACAATTTTTTGGCAAATTAATGCACTTTTTATTTATTTTACTATTTTTGTACCAGGTTATTGTTAAATAATAAATGTTTTTTGGAAAGTTAAAACTCACGTCTGTTGTTTTATGTCTAATATGTATGGACTAACTCGTGTTATTTTTACAGGTTGTGATATGGAGGGCAGTGGCGAGCATCGCGTGGACAGTTATCCTTTTACCTCTGACAACTGCAATTTTTGTGTTCCTCAGTAGATTTTGTCTGTTTCATCCCATCCAGTGGATTGTTGGTAAGATGAATGATCTCAAGAACGACATTTTAATGGTTGCTGTCATGACTTACTGACAAATACACATATTTTATTGAACCGTCATTTCTTTATTCAACAACTCAAACATTGCTTTCAGAATGCGTAAGTCTACTGACTGCCCCAAGCACCATCTTTTCGCTTGTTGTCCTTTGTGGAGTTGTTCTGGTGACTGGGTTTTTCAACCTAGAGTTCTACACTTGTAAGTCAACTGGAGAGACAACTACACAGCTTTTTTTCATGGACAAACGGAACAAAAATCTGATATGCGGTTTGTGTTTTATTGTGTGGTATACTGATTAGAGAACTCGTTGTGTTTCTTTTAGTGATTCCCTCTATTCCTTGTTCCCGTGTGGCTCTCCTGGGGACAGTCCTTCACCCGCGGCAATGTGTCCATTCTTTGGTGTACTGCATCATGGGGATGTTGATGATGTGGTGTGGCTCTGTAATCATTGGTGGACGTTATAGCACTATAGGAAGTCCTTGCAAGCTAAGTGAGAGGTGTGATATGTGCCTTTGTTCATGACATGGCCTGATTTTGTTGTCCCGAATAAACTAACTGTTCAACAAAAGATCACATTACATGAATTGCATTTTGGACATTCCTAAAGAAATGACACGTATGCGGTTGTCTTAAATCTTTTTAATTAACTCTGTCAGTAATCTTATCTCAAAATTGCTTGTGGGTCAGTCAGTCTTGCCCGTATGTAGGTCAAATGACTTCAGCACTCTTTAACTGCCATAAAGTGTTAACTGACAGATTTTTTGTGTTCTATACTTTCTAACAATGTATAATTAATATCACTTTTTTATATTAATCTTTTCTTCTATAGCGGTGAGCTCATGACCTGTCTGAATGAGTATCATCTCTTTCTTCTTCTGGCTGGGGCCTTCATCGGATACAGTCATAGTTTTTTGGGAGTGGTTCAAAATATGTACTATGTGTCCTTTCAACCCATACAAGTAAGTACTTGGTCCTTTAGTTAAGTTTTCCTAAACATGTCATACTGTCAAGTATCAGTTAAGAATTACGCTGTGATTATTTTAGAGTGAATGTGAACTGAATGTTTAATGCCTGCATGAATTAGTCATTAATGAAAACCACCTTGTCCCTCCCCCATTGACTTCGAAGCAACACAATTACCTCCGGTTTAAGGGCTCTCTTACCATGGTGGTGAAGTGCAGTGTTATTCAAGCCTTGTATTCAGCCAGGAATTTCACTGTGGTTTATTTCTTTTTTGGTGAGTTCCAGGAGTAATCGTATACATTCACTTGAAGCAAATCTTTCTGGAAAAACTATGATTTTTGAATGCTGTCTATGTTTTTAGGGTATCTTCCCAAGACTTGGATCTCTAGCACATTTAATCTGCAGATAGACAGGTCAGATTTGACAATTTACTTAATGAAACAAGTTGTTTACTGATATACTAATGTCTGAATAAAACAATTATATTGATGAATCTGTGTATCTATTATACCTTTTTAAACTCTTATAGTTCTCTTCAACCTTTGGATTCCTTGACTGGACTGTTAGATTTCTCACTTCTCTACCACCTGTCGATAAGTGGCACTTTTTTGTACCTGACTTGGTACATCACTGTCCTTCTCTTCAGGATCTACGTCACGGAGGTTTTTAAAAGGATTTCTTTCATTCTGAGATAGAAAGCATTGAGCTTACTATATATAGCATTTGTGTTGCCAAGTACCCTGATTATTAGTTATGTATTACCAGGCCTATAGTTTCCCAGTACAGTCTTTATTTACTGAGGATGTGGAACAGTGTCTGCCCAAAGTTCTATCTGAGAAGAACACATTAGTCATGAAGGTTTGTTGCCATTCTGTTTTTTCACAAAAAAATAGATCATGGGGGTTTTAAAGAGGATTTGCTTTAGTGCCAGGTCAGAATTAGTCATATTTATTTGCTTGTGTTTTTGCAGTTTTTGGCTCTGCAGGACTTGGCTCTCTTATCGCAACATTCTCCTTCACGCAGACAGGAAGTCTTCAGTCTGAGTCAGCCAGGTACAAACATACTTGCTTGTATATAGCATTAAGCACCTGTCCAATAGACAACTCGGAACATGTTATTCTTACTTGTTGAAATATCACACTCCTCTGATTATCAAATTACTATACCTAAACGTCAGCTAATGGGATCTCAATCTTGGCTTATTGAGTATTTAGTCTCCACTGCTAACATAGATTTTTATTCATTTTCATTACTGTTAATAAAATGTACGTTGTATATGTAGGCGGTCACCCACATAACTGGAATGCGATCAGTAAGGAATGTCTGTCTCTGCTGAGTGAGCTCACACAGAGACTAGTGGCTCATCAGGATGCCGTTGCCTCTAACGGCAGAATCAAGTCTCAGTCTGCCAGCAGTGACACCAAATCTGGCTCTTCAGGCAGCTCAGGTAAAGCCACCTACATAACATCCAGCAAGGGCACATCTGATACTGGGCATAAATTTTCCACTCGCGTTTCTAAACTCTAAACTGATGATTGATCTCGCTGTTTTTCCCTGTGTGTAGTGATATTAGGGTCCGAGGACCTGCCTGAAACACCTCGACCCAATATGCCACTCAGGACTCCTGGATCCGTCTTTCTTAAGTCATCAATGGGGGGTATGCACGGCCCTCTGACGGCTCCTTTCACCCCAGATCTGGATAGCCCTTTCTCCTCACCTGCTATTCGTCGCCTGGCTGGTCAACAGGATCCCCATTCTCCCTGGTTCGGCTCTGTTCAGAGCCCTCATGTCATGAGGAGAGGACCCAAACTATGGAGTGCCTCCACAGGTTAGATGGATAGTAAAACAAATTATTTAAATGAAACGGATGTTTGAGAAGCCCATGAAAGATATAATTCCATAGCATTTTTGAGGCATCTGTGTTGTTGTCATGAGACCAAAATTACAGTAGTTGGCACCCTATCAGTAACATTTAAAACATTCCTTTATGTCAGGTTAAACTTAGTTTACATTTATTTACTTTATTATTGGTGTAAAGATTAGAAAAGATTATCAATAAATATCAAAGATATTAAGCATTTCTTTTGTCAATATATTTAAATTAAAGGGATATTTCACAGGTTAAACTAAATTTCCCCATGTTTTACTCACCCTCAAGGCCTCATTACTGAATATGACTTTCTTCTTGAAGACAAATGCAGTCAAAGTTATAATACCACTTATCACTTACTTCCAAGCGGTAGAATGGGAGTGAATGGGGGTCATTTTTTTGAAGTTCCAAAAAGGCATCCATCGATCAAAGAATGGCTCGACACGGCTCTGTGGTCTTATCAAAGGTCTTCCGAAGCAAATAGATAGCATTTGTTTTAGAGAAATATCAATATTGAGAGCACTATTCACGTTATTGTCTAACTTTCCGTTCTGTTCTGATAGGATGGCGTCTCCTCTGCGCAGGAGCTTTCGTCACCGTCATTTGCCGGAAAACAAGCATCCGAGACAAATCGGAAGCTAGACATTATCATTAATAGGGTTGTCAATATAGATATTTCTTTAAATAAGACGCATCGTTTTCCTTCAGACCTTTGTTAAGAAGACAGAGTTGTGTCGAGCCATTCTTTGAGTCATGAATGCCCTTTTGGGGTTTCAAAAAGTCGTTGCCCGTTCACTCCGATTCTACCGCTTGGAAGTAAAATGATACGTGGCATTTTAACATCGACTGCATTATTCTTCAAGAAGAAGGTCATATTCAGTCAGGATGCCTTGAGGGTGAGGAAAAAGATGAGGAAATTTGTTTCCCTGTGAAATATCCCTTTAATATTTATTTCCTGTAGCTTTCCTGTAGCTCAGTGGTAAAAGCATTGCGTTAACAACGCAAGGTTGTGGATTCATTCCCAGGGGATTGCAAATACCTATGTAAAATGAATAGGATAAAGCAATGTAAGTCGCTTTGGATAACAGCATCTGCCAAATGTTTAAAAAAAATTATATACATATATATATATATATATATATTACCAGTATAATAGACAGTGACTAGTTGGTCAGGTAGTGTTTACGCTGCAAAGATTAATACGTTTTTGACACGTTCACGTCACGTTCTAATCTTTTTTGGACAGAGTCGCAGACCAACGGCAGTCCTCCTCCCTCTCCTGCTACTCTTCCTAGTCCTCCTCCAGCCAATCTGAAACCCAGCTTTCTGACCCAGTGGCTCCAGAACAGAAGAGAGCAGGTACCATAAAATCCTAGCAGAACCATAAATGAATCCTTCATTTTTGTAGACCTGCTTGATTTCCAAGCGTTTGTATCCATAGGAACGCAAACTGCCAAGCTTTAGTGTCCAGTTCGGTTTTAGGAAAAAAAGGCCAGTTCACGTTTCAGTGTGATCAAGGGCCTAGAGAACGGTTAACTCATGTTCCTGTGATATTCTCTATTGTTCTGCTCAGGTTAAAAGCTTTTTGGCAAAGCGGGTGCTGATAATGTATTTATTTAACAAGGTAAGATTACCGTAAGCATGCATTACTAGAATGATCTGTTTAAATCTGCATGCCGCCACAGAAGATTACCAATGAGGCGAATCATTAATGCATGTGTAGATACCACGTTTTTGTCTGTCTGGGTGGATTGGATTAGTTTGTTAGATTATGTCCCAGTTTACATACAGTTTGCAATATAAATTAAATCTTGACTTTTCGTTTTCACTTTATACGAAGTGATTCAATCTTCCACCATCTATTCATGTTGCATCTTATTTTTACCAAAAATGTATGAAGTTATTAGAGAAACCGTATGTAAACTTGTTTCATAATTTCTAGTGTTTTCATCTCTTTCATAACCTTTTAGAAATAAAAAACAGTATCTTAGTTCTGTGTATGAACCTGTTGTTTGAAACCCTAAACAGGGCTTTAAAACATCATAATGCTTCTTTTGAACAGCTTCCTGAAGCCTCCAGCCAAGCTCTGTTTGCTGACAGTCAAGCTCAAATCTGGGCTCTTCAAGGTTAGAGGAGTATTATTAATGTTTAGGAGATACATGAATAATTGTGTTCATATGTATTTATTAATCTTTATTTTGTTTATGTATATAGGACTATCTCATCTGGTGGCAGCCTCTTATTCTGAGGACCAGTTTGGAGTGGTGCAGACCACTTTGCCCAGCATTCTCAGTCTCTTGGTAGTCCTGCTAGAGGTAAGGCACTAAGTGAGGTCATGGAAAGCCTGTAAATCATGGATTCTTTGCCTGAAAGTCACATTATTATCTTAAAACATTGTTTGTCTTGTCAGAAACATTTCTTCCTTAAAATTATAAATATTATTTACTAAGAATAGATCCTTGCTATGCGATTATAAATCTTCCCTAGCAATACCTTGGAAGATACTTGGAATATCATGGAAATTCACTTGTCAAATCATAATTATTTCAAACTGTACTAATACATGTCAATTAATTGTAGGCTGTTGATAAACACTTCAAACTACCCCATGCCTCCAGCAAGCCTGTGAGGACTGCCAGCTGTGTGGGTGACTCCACCTATAAAACTCTAAGGTTTGCTCTACGAGCGGCACTTAAAACAGCTATCTACAGGATAACCACCACTTTTGGAGAGCACTTAAAGTAAGTCCATTCATAAGAGTGATGAATTTATGAACCATAATTATAAACGTTCAAGGCTCTCAGCAGTCTTTTATCATTTTTCTTTGCCATGTGTACTGTCATGCTTTTGTTTACCTATAATCTTATTGTGCATTTACTTTTTTAGTGCGGTGAAAATATCAACAGAACATCGAAAAAGACTTCAACAGTTTTTGGAATTTAAAGAATAGTGCACAAGCCACAACTTTATCACAGATGACCTTGGATTTGTGTGTGCCTCTCAGCGGAAGAAAAAGAGACATCACAGGATGATATTCATCTTTTAAAGAACTGACTTATTTGGAGGTTTAACACTGTTCTTCGCTCAAGGCCTTATAAAATATTTTGCGCTCACAGTCTGGTGCTGCACGATGAAATCCCGGTTACATTCGAAATCATTTTTACATCTTTTAAAACGCTTCCATTGTACTAGCATGAGGCTTTAAGACTGTTGGATATTATGGTGGGGAAATGGTTGAAGATATCGTCTCTCTGCATTGGAGTATATTTAAACTATTATGCCCCTTAAGAATAAATTGGGGTTGTTTTTTCGTTAGTCGTTTGCTAATTGTTAATTTTTGAGATGTTTTAATAGCACTCTAATTGTATTGCAGGTCATTTTGGTTACATGAATCAGGCACAGCAATTTATTCCAATTATTCAGTTTTTTTCATGACCTTATTTGTCTAAATGTCTGCTTTTGGAAGCCTTCGTAAAAATAAATAAACTTTTCTGTAAATGTAGTTGACAGTGTTAAGGCGGCAGTACCATAAATATACGGCAGATGCCGCTGTTTGTTTTCTGAATACAGTTTGTTTCGCGACTGCATTGCGCAACGGTTTGACAGGCCAACGTGATTACATATTTGACGTAATATCAAGAATGTTAAATTAAGTTGCATATCTAACCTGACTTTAAGCAACGAATACAATGTTTTATTGTGTAATGTCAGCAGATATATGTTAAATTCACAATAGTTTGCATTGAATTTTTTCTGAGGTGTTGTCAAAAAGTCACATAGCTTCATAATTCGATACAGTGAGTGTGTCTTTTACGAAAATTAACATAAAGTGCATTTACCATTTATATATCGCCATTTAGTTTACAAATACCTAGCAAACCATTGTTTATATGTGGTTTCCGTTGCTCAAATTCCTTGATTATTTTCGTTGTGGGAAACTTTTTCGTATCTTTATAAAAGCGACTGCAACTTTTTAAATATCCTTCAAGTGATGCGGACACTTCTGTAAGTTGCGTATTATTAATGTAGCCGGTTTTTGTGTTAGATACATTGTAAAGTGCGAGAAGGCGGAACTTTTCTCGTTTGTTGTGAAGTTTGTCTGGTTAAATGGGTTTGGCTCTTGCACGGTGAGAGGGATGGACACTAGTTTTGGTCCTGCAGCTGAGGAAGAGAGACTGGCACTTTTATTCAATCTTTGGTGAGTAGGCCTACTGCACGTTTACCTCATTAAAATAAAAACAACACACAGAATAAACAACTAAAATGTTTAATTGTACAGTGGTGTCTTTAATATAATGTTATACTTTGATTTGACCGTTCCATCATTCTGTAGCTTAGTCTAATGAGTAAAATGTCTATTACCTACTTTTTTCATAGCTGGTTTATTGAATGTAAAGTAATGTGATGAATGAAACATGCATTTACAAATGAAAACTGAACTGAACCATTTCCCATTTTTTTGAGCAATGCACGTCCAACTTTGTGGTGATAAAATATGCGCTTTGGTTGTAAATCGTTCTCAAGTTAATATTGTGTTCTTGCTAAGGACACATGAGAGATCGCTCTTGGTCATCTTCCAGGTGCTTTATATAGTCAAGTTAGACTGGGTTAGATTTCAGGAAACATAAATCAACTAGGTGGTTTATAAAAAGACTTGCTACATTATTTAAAACACAAACATTGCAGACAGAATGAAGAATGAAGAAAGTACAGCAATGTTACTTCGTGGCCATCTTCTATTTTGTTCGGTTGAGATGTTCAGGACAAGATGGTTTTGTTCTTGTACATATTTTTCCCCAAATAAATTCGTTTAATTTGGTTTCACGTGGAAATATGACATTTTAGACGGTTTCCTTGTGTGTTATTTTATTCATTTGTGTTTTTTTGCTGTTGATTTTTATGAGCGTAATATATGATCAGTCTTTGGAGCAGTCTGTTTACAAAAACAGTGAGTAGGCCTAAATGTTATAACTTCACTCACATGTGTTTTGTTTGGATACAAGTAAATGTTATTTAGATAAATGCCTGATTAAAGTCATCACGGGTTTATGACAATCGACTGTTTAAATCTTAAACATCTACATAAAATGAATTAAACAAAATCTCTTGTTGATGCTATAGGTATATTCATTCATGTTTCAGCATGAAGAGACCATGCATATGGTGCTTCAGTTTAGCTCAGTGAAATACATTATTTGTTTATCTAATTCCTAAGTTTATACAGTTTAAGAAGCTTACTGGTATCAATGGCGAGCTAAATGTTTGCAGATATCAACACTGACGACAGATATCTGCAGAAATCCTTAGCCTTGCATTGTTATTTTAAGCTAAAAGAACATTTTGTTACTTGGAATAATTCACTTATGATACTGAATATGATATCGAATATGAACGTGTGTCACAAGTTGAGTTAAAACCAACACGGTTTGTGTTGCTCCAGAACTAACACAACGATGTGTACATCTTGTTTTTTTAACACAACCATTTTTAGAGCGCACTTACTGGAACCTCATCCTAGCTTGAAGTGTCCAGTCCGGTCCTACACCTCGGATGACCGTGGGCATCTTCTCTTTTAAAAATGTTCCTTGTCTGTGTAAATTGTTAAATTCTGAACGGACCTGTTTGTGTTTTGCTGTTGTAACTTGTGGTATACCAAATTAGTATCTTATTTTTCTCCTATGATTTTAAGTTCTAATTTTTTTTTTCTTTTAATACATTGAAGTATTTACCCAAGACGTTGACAACTTTGCTAAGTATGTAACATTTTGTTCATTATAATATCTTGCTAAACAGCTAATCACAGATTCTTGATGATAATAGTAAAACATTGTGATAGCTTGTGTTTCAGTGTTTCTAAGCTATCACAAGCTTTTACTATTATCATCAAGAATCTGTTAATACTTATTGTTAAGCAAGATAGTGTGAATTCAAAGAAACATGTCATTATTCCATCATACATAAGGTAGCTTAGCTCATCATTATATTTCTGTAACAAATACACTACTAACACAACCTATTACGTTCCACTTTGAATAGTGCTCAACTGAATGTCTACAGAAATGTACATTCTTTATGTTCGAGTTTCTATTAGTTTCCTGTGGTGATGATAGAAGTTTGAAGTGTCACAGTGTGATCCATTATACTTTGCATATTGTAAGCAAGCATTGTTTAAAGGCTATAAATCACTGCAGGTAAATATTTCATCGGCAGTTTAAGATTCAATTTTTTTTCCTGTAAACAAATGCTGCAGTGCCTGCTGAATCCATTATGCTGTCCATGTAACGTCTTAAAGCATTGTACTAATAATGTTATTTGTATTGCTGTGCTTTTTTCTTCACTCAATTGAATGTGAAGTGAAGTGAAAGTGACCTAGTCATCAGATATGGTGACCATACCCGAAATGTGACCTGCATTTAACCCATCCAGAGTAGTGAACACAAGCACAGCAAATCATGAACACACGTACATCCGCATCAGTGGTAGCTATCACTGCAACGCCCCAGGGAGCAAGTAGGGGTAAGGTGCCTTGCTCAAGGGAATCTCAGTCGTTACCTGCCGGCCCTGAGAATCGAACAGGCGACCTTCTGGTCACGAGTCCGACTCTCTAACCACGACTGCCCTCATGTGATAATGATGGTGTTGACAGGGACAGTAAAGCAGGACTTGGTTCCTGTTGACTGTGGATTAAATGTCACAGTGTTTCTTGACTCACACAAATACTTAAAAGCCAGGATTCCATTTACTTCCATGGAATGCTTGGAAATATGATCTAAGACCAAGATTTGGGGATCATTAAATATTGTCCCAAAAGCACCAATGTACAATCCCAAAAACGCTTCACTTCTAGGAGTTAATCATTCAGGTTTTATTTGTGTGGTGTATTTAATAGGTGAAACTGTGTCTCTCTTTACAAGTCTGAAGCACACATTTAAATTCAAAGTTTTATTTACATTCAGAAAGGTTGAAGGAGTTGAGGTTTGGAAGCCTGATTGGAAACACAGGAGCTTTTTCTAACTGAAGGATCTTTAAGAGAGAGATGCTCGACTACTGCTAGTTTTGTACATGGCTCAGTGTGGCCAAAGATGTTACACTATACATGTAAAGCAAACAAACTCAAATTGACTCATTGACTCTAATTAAATCGGCTGTCGTCTGTTTATTCCAAATGACATCTCGGGTTGCTCCTAATTTAAACATTTCACTTTGCGACTCGGTGATCGTAGTCGTCTTTTTTAACCAGAACCAGAATATTTTTATTTTTAATATACAAAATTCAAGTCATAACTAATTAACCGAGTGTATTTACAGAGGTCTCGTCTGCTTTAACACCAAGCCATTGGCAGATGTGTGGTGTGTGTAAGTACCAGCTCCACGTACTGTCTACCCACCACATTTTGTGGAGAAGCTCTGTCCATGTCGGGTGGTTTGGAATCAACAACTGTCATTTCAATGGAATTTTCTGGTTTCGGAGTTCAGCTGAGTGTTTTCACAGATATGCACTTGCTTATAAATGTTTGGAACTGACAGTGTGGTCGGTCGTAGCCGTTCTGTAATGTGTCCTGTCATCGATGCCTAATATCACCAGTCAGTAATATGATACGCTAGGATCTTTTTTTATTGTGTGTTAATGTCTTCTATTAGACACAACTCAATGTATCCAGATGTCTTCTGTAACTGTATAAAGAACATTTTATTTGTCTTGGTTCCACACTAAGGCCAATGGACACGGACGATTTACTGTCATTTTTGGAGCTTTTTTGACTACCAGTGCCATACAGAATGTATTAAATAGCCTACAGTAAGTATAAATGATATCATACAGCCCATTTGGAAAGATTTAAACAACTCTGGTCCAAATGAAGAGTTCAATTGAAAAACTCTCAGACGACTTTTCGTTTATCAGGCTCCTACTGTAATGCAACGGTATTACCCTGGTTGTTCTGGTCATAGGTTTCATTCTGTGCCCAGTTTCATGCGGATTTGTAGTGTTATTAAACTGTGTGTGCACTTGGATTCGCTCTCTGCCACCTACATTTACTTTCATTTACATTTACTTTAAGACAGAGTGTGGTATTTACCGGTTTTTGAAATAATTTAATAACGACGCAAAAAAACAGGACAGTAGTAGGACTTTTTTGTGTTATACACAAGTTTTTGCACACAGTTGTTTTACGTAAATTTAACTTAAAAAAAACTGTGTGCAAAAACTTAATGTAATGTTCTGTAAGAGTATTGTGTGATTATTTTTTTTTTGGTTTGGAGGACTTTTTTGTCTCGGCTCAGGAGGAAATATGTTTGCGAAGCATAGTTTTTAATACCATTCAAATTTTACAGTATTTCACAAAAGAGAAAAAAATTAAGCATAAAGTATAAAAAAAGTGCTGCAGCTGTTCTGTATTTTTGATGCAATGTTTTCTTTTTTAAATAAGACAGGTAGCAGGTAGCTTTAAATTGAAAATTTTCAACTAGTAGAGTATAACAAGATCACGAGTTTGATTCTGAGTCAACACACATATGAGAATAGGCTGAAGACACTGTGTGTTGGGATAAAACGACAGCCGAATGCATAAATGTAACCCTGCTAGTTTAGCTCGAATGGACTTGAACGCACTTCAAAGATTTCTGGCTTGTTTAAAGTGGCAGTGTTGAAAATGACACAATACTTTTCAACCCTGAACATAACAGTTCATTTTGTTTTTCCCTCGATGTAGTTCACAGTTAACAGCTGCCAGGCACCTGCTGCCAGCTAATAAATCTGGGTAATTACAAAGCAGGTTCGCGCATGTTCTTTATTCTTTGCCGTTCAGGAGATGATAAACATACTAATCACAATTTTGGCTGATGATGAATTACAAAGCATAACACAAAGAAAGAAAAGCAAAAAGCACGTAATTTTCATTTCTTTTAATAAATCAAAATAGTCTGTGAGATGCCATGAAAATATGACCTTGCTGTGTACTTGCTCTTGACAAGAAGTCCTTTGTAAGTTTCTAATAAATTTCAAATGAAGGAATACGTTTTTACTGCTAAACAAGTCCTCATTTCCCAGCTTTAAATTACGCAGGTGTGTTAAGTACGTTGTGATGGTATTAAATAGGAAAATATTTTTTTCTACATTTTGGCAGGTTATTTCAGTAACACTTTAAAATAAGTTTGTATTTGTTAACACTAGTAATGTCTTAGCTAACATTAACTGAAAATGAGCAATACTTCTACAGCATTTAATAATCTATAGTTCGTGTTCATTTTAGCATTGACATTTTTTAAATCAAAGTTGAAACTATTAACATCAATAGATGCACAATTAACTTACATTAATATTTAATATTGACATTAACTAACATTAATGAAAGATAAAAAATGCTGAAAAAAATCAATAGCTTCTTGTTAGTTCACTAATGTAAAAAAATACAACATCATTGTAAAGTAATAAAGTTTTATCTGTCAGTGTCATTTTAAAATTTTAGGTGTTTCATATCGTGTTTGATCCAACGTTGCTAAAAGGAATTTAAAGATCTTCAGCATTTCTCTGTCCAATCTTCAAAAAAAAAAATGTTTGCAAGGTGAAGATGTTTTTAAGCAATCTTTATAGACCAAGAATCTTAAAGCTATTAGTCAGGACATGGCATAAATTCTCTCTGTAAAACCTCTTATGTAGCAGAGATACATTTTCCTTTCTATTATACAGTTATCTTTATTCACAATAGTATTAAAAACATATGGAGCCAATATACTTTCTAAATATTCCAGTCCTGTTTTGGTCAATGTTTCGCTTTGATGCAAGCAGTCAACACAGCAGTTATATGCAGTGCCTAAGAACTCTTTCACAACTTTAAATAAGTTTACCACACCGTCATGACTGCACATCCCTAGGTCACTTAAACAAATGTGTGTGCAGTGTTAAAGTAGCACAGTAGTGTGCCTGTTGGACAGGAGATGCTTTTGAGGAGCCTGTCCTCACTGTTCCAGGCCTGCTTCTCATTAGCTGAAGGATGTGGTACATAAGAAAACGTTGCCTTTAGTACCAGATCTCTGCATCCACCACTGCCAGAGCTTCCAACTAATCTGCTAGGGCACAAATGTCTCTCTGTTCATCTTCACTGGACCGCTGTGTCTGAAGATTGCTACCTGCACACCTAAAGAGAAGCAAAACATGCAGTGGGAGAGAAAACTGTAATCCAGTCCAATCCATGAGAGGACTGAATGAGGTTTAATTGAATCTGCGGTTATAATTCATTCAACCATGTGCAGTCATTCTGACCTCAGCGGTCTGCAGGCTTTCAACAGCTACAGTATGTATGGCACCGCCAGGTGTGGTGACGTGACCGAGGTGTTCCAGTGCATTAAAGATTGAACTTGTTAATATTCACTTAAAGGGTCATTTCATCCAAAAAATGATTTGCACCGGGGTTTCCCGCTCATGATTTGTAAATGGATCACTTGAAATCTACTTCAGCAGGATGGATGTTATGGTCTATATTCTAATCTTATGTTTATTTGCAGGTACTTTGGAGATGAACATAGATGCACTATTGAAAAACAATTGGAGAGACCCGAACCTACAGTAGCGATTTTACAATGAACTTTTAAGGGAATGTGCTCAAACAATTCCATTTGTATAGGAAAGAAACTCAAAGAATGTTATGAGGCCTTCTCGGCTCAGCCCGGCAGTTGCGCAGTTGGAACACTGTGGTCCTGTTAACAGCAATGATAAGGAATACCTGTCGTGCGTAAACCAGCATTTAAATCAAGCGATTCAAATAGAAGACCTGAAGATGTGCAGCTCTTTTGAATCTCCGGTCTCAGTAGCAGCAGACGATCTTGACTTGGTCTGTTGCATGGATAGAGCCGTTGTGTCGTACATCAGTGGAGTGAAAAGCGACACATCCTCGGTTGGAAGTAACATACATCATGACCCTGATACATTGTCCTCCTTCTTATTCTCCTCTTCTTCGTCTTTTAGCACCTTTTCTCCATCTTTCTCTTCTCCTTCTTCCAGCCATTCCTCAGGCACCGTGTCCGAGTTTCAGTTGACGTCTCCATCTCTTTCCACTCTCTGCGGTCCACCTGAGGGCCAGGACCTTCTCTTCAATTGTACGCAACAGGAGCAACCTCCAGAAAGGTGTCTGTTTCCCAAGTCTCCCAAGTTAGAACATGTTTCTAAATATCATATTTGTAGGAATATATGTAAGAAGCATCTGCACTTCGAAAACAAAGAAAAACTGCTTCAGTATCTCTGCACTGACTCGAACAAAGACAAGGAGGGAACTCAGCACTTTAATGTTCACAATAGTGATGCCAAAGAACTTTCTACGCTACAACAAGACAAGAATACTTTGGGACCTAGCAGGTTTATTGGAGATGGTGGAATAAATGGGCATCAAAGTGATGGACAGCCGTGTCAGTGGATGGATTGCAGGGCTACTTATGGGCGGAAAGAAGAACTGGTGAGACACATAGAGAAGGTTCACATAGACCAGAGGAAAGGAGAGGACTTTACTTGCTTCTGGGCCGGATGTGTCCGTCGACACAAACCCTTCAATGCTCGATACAAGCTGCTCATTCACATGAGAGTCCATTCTGGTGAGAAACCAAACAAGTGCATGGTGAGTTCAACTTTCATATCCAAAATTTTGTCCAGTGTCAATACAAAGCTGTGAGAAATAGATCAATCACACAATTTTGCTTGGGACCTCCCACAACGTAAGAAAAATTCAAAGCTGCCTTACATTTTTAAGTTAAATAAAGTAAGCTTTATGAGTCAATTAAAAATACAAATGGATTTTTAAGTCAGTTCAACATAATTTACTTTAATTTAACTAATAAACTAATTTGATTTAACTGAAAAAATGTATGACGCTGTTTAACTTTACACATTAGATCATCTGTCATCAAATTAACACAATATGATAAGAATGTAGTTTTTCCTGAATTGGCTGTATTTAACAATTAAAATCTATTTAAAGGGATAGTTCACCCCCAAAAAATAATTTATTCATCTTTTTCCTAATGAACACAGAGAAAGGTATTTGGAAGAATGCTTGGAACCAAACAGTTCTTGACCACCACTGCAAATTTTCCTACTATGGTAGTCAATAGTGGTCAAGAACTGTTTGGTTACAAGCATTCTTCCAAATACCTTTCTCTTTGTTCAAAGTGCCCCAGAACTGTTTGCTTTCATACATTCTTCAAAATATCTTCTTGTAAAGCCAACTTTACTACTATGGTAGTCAATAGTGGCAAAGTAAACATTGGTGGCCAAGCATTATTCTTTCATTTTTCATTGTCATCATATACAGTTATTTTTATACAATTAATTTTTATGTTCATATTATAATTTTCATACTTTATAATCATTCGAGGGGGTTTATACTGTATTTCGAATCATATGGCACAATTGCGTAAACATGCATTAAACATTATGTTTGATTAATAAATATTGCTCCAATCAATCAAGAAGGATTAACAACCAGGATGAGACTTTTAGTTAAAGCTTTTGCAATTCTATGATGTAAGAGTTAACAGAGATTGACTGACATGTGGATTCAATTTCTCCCCAGCTCCAAAAAAATGCATAGCAGATTTTGGAGATTAAGAAATTTGAAAGTTGTTTATAGTTGCAATTTCTATTTGTGAGAATAGCCTTCATGGAGATTGATAATGAATGTGCAATGATAAATCGAATAAACTCTTTCCATTACAACTTCGAAGAAGGATTCTTGCACTTCAAAACTTTCTGTTATGCTAAGTTATGCCCAGTGCTTAGTTATAATAACCACAAATCCCAATGTTTCATCCGTTTTGATCTATGTTTGAGATTTGTAAACATTGAAATATAATACACATACACTAATATAATGATTTTCCTGTCAACAGTTATAAATGCATTACATGCTTAAAGATATTATGGTAGGCATGGATGACAGTGTCCTAAAACCGTATAAATTGAATCCTTTGATAAAGCTGTTATTTATTTTCTACACAATGAACAACATAAGAAATGCGTTTCCAGTTAGTGATGTCAGATAGCCAGGGGATATAATTTAATCTATTTGCTCTTTAGTGTTTTATTTTTGTTTTATTTTTCTCTCTAAACTGTGGGGGTCAGAGGACGATTATTTGGTAAGATATTAAATACATGTGTGGCTCTTCACTGGCATCCTGTTGAAAAACATCTTCACTAATTGAACAATAAGTCTAAAAATGTTTAATCACTCGCAGGCTTATCCTGACATAAATTAATTTTGACCTTCAATCAAAACTAAATATATTATTTGTCATTTGGGGAATTTGAGAGATTTTAATGTAAACAACCATATGGTTATAAGAGTAGCCTATGTAGAGAAGAAATAAAAACGGCTGAATAACACAACTAGTATCAGCCCTACTGAGCCCATTGTACAAATCTAATGATTTAAAGGGCAGAAAAGTAAGTAAAATTGTCTTCTATAATGTTATTGGACAGTAAAGAACATTTCTGGTATTGTCTCATAATGCAGATTCTGTTGTTTAATTTAATATAAAAACATAAAATTATAAACCTACATGTTACCAATATCATGACTGATATATCTAAAACAAATGTGTTTACTTAAAAATATTTACAAATGTTAAATTGTAATATTATAAATGTAATTAATTAATAAAATAATAAATAAATAAATCTTAAAGTGAAAATTCTTTCTTTCTTTATTGACCCTCTTGTCATTTCAAACCTGACTATGACTGTTGTGAAACCAAACAGCGATGGTCCCCCTTCACCTGCATTGGTTTTGTGTCCTTACAATAAAAGTGAATGGGTATTGTTGCTGTTCAGTTACCAACAGTTTTCAAATTATCTTCTTTTGTGTTTTGTTAAAGAAAGAAAGTCATACAGGTTTGAAATAACAAGATGGTGAGTAAATGATGACACAATTTTAATTTTGGGGTAAAGTAGCACAAAAACGAAACGTCTATGTTTTGCATTAGTATTACAGTAGTGTTAGTGTCATACACTGTTAAAACAGATTGCATTTTCATTTAAACAGTTTAGATTTTTAAACTATCATGTAAATATGGGGATAAAATCACTTGATTTAGAGATGTTTGACCAGAAGATGTTACAACTCTTTTTGATCTTCAACACTTGCTGCATTATGTGCAGTAATAGTCTGCTCAAATGCGCATTTGTTAGTCATTTTGGATGAAATCATCAACTACATGGATAAATTTAAACATAAATGCATACACAGTCTAAATGTTATAGTTATAAATGCGAAGACATAAAGATGCTAAATGAAACCCTGTTCACTTTTCATATAACCTCATCGTGACATCACACCTGTGACCGCCAAAATGTGTTTTATAATTTTACAGAATTGCTCCAAGCAAAAGTCTGCATGACTGCTGCTGTCACCTTAAATCAGCTGGTCTTATAACTGACTACCTGGCTGGCCTGTGTCCAACTCAAACATCTTAGCAGAGGCGTTCTAACAGGAAGAAGCTTTGAACATGCTCTGTTTAATAAACTGTGTGGAGTGGCATGTGCATGTATCTATGTGCAGATCATCAGAAAAGCCCTAAAAAATGTGCATGACAATGTGAATGAGCACTTATTTTGATTTACAACAAGAGGATGATATCAGTTTTTGTGGCTTGTCATATAGTCTCACAACACATTTTCAGATGAAAGGACTGTTTAGTCACAGATGAAAATTTTGTCATCATTTACTAACCCTTTAGAGAACTGCTGTTACTTTCGTCTTTGCGACACAATGGAAGTTTTATAGCTGAATGTTCACTCTATATTATACAATGAAAGTGACTTTGGCTTTAAAAAGTTTATTTCTTATTAACATTTCCATATTACTTTAGTTTTTTTGTACTTTGGCTAAACAACAGTCCCTGGTCCTCACCCACCTTGTGAATATTCTCCAGAATTCAACTTTTTGTGTTGAATTGAACAAAAGAAAAAGTAATAAATTAGGAAAGAATTATCCAATTAATGTCATGTCACAATCATTTGTTCCTATTGATAGAAAAAAATGATGCTAGAAAAACTTTGTCAAATGCATTTAGGCACTTTGTTCTAAAAATTTACTCTTATAAAATCTTGACAAACTTAACTGTACTTGAGAAACATGTTCTGTTCTAAATTTGCCACAGCATCTTGTGTTAAAAGTGTCAATATAATGCTTTCATTAGCCACTTTCTCATTAACTCTCTATCAAACACTGCTTGCAATTCAACATTTGTGGTGCCTCTGAATACACAGTTCTGGAAACACAGTAATGAATGAATATTGCCCGCAAACCATTATTGCCATTTTCTGTTTCTCATTAACTGGTGTTTCTTTAACTTCTACGTGCAAGTGGCATGCTTTGATCCCATGTCATTATTTGCTTATGAATGTGCTACCCTTGTGTTGAACACCGAGCTTTTATAGTTTTGTGCTATTGAAGGACTTTATATTCATATGATTATGTGTGTTTGTTTCTTCTCTCATAGTTTGAGGGATGCAACAAAGCATTTTCCCGTCTGGAGAACTTGAAGATCCACCTACGCAGCCACACTGGAGAGAAACCTTACATATGCCAACATCCTGGCTGTTTGAAAGCCTTCAGCAATTCCAGCGATCGGGCCAAACACCAGCGTACACACTTGGACACTGTATGTATGGCCATTCTCTCTGCCCTTCAGGTTAAAAAACTAAAGCCATCAGTAACAGCTTGTATATACACCGATGTGTAAAAAATGAAAAGCTTCATGTAACATTTTTCAGAATAAATTCATGTTACGTTAAGATTTAAATTGTCAACAATTTGAATAAAAAGTCACATATTCATTTGATATTAAAAATGCCTTGTATTGCCGGTATACACTCACCTAAAGGATTATTAGGAACACCTGTTCAATTTCTCATTAATGCAATTATGGTGGTGTTGTAATGGTGTGGGGGATGTTTTCTTGGCACACTTTAGGCCCATTGGTGCCAATTGGGCATCGTTTAAATGCCACGGCCTACCTGAGCATTGTTTCTGACCATGTCCATCCCTTTATGACCACCATGTACCCATCCTCTGATGACTTCTTCCAGCAGGATAATGCACCATGTCACAAAGCACGAATCATTTCAAATTGGTTTTTTGAACATGACAATGAGTTCACTGCACTAAAATGTCCCCCACAGTCACCAGATCTCAACCCAATAGAGCATCTTTGGGATGTGGTGGAACGGGAGCTTCGTACATCCCACAAATCTCCATCAACTGCAGGATGCTATCCTATCAATATGGGCCAACATTTCTAAAGAATGCTTTCAGTACCTTGTTGAATCAATCCCACATAGAATTAAGGCAGTTCTGAAGGCGAAAGGGGGTCAAACACAAAATTAGTATGGTGTTCCTAATAATCCTTTAGGTGAGTGTATATCTTCTGTATGTATGTATATGTATTTTTTTCTGACCTAAAATAGAGCAGAACCGCACATATTTTGGATTTGACATCATTATTATTTGTCCTAGTTTTGAAACCTTTACAGAAACTTATTTTTTTAAGGTTTTAATTAGGACCCCAATGTATACTGTAGGCTATATGTGAACTTTATAATACCTGCCACAAACATTTTGAGTAGTTGTGGGGGCAAAAAGTCCAAAGCATTATTATAAAAGGTCACTGAAAGAAGTGTCTACTAGTCAACACACTGTCTGCAATTTCTTTCTTGATTTTCATCTTTGCCTCTGTTTTCTCACTCTGAGACATTATGGTATGTATCAACCGAAGCACCACTAATGATAACAAATAAGCAGTGAATGCTTACTCATCACTTTTTCCAGAGTTATTTCCCCTAAAATAACAGGGTTTTATTTACGCTACGTTCAGAGTTAGGAATTATAGTGTAGCGTTGCAGAGAGATCTCTTTTCATTTAAATGAGAGAAACACTAGTCAAGCAGCTACCAGTCTGGCTTCACATCTCTGCCACTGTGGCTCTCATGCCAACCTGCAACACTGTGTAACAAGCAATAAAACGTCCATATCTGTTTCCTCAACACACTTAAGTCAACAGAACTAATTTATTTAAGCAGGGAGGTTTCATTTAATGCTGTCCACAAGGTTTTTATTATAATCCTAGATGTATTCAGACTGCACAAATAAGTAGAACACATCTGTGTAAGTCATGTACAGGGATGTTATCATTATGTCACTTGTGTTATTAATATAAACAATGGTTTAATCCCCTTTGTGTGTTGATCTTGGGAAAGCGTAGATCTAAGTCCAATAAAGCTTCTATTTTTTCTTCACTTCTGACCATCATAAATTCTGAACGTGCAGCTGAAACATATGATGTCAAAAGTATGTTGCTAGAGGCACATCATCATTAATTATTGTTTTCAGAAATTGTGTAGCTCAGGGTGACATGTGTGTTTAATATTTGGACTGGACACATGGAACAATTTCCTAATATTTACAGAATCTTTTTTTGTGTATCAATCTGCACCTGTGTCACATCCTGTAGAGGATTTGTTTGATGTAGCTATACGAAACATCTGAAAACTTCAGGTTTTAACTAGAAATACCCTATTGTACTCAGTGCACCTCGAGTTTAGAAAGTCCATTATTTCTACATTTTCATAAAATTATCCATTATTCTCTTTATAGTTTTTGTATTTTTAAAGGGAAAAAATGCTTCAGTTTCAATGAAGAGTTGTGTTTGATGGAGGTACATAAAACTAACTGATTCTTTATTCATTATATTACATTCACCAAGACATAAATTATCGGAATAAACCAAATGTATTATGGGAATTATGTTGACTAACATAGATTCAAAAATGATACATAAAAATTGTTCCTTCTGGCAAAAATGGTGATGGCATTGCTGTTGAGAACATTTACAGCATCTTTTTCAGTGTTCGCTTTTATTAATTTTATAGTTCAAATTATACTTTTTGAAATAATATCTTGGTTTAATGGATTGTCTAAAAAAATTATTTATACGCTTTTAATACTATTGTAATAATTCATAACTTTTAAACGTTATTTTGTATCTTATCTATAATTTGTAAGCTCATTGCTTTTATATAAACAAACCGTCGCTGACAGACTAAAAAACTCTCCAAAACTGCCATTTTACATGGAAAAGAACTCAGCATTTCTCAAAAATTAAACACGGTGTTGTCAATGTTGACGAGCTCTTTGCAGCACTTTTTTTTGCTTAAATATGTGCAAAACCCATGTAAAAAATTTGAATCATAAAAATTGAGATACAACGTTAGGGTTAAATGAAACATTTGAATTTCTAATTCATCTCTTTTGTTGTTAATTTTTGCTTTATTCAGAAACCATATGCGTGTCAGCTCCCAGGTTGCACCAAACGCTACACGGACCCCAGTTCCCTGCGCAAACACGTCAAAGCCCACTCCGGTAAAGCCCTGCAGACACAGGACAAGGTAACAATTTCAATTGCATGCTAGTTTTATAGATGAAACAACTTCAGCTCCACTCAAAACCTTAATGCTCTGAAATAA
The DNA here is from genome assembly GCF_015846415.1 of Triplophysa dalaica. Taxonomy (NCBI): domain Eukaryota; kingdom Metazoa; phylum Chordata; class Actinopteri; order Cypriniformes; family Nemacheilidae; genus Triplophysa; species Triplophysa dalaica. Next base: position 8,734,845 of record NC_079544.1, read on the forward strand.
ACCCCCCACGATGTGCATCTAATTAGATAAGCTGATAAATGAAGTCAGATTGTTTAATACATTAACTTCATCAGTAATCTTCATCCCCATGATCCTTGATGAAAAGGCCTATTGTTTTATGGGCTATTATTGCTCTATGAACAAAGGAGGATAAAGGAGATCTTTGTGTATTCCCATGGCTTTGGCATTCTAAGCAAGAACACATGTGTTCCCGTAATACAGTTAATAAGGAGCGCAGTTCTGTTTCCTCAAGAGGCCAGATGTGACATGCAAATAGCAAACATGCTTCAATGAATGCAAAGACGAATTAACAACAGAAAGTTGTTGCAGCCTCAATGAGACTCTGATGTGCTTTCAGTCAAGCTGTACCTGCAGGGAAAAATGTGTTATGAGCAGCGGGATTACATTTACTGGATATTTTTGGCGGATGCTTCATATCCAACGCAATTTACTGTATTATTAGAGTTACAAATTTTTATGAATACATAAGCTTGCTGTTGCTAACACTACGCCCTACCAGTTGAGCTTCAAGAAAGGTTGTGGCGTCCTCTTTATCATAGCAGGACATCAGTGACGATATTTTATGTATGTTTTGTGTGCTTTGACAGGGCCAGCTACGCAATAAGGTGGAGCAGGAAGTTGTGGATGTGTGCCTTGGCCTGCAGCATCTCCATGGCTATATTCCTGCTGTACAAAGCCCAGACCACAGGTGTTCTGGCTCTCTCACTAACATTCTCCAGGAAAGCTTCACTGGTAACTACACTCTCAAATGGGTCATTGGGTCTAACATCACTGAGTTGCTGACTACAAAAGGAGGCCTGTGAAACTTTTGATATGAATTTGTCACAAAGAAAGGAATGAGAAATAAACGTCCAGTGTATTATATTTAGTGACATCTTGTGGTGAGGTTGCAAATTGCAACCAACGGCTCACTTCACTGCTCCCCCACCCATTCGAAGCACTATGGCAGCTATCACGGGACTAAGATGTTGTCACATTTTCGCCAAAGGAGATAACGTATTTAGGAAAGGCGCTCTGTAGAGCCATGTGTTAGTTTGGGGCTAATGGAGAAACAACATGATGAATTCCATGTAAGGGGACCCGCGGTGTATGTAGATAGAAATTGCTCATTCTACGGTAACAAAATCATAAAGTTTCATTATGTAAGGTCTTTATACACCTTTGAACACATAGCTATGTTTATTGTATTGCATTTCTGTTGATAGATCCTCCAAATAATTACACATTGGGCCTTTAAGATTGTACTCAAACTTAACTTGAATTTAATATGCGTACTGTATATGTGCTCAGGTGCTCAGACCAGTGACTCTGTCCACTCCCTTCATTTCCCTATACCCATGATTTTCACCACGTAGCCTACTATTTCTGACATCAGTCGTTCCGACACGCTCAAAAGCTCAGTGTTTTCTCTGTCACGAGGCACCTACTACCGTGGGCAAGCGGCCATTCCACGCATGTCCCTCACACTCTCCAGAATCTTTCCATTCCACACACTTTGCCTTCAAATGCTTGTGACTGAGTCAAGAAGCTGTCAGACAGTGCAAGGCAACTAACCGACACCTGAAGTGTAAATCCAGCAGCACTAATTGTCTCAGACGGCTCGCTGCTTTTCTGAGAGATGTGGCAGGCAGACAGAAGCCACAGATATTTCAGCGCTCTAATTCTGCAGAATGAGAAACAAACAGCTCAGTGTTTCAGTTTCAATCATTTCTGTGAGAGGTTAATAACTTGAGCCGGGAAAACTGTCTATGTTACTCATTTTTGAGCTGATTTGAATGTCTAGGAGGATCAGAAATTAAAAATGTACACCATGTTTGGATTTTGTTCATGCTATGATGCGTCACATTTAAAAGCAGACTAAATGTAATTTTGTTAATGAATAATGTATTTCTTGAACTGAATTTATAAAAAAGATCATTTGTGCTTTTCTGGGTTTACAGCATACTCGGAGGACAATGAATCCGGCAGGGGAAGCAAAGCAAGATCCATCAGTATGAGTCTGGACCAGTCAAACAGACACTGTAACATGGAGCATCACAACCATCTGTCCAATAACAAGATCAGTCGGCCGAGGTGAGTCTCAACACATTTGTCAGTATGAGCATGTTAAATGTGACTAATATGATAAGTGTTGCAATCCAAATCTCTGGCAGAACATCCAAGTTTGATAGCTGTTAATTGAATCCGGAAAAACTTGGGAATATTGCGAAACGTACATTTTTACTCTGAAATGATGAAACATGATACAAAGCAGTTTGCTTGTTTGATGCATGTGGGAACAATTTTACGTGTGGCTAATTGGCTATTTGTCACTGGATGAAGAAGTCCATCTGCCATGCGCATATTTGCCTAAATCAGAGCATTTAATAACATGTGAGACCCATGAAAAGAGTAAGGCCAGTGTGATTGAAGCACATCTTCTCTTCCCTAAGACATTATGAAGCAACACATGTTTATTAATTAGAAAAATGTTATCATGAGTCCTTTCAAAACACACAGTCAAGCCGTGACCTTTTCTGGTGCTATTGCTGTTTCACTGTTGTGCAGATATTTGCAGATATTTGCAGATTGAGAAGGATTTGTTTTTATCATTAAGATGTTTTCTTGTAAAGTTGTTTATATGATCTAATCTAAATAATATTTAACTTCAGTATAATTTCAATTTTTTTCCAGGAAAAATGTGGGGTTTTAAACTGTCCCCACAAACAGGGTTTAATTATGAACTTTATCCAGGTGCTTACAGAAACATGTTATATTGTGGACAATAACTCTACTTTTAAGCCAGCAGGAACTAGATTTGTTCTTTTAATAAAATGCAGTTCTCTTACAAGTGATGATAGTATCATCAGTGAGATCAATGTGAGATTTTTTGCAATTCCTGTTTTGCTTTAATTACCAAATACATGTAAACTGTTTGAAATTCAATCCCTGATATTTAATGTAGTCTTGTAATCTCCGACTTTTTGAGCTCACTTTATGTGATCATTTTCTTTATGTAAACAGAAATCACAATTGAAGGGATAACACCAAGAAGTGTGGCAGTAAACATGAAATGTGTTTCACCAAATAACAGCATTTCAGTAAATCTGATTTAACACTCCGACAGGCTGCCAGTTTTCAGCTATCTTAAATTTCACTTGTCACAGAAACATTGAAAGAGGTTTTTGATGCTAAATCAAAGTCAACATGAGCAGAAAGCCAATTTCTCCCAAATTAATTCTGAAAGATATTACAAACTTTTTGACTAAATTAGCTTTCCTAAACCCTTGCGTCACAATCTGACCTCATAACTATTTAAGATGCTTTGATTTCGCTGTATTATTATTATTTTAGTATGACAGTTTTTCAAATGACGTATGCATTATTATTTTCTTTGTGTGAGTGTTTATAAGCACACAGGTTTTCTTTTAAAATAATCCTTTAATAGATCGATTTAGGGTTGTTTGTATGGAAAGTTTGTAGTTCTTTGGCATTTTCTGTTAGTTTTTGTCATTTACAGTTATTGTCAAAAAATACTGCTTAATGTTTAGTGTACAGTATGTTACAGCACAATATATTGTATTTTGTACACAAACAATTGTATACAGCCTTTTATTTTTTTGTAAGATGAGTAAAGTTACATGACCTCCTATTTATAAATTACATTTTACATTTACATTTGTTAATTTGGCAGTTTTTTTTTTCTTCCTATTTTCAAATCCAAACAATCATTCACAAAATGAACACTTTACATTTATATAGGCCTTCATTTTTACCCAATCTAGAGATGTTGTTTTAATGATCATGTCATGCATCAACTTCTCATAATTCATTGAATAAACTTTCATTGTGTAATTGTTTGGAATGAAGACTTGACACATTGTAATGATTTAGAAAATATTGCATGCTTGGACTGAGACGTTATATTATATTCAGACACGCTCATCAAAGCTCTTTATCTTTGTGGCATGAGTGTCATTTGTATTACATAAGACCTTAATCGTGCCTGTGTAAAAGCTCATTCCACAGATTTATAAACAACTTTTCTGAATTGCTTTGATGCAAGACCATAGGCTATTTCTTTGTGATTATATGAATCATTGCAGCACAGTATTGGTTCCATCCACAAAGCTCTATGTTTTTGCTCTATTTTCCAATTTTCTATGCTTTTCATTGCATTGCAACACGCATTCATTTATGTTCAACATTATTTATACATTTAGTATTTTTAGGAACAATTTTTACAGTCACATTATGTTGACCAATGGGTTTGTGCTTGGTATTAATGCAAATTTTTCTTCCACCTGTGTACTTATGTATACAGGACCATCAGATCTACAAAAAGGTGGCCATTCTATTAATCTTTTAGAGGGCTTCTTGAACATGACAGGATACCTACCATCCTCAAACAAGTCTTTCACTCCATGTTAGCCAAAAATAACACACTGTCAACCCAGCAGAGAATCAGTGTGATGGGTAAATTGGGATTTATAAGGCTGATTCTTTTCATTCCTGTGCTGGCAGCTGGCTGGCTGGACTGTGACTAAAGAAAGGCTATAACGGCAAATATAAAAAGTGGAGCTAGTTTTGATTACAGTTTTATTTTATTATTATTTTAAATTAGCTTTTATTTTTTTATTTTTATGTTTTAGTTCAAGTCTTTTTTTCAATTTTGTTATATGCGTTTGTCATTTAATAGTTAGATTTTTATGTTGCTATATAAGATTAATTCATTATTTTTTGTTTGTTTTTTATTATAGTTTTAGTGCTTTACATTTTTTTCAGTTTATTTTTTAGGAAATATTTCATTTTTTCCTATGGTAAAGTTTTTCTAATAAGTTTCAGGTCAATATTTTATGTGATTTCAATGAACAGGAAGGTTTTAAAAGTTTTAATTTTAGAAAAATTAAATAAAATTGGCTCCTAGTATAATTTAGAACATAAAACAATTATGTCATGTGATTAAAAAAGTTGTGGGAAAATATTAAGCATTTTAAAGTATTATTGCCCTAACATACAAGCTGGGATAATATTGGGATAGATTTGCATGCCTGCATCATATTATACAACCAAAATTGTAAAAAAATTACATTTTTAAAAAATTTTTTTTACAATTTTGGTTGTATAATATGATGCAGGCATGCAAAGCTTTGCAAATATTATCACCCCTTGTATGTTTTAATCACAGCTGTAATTATGACATATTTGTACCTTAATTATTTCTCTCTATTCCCCCTCTTCATGCATTCTCTTTTCGTTTATTTTTTTAAGTCACATTCAAGATTGCCCATACCTTCATAACATTTTTACATTAAAGGAGGTGGATAAAGTAAAGGACAGATTGTCCTCAAATAGCATTTTGTAGTTGCCACTGTGGTGTAGAATCTTTTGAAAGGATGTGAGTCATATTGACAAGAGCATCTTGTTTATAAGTAACAGTGATCTCATTTAGGCCAAACTCCCTCAAGCCATTCTGTAAGGGACAATGTCATCAGTCTGAATGCTGGACTCCTCTTGAAGTGGCTCTTCACAGCCTAGCTGGTGGTGTGGTTCTCCTCACGATGATAGCCGTGTTTTGGAGACATTTGGGAGAATACATTTAAAAATATGCTTCTATTGATTTCTACATAACGGGAATCATTTAGTTAAATATCCATGTGAAGTGTTATTCTTTTGTGTAGGAGACCATCTTTTATTGTGAGGGTTTTGATCATAGAGTACATTTACATTTAAACACATGGCAGATCATTTTCCCTTACAGTGGATAAACATTTGTGTGCTCTTTGATAAACTGAACCATGCTCTATCTTTATCATTTTTATTATAGAAAATATTTCTTCTCATTTTAAGTCAATTGCATTGTTCTTTCAGAATTTCTCAGTTGGTTTGTGGAATCAACATGATTAACAGTACCAATGAGCTACAGGCTGTCTCTGAAAGCCCGCATCAAAAATTCAACCAAATGTTTAATGAAGTACCACTAAATCACCAAGGTAAGTAAAGCGATTTGAAACATAAATAATTAGTGATGACATTCCCAGCTTGTTTTCAGGAAAACATTCCAGAAAACCAACCAGTTGGCACTTATGTTGGAATATGCATTAACTTTAAAAAATGAGACCGAGTTAGTCAGCAGAGTAGGTGGACTTAAGTGTGGGACAAATACCTCCTTCAGCTGTTTTTACGGCCTGTTACAGGAAGGTCTTCTCTTACGGGAACACAGAGAGTGTTTCATGAAGGGAGCCATTGTTGCCGTTAAAAATTTATGGTTGCCATTGCTGGTTTTCTATTGTCTACGCGGTTAAATTATAATCACAAGTGGTAATGATTTAAATCTGGCTCTTTTAAATCAGTGTTCAACGACAGCTCGAAAAACCACTAAATTAGATCTCTTAATCAGATCCATGTGCATGTTAATCAGAACTGGGCTGGAAAGGAGATGTTTAGATCCCTCTGTAAACACAATGAGGATTTTAGGATGCTCCAGAAATCCTTTAATTAAATATTGATGTGAATTAATGTAAAAAAGGATGTTTGTTCTTTATTGGGAAAATAAGGATTTATAAATTTGGTTTCGCAGCCACAAAATAAAATCAACTAATATCAAGCGTTGCTCAACTAAAACAGTTTATTGTGTTTAGCTAATTCTGGTCTACTTCATGTTTGTGTCTTTGCCTAGTTTTTCAGGCCTCTTGTAATCGGCTCGAGCACATTTCTAATAACGGAAGAGAGGATCTGCTAAATTTTGAACAAAATGGATTTGCTTTTACTTGTGTAAACTCATCTGGTAAGTGTCAGTCATCTCACATCATCTCCTCACCTTCCATCCCTGGTCCAATTCTGGTACTTTTCTCTCTGTTGGCAGGCTACGGTCTGACCCAGGACACCTCTGCGGCGAGTGGAAATCACCCTCCTTCCTTCTCTGTTCCGGTTGGCATCTATGACCGTTGCCTCAGTCAGATCTGCTCTCTGTAGCTGGAAAAGTAAGCACCAGGTTTGATCTGCCAGGGAACAGTGATTTGTAAAGTGTGGGGGACATGAAGGCAGGGGTCCTTGAGAAAGTAAAACTAAATGAAAATTCTCTATCTCTACACTGTGTTGGGGCCACATCCTCTGTCTGAGATTCCTCAAGCAGTGAGTCAGAGATAAGACTGTCTCTGTAAATGATGGCGGCGCTGAAATTCCTCTGCTTCGGCACTGATGTTGTAGCTTGTTTCTGCATAGACACTGTGCTTTTCTATTTGCCTAGAGTGTTGAGGAGGGATGCTGTTTACATTGAGGTGGTCACATGACACCATTTGTAATGTCATTTTGTTGTATTTTTCATATATGTGTTGCCAGTAACACAACACATGGTGGCACCGTTTGGTCATCTATCAAATAAATAAATAAATTACATAGAGCATGCAGTTGATGAATATGGATTTATTCTGTTCTTTTTTTACTGCCCACAAACAACCATGTGCTGCTGCATTAACTAATACATCAACTAATGCTTCAATGGGATTGTTTGCCAAAATTGAAAAATCTTTTCAGCGTTTACTCACATACTCAGTCCAGTACTGTATGACCTAATTTCTGAAGAACACAGAAGATGAATGAAAAATGTTGGTAAAAAGATAAGAAAAGATTGTATAGTCACAAAACAACTGAAACATTTTTCTAAATATCTTCTGTGTTACATAGAAGGAACAATCATATATGCTACAAGTTTTAAAGCGAATAATGATAGCAGATTTGTATTTCAAGGCGAACTGTGCCTTTAACAATTCAGGAACGGCTGGTGTACTAACTTTAAACTCCCTGTGTTAAAGGTGATCTGTTATGGTAAATATAGCTGCTGTTGCACTTCATTAGCCCTCTAGAAGTCAGTGGCTCGCCATTATTTCATTTTAAATAATATCTTTTCAGGATTAAGTACAATATCTTGTTCTCTCATAGAAGGAGTTACCATTTATTTCATATAAAAAGTACAACTGGATATTTATTGGCTGCTTTATGTGTTTAATCCTTATTTATATTGTGTGCAGAAACCATGAACTATTACTAGTGAAATGCTGCCATCTAGCGGTCACATTTAACCAGTAACCACAAGAAGGGCAGAACTTTACTTTACAGGGTTTTAAAAGTAATGTTTTACAGATTATTGCATAGCTGAATTGTATATAACAACACTGCTTGTCAAGAGGCTGATTTTCTAACACTAAAGTATTCGAGAAAGGCAGCTAGAGCTCACACAAACACATAGACTATAGTTGCCTGAAGATGTCAATCAAACTCCGACCAACAACACATTCATTTTAAAATTTAAGAAATTACGATCACATCTGTACTAATATTAGAATCAATGAAACGACAACAATTAATAAAAGAGGCCTGCCCGTCAGGCCTGTTCATTTGCTTTGTTGCCAGCGCCATCTATTAGTCAAAAAACTTTCTGTGATGTAAGGTTTTGAAAAAACTTTTCTTAAAAGTGTCCTATTTTGCACATGTTCACTGATTATACGTTCACTGAGTAGCCTAGCTATACATTTTCACCTTTTCAACTTTATGTGATGTTAATATTGCTTTTTGAGCATAAAAAGTTACAAAGCTCAAAGTCTACTCCGAAGTTTAGTCCACTTTTAAGGCCTTCAAAACCCATCAAAAAATACAATGCCTTGCCAGGACTAAAACTTCATATTGTGACGTCGCAATATCGATCATTAAAGAATTTTTGCTTATGCCATAGACCTATGCATAGGCAAAAAAGCCATGACCTGCTACCAGTCTTGCGGGTTTATTTTTAAATAGGCTTTTTTATTCTTTATGTTCTTACTTTAACTTTTAAAATCCCTTAAACTGTTTGAAAGAGCATTATGCTTTTTTAATTTTGTTTAATGTTGCTAAGGTTACGTTTAACAGCATATCTGTGTTGACACCTTAAGGCTTGTGGTAATTTGGTATTGTTTCCTAGCAGTTCATTTTGTTATTAACTGTAGCATAACACTGCACACTCTAAACATGAGACATGAATGCAGTTTTCTAACTGGACTTTTTTTTCTTTCCATCTTTCTTTTGGGGGTGAAATGAAAGAATGTTTTTGGTACAAAACATTTTTTTGTGGGTGTGAGTTAGTCAATAGGAATTATAAGTATAGCTGCACGTATGCATAACAATAAGTATACAGTGGGTCTAAGTTTGCCTAAGTAGAGACAAGGTTGTTGGAAAGAAGTATCATAAACAATATTTCATTGTATACACCTGTGTTTATAGCCTAATTAAAAGAATTCACACAAGCAATTCTATATTATAAGAAAACGAATTCATTACTTGATGTATTTAAACAATAAGTATGAAGAGAACAAACGAACATTTAAAAAAGCCTTTACGTTCAGAGTTGTGGCATACACAGGAAGGAGAGTTTCCACATTCCGCTCAGTGTTTTATGGATGAGGACACGCCCAGCGACGCACACATACAGTACAGTAGAGCTGCTGCTCTGGTTGTGTATCCCAGTGATTTGAATGACAGCTCTTTTACAGGACACAGCAACACACCGCAACAGTTCACGTTATGATACCTGAAGGTAAGCGTCCCATTTACACAGTCTAGTTACACTAGTAAGTAGACCTGCTTGCACAGGTGGCCATAAATGATATGCAGGTATGTTGTTGTAAAAGTGCTTCGCTATAATGTATAGATCGTGTTGTTTCTGCCAGGCCAATATAAGATCATTCCTGAATCTGTTATGTTCGCATTTTGTATGTTTTGAATAGTGTTTTCATTGATTTATTGTTGTTTTATCAGCGTTAACCAGACTCATTGTATAGTTGCGCATGGGTGAAATAAATCTCCGCTATCTGGGAGGAAATTGGTGGACTGGGTGTAGCAGCGCTCATTGTTCTGGGATGAGATCATGAAGGATAAGTTTGTCATATTTGTTGAAACGTCGAAACTATAACTTTTATCATGCTTGTAACACATGCCCCTTCATCACTATACAAACTCTGTGCTCGAACACTTTTACCTTTAACCTCACCGAATTGATTCACATTGCACAATAAATGGATAACACAATCATTCAGAATGACTGTAATGATTTTCACTGTTAGACTAAGAAGTCATCAAACAGCACACTGAGGATGTCAAGTTGTCAGATAGATTTATTAATCGAATGTAAGAATTTAACGTGAATATTTGGAGACGTTTATCAGTTTGTGTGTGTTTACACAAGAGGTCGGCACTCACACTTTATTAATAAAATAAAGGCTTCCATGTGAGTTTGGAAATCATTCAATTAAACGACTCTTCAGATAATAGCACAAAAGTTCATGCACAGAGGAAAAATTCAGACCCTTGATGTGTAAACAAACACTTGATGATATATGTGACCCTGGACAACAAAACCAGTCTTATGGGTCAATTTTTCGAAATTGACATTTTTACATCATCTGAAAGCTGAATAAATAAGTTTTCTATTAATGTATGAGTTGTTTAGGATAGGACAATATATGGCGGAGATGCAGACGTTTATAACTCTAGAATCTGAGGGTGCTAAAAAATCTAAACATTGAGAAAATCGCCTTTAAATTTGTCCATCAAAGGTACTGTAGCAGGCCATCCACTCACAGAAATAACGCTTTTAAGTATTTAAGGTAGGAAATTTACAAAATATCTTCATGGAACATAATCTTTACTTCATTTCCTAATGATTTTTGGCATGAAAGATAAATTGATAATTTTGACCCTCACAATGTATATTTGGCTTTTACTAAAAATGTTCCCTGTGCTACTTAAGACTGGTTTTGTGATCCAGGGTCACTTATTTGCGTAAATAAGAATTCCAGCAGTTCTTCATGCAGGGTTGTGGGCTGGGTCGGTTGGCTCGGTTCCTCGCGCCTCGTTCTTGATGTGGAACCTTTGCGTTGTCAGGGCTTTGCACATTCCACCCCCATTGTTTATACCAGGAAAGTCTGATGGTATACTGTGGGAGAAAAACATTTTAGCCTAGACTTCACAGCAGAAGAAAACAATCGTCTCATCTAAACAGTCCAAGACAAGTAAAGACTTAAGATTTTCTTTTCTGATGATAACAAAAATGTAAACTAAAAAATGGCACTAAAAAGATGAGTTATTAAGTTATTTTTTATGTGTATTCTTCATAAATTTAGTGACAGGTAAAATATAAAAATTAATTTGCTGATTTTGAATATATTATGTTTTTCAGGTAGCCTAGTGATCACAAATCAATCTTTTTTATATTATTATATACATTTCTGTTTACTTAACAGAGAAATGCATTTCAGTGTTTTGCACCTCAGCTATAACAGGATGTGTGTTTTACATATTTGTTCAGTTCCCAACCAACCGTGAGCAGCATGGTTGTCAGATAAGATGTTTCTCTGTGAAACGTGGACTCCTGATCCCAGACTCACTTCATCGCCATGCCAACTCTCGCACAAATGACAACAGTGCTGAAGCCATGGCAGTGTATATGCACAGGGACCTTTACCTCTCTCCTCAACCTGAGCTAGCAGATCCCTGGAGGTCAAGCAAGAACATAACAGAAAGATGAGAGAGGATCAAGCATTGGGCATTTAACTCTTCACATATGCAGAATCAAATGTAACAGGAATCTATGGCTCGTTTAAGTGAAAAAGTGTAACGTTTTGGGGCTTTTAAAACATTTCGCTTTTATGTCTGTGGGTGTGACTTGTTAATGGCTTAACCAATGATTTAAGTTTCATGCGGGGCTTTACATTGCATTAGGAGGTGAGGCAGGAGGAGTGTTAAGGACATTTATTAAAAGAACCATTTCCACAAATATATTTGGTGGCACTTTACTGGTGGTGAAAGTAATGGTGTGGTGAAGCTACAGCTTTCCTGTAGCTCAGTGTTAAGAGCAAGGTTGTGGGTTCGATCCCAGGGGATTGCAAATACCTATGTAAAATGTATAGGATAAACCAATGTTAGTCGCTTTGGATAAAAGTGTCTGCCAAATGCATAAATGTAAATGAAGTCATGGCTGTATATGTTAACATTATTGTAACTTAAAAGTTAAGCAATTTTAAGTTAAAGGCTCTTGTCTAAAACAGTGATAAGTTGAAATGACTTGTATAAAACCTATTTGATTATACTTTGACATTAATGGCATTAAAAATGAAATGTACTGCATTTAAATTCGGTCATTACCATAAGTTATTCCATATTGTTATGACTTTTGTTCTGTGTAAATTTGAGCAAATGGTGGTCTTTTTGTTAACCTAAAGTAAATAGTGAGTAAGGCTCTTTATGTCTTTTAAGTGATAGTTCACCCAAAAATGAACACTGTCATCATTTACTCATCCTATTGTCATTCCAAAGCTGTTTATTTCTTCCACAGAAGACAATAAAAGATATTTTGAAGAAACTTGGTTACTAAACATTACTGGAGCCCATTTTCTTTTATTGTATGGTCACAAAACCAATGCAAGTGAAAGGGGTCCAGTTCACTTTTTTTAATGTGTTGAAATGACAAAAGGGTGAGTAAATGATGGCAGTATCTTTATTTTTGGGTGAACTATCCCTTTAAAGTTCCAACGTTTTGGTTTGAAGAAGCATGACAACTGAAGTTTTTGCTGAAGTTTAAATAAATATGCTGTAAATGTGGTGAAATATAAATTTGGGATGCCTTTAAATAAATTTAAATTTAACATTTTCGATTTTTTTATGATTTTTTTGTAGATCTTGTCTTATGTGCAATTGGCATTCTCCAGATGCTGCACATGACTGAAGGAAACACTGGAGGATGTGGGTGTCCAGCGGCCACGGTTTTAACTCGCTTTCCATCACTTATTTCCAATGACACTTGCTGCTTAAACTACTCAGGATCCTCATTCAACCAGGTGCCTTGGTCTGCTATCATGTTAAATATAAACCTGGAGATTTTGGACTTAACTAACTGTAATATGAGTCACATTGAGGATATTGGAGATTCCTCCACTTCACTGAGAAAGCTGTATCTCGGTCAAAACAAACTGACATCTCTTCCAGCTGAGTTCCTTTCCAAAGCCTATCATTTGGAGGTGCTGGACCTGGGGATGAACTATCTGAAAGATCTCCCGGGGCAATTTCTGCAGAACTCTGAACAGTTGCAGGTGCTGAAACTTGGATGGAACCAGCTGAGCTTTCTCCCGGGTTCAGTCCTCAAGCCTTCTCTACACCATCTGGACCTCTTTGAGAACCCCTGGGCTTGCACATGCTCGCTGTTGGAAAAGCTTCAAGGTACTCAACATGACAACTCCAGTAGCCTTCAAGGCCTTGTGGGAAATCTGACCTGTGGCTCTCCTCAGAGCCTAGCCGGACGGACAGTATGGTCTTTGCAGAGTAGCGATGTGTGCCACTTGGCCAACCTGACCCCTCTCTTCATCCTGCTTCCTCTGCTCCTCCTCGTCAGTCTGGTGCTCTGCTGGTGCTGTGGCAGGAAGAAGAAGAGGAAAGAGACATCATCGTTTAGCCCAGCTCGCAAAAGATCCAACAACTCACAGTGCAACGAATGGTGGCCGCATGCCAAATTGGCCACTGGTGAGTCCGCTGATAACAGAAAGGACGTCATTCTGAGGAACCAACTTATGCTTCAGCCCTCTTCCAACCTGCTGGGCAGCACTCGTGATATCTATGAGGAGGTGGAGATCAAACTGGGATCGGTGGACTCGTTGGCACCTCCGTCGTCCACTTGCTCCACTGAAGGAACTCCAGGCAAGCAGGATCTGGACACAGTAAGTGTGACCGAGGTGATGAAAGACTCGGCGGATCGGGAGAGAGCATACATGATCCAGTCTACTGAATACTACAGCTTGGTGCCTGGGATCGAGATCGAAGACTCCGATCACGGGGAGTATGAGAGCGTGGACCTCTCGTGACATCATAAGATGATGTTAATTGTGTGTTTGGTTGACATGCTTTCAGGTGTATTGGAGTTTGGTATCACTGGTCATAATGTGTTGCAGAGTACAATGAACATTTGTACCGAAAAGGAAGTTACTGAACCAGTGTGAAACCATTTTATTTCCATACATGAATAAATTACAGCACTGCTGTGATAACTTGTCAAAAGGGTCTGTTTGCAGACTCCATCAGTCTGATGCAAGATAGCTATTATATAGCTATTGCCTCAATATTTACATTGTATCTAGATTTGAATCTCTTTTTCTCTCATTTTTTGCAGTTTTAGATGGTTTTAGATGAATTTCAAAGTGTAGATGTATTTGGTGTTGCATATAACTTGTGTATTATATTATGAAGAAGAAAGTTTTTTTAGCTTTAATTGCATTTGTAGATCAAGTGATTCTTTATCAGAAGTTGTAAATCCGACATGTGTAAGTGAACCAAATGCTTTGCCAAAGTTTTGATGCATGATGAGCTTATATTTAAGTAGGGTTATTTAATGTCACAATATACATATGAAAACAAGGACTTTTCAGTTCCAGGATCTGGCAAGTATGGTCACTGGCCACATGTTTGACTGCAAAAAATTTAGGCTCACATTAGGCCTACTGACTGTTCACATAACATTTTTATGTTATGGGTTATTATAAACAAAATGTATCATACATTTAGTTCTATATCTAATACAATCAGCAATATGTTTGTTTAAGAGCAAAAGCCAAACAACACAGGAAAAAAACACTGTATTTGCTAAAGTTACATTCAATTTGACTTGAATTGACTATAGGTCATAAAGTGTTCGACAACAATGCTTAAAATGATAAAATATATTTTATTCTCTAGTCCAGAGAAATGTTTTGAATTAATGTTTTAACAATTGTTGAATTTCAGTTTTAAAAGATAACTCTTCCCAAAATTCACCCTCCAGAATTATTCACCCTCCAAACCTGTATAAATACCTTTGTATGGTTTATGGAAAGATATTTGTAAAAATGTTAGCAACTGACAGTTCATTAAAGAGATGTTAGGAGATTTAGATTTAACATTTTTGTATTGTTTTTGTACACATCTGATCTAAAGGACCAAATATGAACCAAATATACCGCATTCACAATCTCACATGGCCTTTACAAGACACCATTTATCTAGTTCTGTGTCCCCTTAATGAACCAGCCTATTCATTAGAGGCTGAAATCACTCAACAGTAATAAAACCTCAGCTCTGATTTCCTTCTGTGTGGGAGTTTGTAATTATAGCATTGGGTTACTCAGCCCCAGTTAAACTAGGAACACTGTTATGGCCTCACAGCAATCTCTATCTACCCTGCTTGAGGAGAGAGAGAGATGTGTGGGCTTTAGAGTTGTGAATCTATATATTACAACCTTGCCCTGACACACACAAAATTACACTTGAAGCTTTATAATTCAGACTTTCATTTAGATGCTGCTTTTAGTAAGCATTGCAATCCTAACTATAATTCATTAAATTATGTCCATAATTATTATTGTCAAAGTCTGGAGTAGCAAAATAAAGACATTTAATTTATGGTTTACCAAAAGGTGTTTTGACGTTATATTCGTAATGACAAAAACATTACCTAACAGCCTCAAACTAAGTTACCTAAAATAGACGATTGTTTGTGTGAAAGTCATGTTCCACTGATAAATAGAAGCAGTGCATCTCAACTGCTTTTATATTGGGACATATTAATACCTTATTATTTATTCGTATTACACATAACATGCCCATTGATGTATAGTTTGTTAGGATAGGACTTTATTTGACCGAGATACAACAATTTCAAAATCTGGAATCTGAGGTGGAAAAAAACTAAATATGAGAAAAATGCCTTTAAAGTTGTCCAAATGAAGTCCTTACCATAGCTTATTACTCAAAGAAATAAAGTTTTGATATTTCGGTATAGGAAATTTACAAAATATCTTCATGGAACATGATCTTTGCTTAATATCCTAATGATTTTTTGGCATAAAAGAGATAAAAACAAAAACAAATTTTGACCCATACAATGTATTTTTGGCTATTACAAAAAAATGTCCAATGCTACTTAAGACTGGTTTTGTGGTCATACAGCCTTATAACAACAAATATGTGCTTAAATATTTTTCTCTCTCTCCCTTAATAGTTAGCGCCTCCTAGAGATTGTTTTTAGTCCAAGCACACCTGTTGACTTTTGAACTTAATATCAGAACTTAAATCAGTTTTATTTTCGAAAAATAAAAGAAGAATTTAGGTTTAATCTTTCACCCTTTTTAAACTTTTTGGACCTTTTATGTTCCAAGAACATTCTTTAGTCACTGCTAGTGAGAAAGTTTCAACAAGACAATCTGTTATATGATATCATCATGTTATAATAGCAATGAGTATTAACAAACTAAGACAATATACATCTCACTAATTTAACTTCCAATAATCATTTAGTTCATTTGGATGAAAGTCGTATTCGTATTCAAATCTTTGTGTGTTTGATGAGAACCGTTCACATGAGAATAGTTTTACTACAGGGGATGTGACAGTGGATTTATAACAGCTGAATTTACGAGTTATGTAAATACTTTTGTACAAGGCATCTATCATTTTTATTGACAAAAGCCATTCAGGCAATCACTGTTTTATTGTACATGCTTAACGTGTACCAATTTCTTTCTTTGTACATAGACCAATGCTTTACAATGGACCTTCTTGGGCAGACACGAAACCTTGTTCGAAATAAAGGGTTTTATTAAACATTGCAAAGTCTTGATCAAAAGATAATTTTAGTGATAAATGCATATAGTCATAAATTAGAAGTTTACTGTGTGTGTGTGTGTGTGTGTATGCATCAGTAACCATTCTATTACATCAATTCTGAGAACTGTGTGAAACTGACAGTGATCACTGTCTATATCTGGGTTCCCAAACCATAAATCCCAGGATGGATTAAGAGGTCCATATTTAAGAGAGGCATATAAAGGAGGACGCAAGAAGTGTTGTGTCTCTTCGAAGGAATACAGACTATAAAAAGACTGAGGTATGAAATACATTTTTACGGAATTGAAGTGCAATTATTTATGTGTCAGAGTGAATAGAAACTTTTTAAAAAGACAGATTATTTTTGTTGTCTCTAGTGTTGCACCATGACTGTATCCTACACTCTCAAGGTGGCTAATGCTCGGTTTGGTGGCTTCACAAAGTTGCTCTTCAGATGGAAAGGAAGCATCTACAAGCTCTTGTACAGAGAATTCCTGGTCTTCTGTTTACTGTACAGCTTATTCAGCATTCTGTACAGGTATAAAGATAGTTTATAATTAAAGAATTAAGAATGTATTCATTTGGCAGACATTTTTATTAAAAGCAAATGACACGGGGAGTCAGAAATAGTTTATGGTTACGAGTGAGCATTCAAAAACTTGAACGGTAGGAAACAATGTGGAAACAACTAACCTCTTATATTTACTTTTTTGCATTGAATGTAATTTGTGGATTGGGATCCATCAACATGTCACGTCACAGGTGTGTTCTCAACAACCATCAGCAGGAACTATTTGAGCGCCTAGCACGACATTGCAACAAGTTTGCTAAACTCATTCCCATGTCCTTTGTTCTTGGTGAGCAAAATCATTTTGAGTATAACAAAAGGTTAGTGTTAATGCATGGACTCCTTGTATTGTTAAACCAGTGAGGTTTGTTTTAGGGTTCTACGTGACACAGGCTTTTCAGCGCTGGTGGGGTCAATATACAAGCTTTCCCCTGCCAGATAACCTCATGATGGTTGTCTCTGGAAATGTTCATGGCACAGATGAAAGAGGGCGTTTGTTGAGGCGTACTCTGATGAGGTACGCAAACCTCTCATCTGTTCTCATCCTGCGTTCCATCAGCACACGCGTACGCAGGCGATTTCCAAAATTGAAGGACATTGTGGCGGCAGGTAAGATTTGAAAAATACTGAGAAAATCCACAAAGTGAATTAAGTTAGGCAAGAGCTACGGGTGATTTGTTTCATTTTGTTACTCTTAAAGGAATAGTTGAAAATGCTGTGATTATTTACACACCATCTTGTCATTTCAAACCTGTGTGATTTTTTTCTTCTGCTTAACACAAAATAAGATATTTTGAAGAATGATGGTAGCCGAACACCGTAGGTCCCCATTGACTTGCATTGGCTTTGTGTCTATACAATAGAATTCAATGGGGACCAACATTTAAAAATATATATTCTTTTGAGATTTGCAGAAGAAAGAAAATTACACAGGTTTAACATGACAACAGGGTGAGTAAATGATGACAGAATTTTCATTTTGAAGGTGAACTATCCTTTAACGTGGTTAATAGATTATACCAAATCATATCTTTCAGAAGCTAATTCATCAGAAATGTAAATTTTTTAGGAATATATACTGTATATACGCCTATTTGATTCTTCGTTTTAAACATAGGATTCATGACCGTGGAGGAGCTGAAGAAACTGAATCATCTGTATTCTGACTTTAACAAATACTGGATGCCCCTTACTTGGTTTGCAAATCTGGCATCACAGGCAAGAAAAGAGGGCCGTATTAAAGATGATATAGCCTTGAGATTGCTTATGGACGTAAGTGTGTTTAAACATGTCAACATGACGTATATACGCAATAATCAAACAATTCAAACTAACTTCCTGTTTTCCAGGAGATGAATAACTACAGGTCGAAGTGCAGCATGCTCTTTCACTACGACTGGATCAGCATCCCTCTGGTTTACACACAGGTGAAGCATCACTAACAGAAATACACAGAATGCTTAAGTGTGTAGCTTACTGGGTGAATCTCATCTCAGTTTTGTCTGGATGCAGGTTGTAACATTGGCTGTTTACTCCTTTTTCACATTCTGTCTAATTGGGAGACAGTTTATTAAACCTGAGAATCGTGAAGAGCACAGTGTTCATCTGGACATGTATGTCCCAGTTTTCACTCTCCTGGAATTTTTCTTTTACGCTGGCTGGTTAAAGGTATGAGGTGTATTACGCAAACGTCATATTTTGATCAACAAACTGCTATAAATTCTCATAGATTTTGACTGTGCATTTTGTTCTTGAAGGTAGGGGAACTCATTATCAACCCATTTGGAGAAGACGATGATGATTTTGAAACCAATCAACTCATAGATCGGAACATTCAGGTAACTAAATTGATAAACATATTGACCAAATCTGTAGTTCATTTTTATTTGAACCATTCATGGCTTCTTTTTACATTTTATATAGGTTTCCATGTTAGCAGTAGATGACATGCATCAAAATCTCCCTCCCCTTGAGAAGGACAAATACTGGGTTGACATGGGTCCCTCATATCCTTCTACTACAACAAAACCTGTCTTTATGGGTTCAACACATGATATGAGGTAAAATGATGACCACAATAACCAATAAAGTTATAGTTCCCTCCACATTATGAAGTGCCTTGATCAAGGTTTCAACATCATTTTATAACTATACCTACATTCAGTACATAAAGCATTATATTTTCGTTAGTTCCTTTAAATAATGAACAAATGACTTACAACCTCCATGTTTTTGCTTTCATAAGTTCCCCTCTGAAGTATCATTATTTTTCATGTGTTAGGATAATAGAGGATGAAAATGAAGAATTTGAACAGAGCCCTAAAGCAACAATGCTTGCTGTCAATGTGTGGCCAACCTCACACAAAGTAAAAAAGCAAAGGAGCAAGGGCTTACAACACAGATGTCTTTGCTGCAGGGAAAAATGCAAGGATGAACACTCCATCACAGCACTTGAAACCCCCCTGAAGAACAGCATGCTGTCACCACGTCAGCTAGAGAACATGTCAATGCAACAGGAATACTACGAAGAACCCTTGGGGTCACCTGAATCTATGGGGTCAACAAACCAAGAGGCCTAGATAAACTGTATCTAACAATATTACAGAGGTGTAACTCATGTAAATAAACATTTATTCAGATAGGATGTGTATCTGTATTCTCTTAAAGATGTGACCATTTAAAACTGTAGACAAGTATTGCAATGACACTAGTAAAGGAAAACACAAGGCAAAGCAAAACTTGTCGTTTTTTTAGGAGGTTATAACCAGTTAATGCAGTACAATAACAATCTGCATAACTTTCTCAATCCTCCATTTTAATAATCTGACAGAAAATCATGTTGATAAAAACACACACCCTTGCTCTTCAGACTGTTGACAAACAAATGAGAACATCTGCATTTTCATCAATTCTAAGATTATATAAAATAAGCACACATTTACATGCTGGATTGGGTTTTTTTTCTTTAATGGTCGTATCAAAGAGAGCTGTACATTTATTTGCCTTTCTTGGCCTTAATTTTCCTCAAGTAGAACTCAAGTTCTTTGCCTTCAAGGATGTAGCCATCAGCCCTACCACACTGTCCTGGTTTGGAGGCAATGGAAGCTGGGGAGGGATAAAAAACCACATTAAACACTTCAATCCACAACAAAACGTTGCTGCATCAATCTTTGAGCATATCAGAACGTATATAGAGTCAGCACTTTTGTCAGTAGCAGAACTGGTTAAGTTTCATCATATATTACATGAATAAAACACGAAGACCTTGCAACAAAACTTACCAAGCAGTTTTCCTTGCAGGAACTGCTCCTCCAATAGAGAACTGATTTTGCTGTTCTTTCTGCGTCCATCGAGCTTCTTCTGGACCTTTTTGGACCTCTTCTTGTTCAGAATCTCATCTTCCTCAGGACTCTGGATCAACAAATCAAACACAAACGAAAAGGAATTAATAAGATGAAGTTTTTAATTACTTTACATTACTTTAAATCAAGTCTTCCTCAGGGTCTTAAATTGCATCACTTTCATTCAGTAGCAGAACTGGACAAGTTATCATCAAAGAAAGAGCAACATTAAAATCACCACAACTCGAAATTCATGACCCAAGCTTACCAGTTTGGTGCCCTTCTTCCTTCCGAGAGGGAGGGCGTAGTGAGACTCAAACCACTGCCTGAAAGGAGTACTGTCCACAAGGATCACACAGTTCTTCACCAG
Source organism: Triplophysa dalaica (assembly GCF_015846415.1). Taxonomy (NCBI): domain Eukaryota; kingdom Metazoa; phylum Chordata; class Actinopteri; order Cypriniformes; family Nemacheilidae; genus Triplophysa; species Triplophysa dalaica. The sequence continues at coordinate 8,755,780 of NC_079544.1, forward strand.
GGTCTTGGTTCTCACCAGCTCATTGTTAGAGGCATTGTAGACCACATCAATGATCCTAGTCTTGCGAGTGCAACCTGCAATGGATTTTACAATATTAACGCCAGTCAAAAAGTGAATCCACAGAACATTAGCAGAAACAAGCTTTCTCAGAGTTGGAACAGAGTATCCATCAAAGGAATTCAGTAGCAAAACTTGACAGATTATCATCATCGAAAGACTGACAGGTATCTTTAAAACAAACAGTATGACATAACACTTACATTCAGAGCCCCATGAGAAGTTGCCTACATCAAGCCTCAGTGCACGGTATTTCTTGTTTCCACCACGGACCCGGATTGTGTGGATGCGACGAGGTCCAATCTACAAAGAGCCCAAAACAAGTTACAAACTTAAATAAACACACAACAGACCAATTGATACAAGTTTTAAATACGGCCATGTGTCAGCGTAACTATGACTAATCCTAACATTGGTAGATCAAGGAATTTGACCAATACAGTCAAAAATGACCAACCTAAGGAACGGTTTACATCACTCACATCGCCCACAGCAGCAAAATGTAGAATGTCAACAAGCACTTCTACTGATACCTTGGTGTTTGCAGGAGGACGCCCAAGTTCATATTTCCTTTTCTTGTGGATGGGCTTACGTTTGCCACCGGTCTTACGGCGTTTGTGCCAGTTGTCCCTTGAGATACCTGTAGTGGAAAGAGATTGCAAGAATTGTGTGAAAAACTAGTCTGAGCAATAACAAAGAACTGACTTCAAGTGCACACTTGAGTGATCAGTTCTCCAAGGTGTATCCACACATTAAAATCGGATTCCGCAATTGGATTCATCATATACACTCAAGCTGCGCAGGAAGTTATGTGGTGTAGATCAACATAGCTTAGAGCCATCTGAACCAACGCAGACATGACATGCGCTTTAGCACAAAACTAACATTAGCCAACTAAGCACGGGAATGTCAGGTCACTACTCTCAAAGGTGATGGCCATACAGTTATATGCGGCATAACGAAGCTTCTCTTAAATAACTGAAGCACTGTCAATTGAGATTAAACAACTGTCAAACATAATGACTTCTTATTTCACTCACAGATATGATTTTAAATCAAATCAAACTTTGGGTAGATTAAGGGTGCTGGACCATATGGAAGATTGAGGCAGCATATGCTCAGTGTTTATTCAGGCGCGAAGTATATGAAACAACTGATCCAACTCATCAGCCTGTGAGTGTGTTCATTAGAGACATTTCAAACATTCTGAGAGGAGCTGATGAGTTAAATCAGGTGTTTCATATTGGGAAAGATCTAAAACATTCTGTCGGGGTGCCACATAGGACTGGAAACACTGAGCTAAAGTACTATTAACCTTTAAATCTAATTTGTAATTCACATGGCACTTCCTTTACTTACCCTTGTTTATCCGAAAAGCTGTAGCTTGGAGCTGGAAGACGACTTCTGCCAGTCAATCTTAAAACCTGCCATGATTCTCTAGTATCAGAAAATATCAACATGAGCAAGGAAAGCATGCCAGTAGGCCTATTTTATTTTGAATATTACTAGAAGCTCTTTTCATACACAAGGAACTTAACTGACCATTGGTGAAGTTCACGAGGGCTTCCCATAAATTTTGATATCTAATATCCATTTGTTCCAAGTCTTCAAAATGTGCTGACAAAGTAAAAAGCATTTTAAAACATTTCACAGTAAAATTGGACATTATTATATTCAAATCTGCTTGTTTATGACTTACTGAGGCCTTTAAGGGCACCCACTTTGATCTCCACATACTTTCTTCTCTACTTAGTTGTAGTTTCCTCCACATTATTGAGGGCTGTCATCAATGTTTCCTTATTCTCTCTTCATTCAGTACATAGAGCATTATATTTTCGTTTGTTCAATAAATTATTGACCTATTACCTTTGTGTTTTTGCTTTCATAAGTTCCCCTTAGAAGTATTATTCTTTTTCATGTGTTAGGATAGAGGAAGAAAATTAAGAATTTGTACAGAGCCCTAAAGCAGCAATGATTGCTGTCAACGTGTGGCCAAACTCACACAAAGTAAAAAAGCAAATGAGCAAGGGCTTACAACAGAGATGTCGTTGCTGCAGGGCAAAATGCAAGGAGGAATACTCCATTAGAGTGCTTGATACCCCCCCGGAGAACAGCATGCTGTCACCAGGTTAGCTAGAGAACATGTCAATGCAACAGGAATACTACGAAGAACCCTTGGGGTCACCTGAATCTATGGGGTCAACAAACCAAGAGGCCTAGATAAACTGTATCTAACAATATTAGAGGTGTAACTCATGTAAATAAACATTTATTCAGATAGGATGTGTATCTGTATTCTCTTAAAGATGTGACCATTTAAAACTGTAGACAAGTATTGCAATGACACTAGTAAAGGAAAACACAAGGCAAAGCAAAACTTGTCGTTTTTTTAGGAGGTTATAACCAGTTAATGCAGTACAATAACAATCTGCATAACTTTCTCAATCCTCCATTTTAATAATCTGACAGAAAATCATGTTGATAAAAACACACACCCTTGGTCTTCAGACTGTTGACAAACGAATGAGAACATCTGCATTTTCATCAATTCTAAGATTATATAAAATAAGCACACATTTACATGCTGGATTGGGTTTTTTTTCTTTAATGGTCGTATCAAAGAGAGCTGTACATTTATTTGCCTTTCTTGGCCTTAATTTTCCTCAAGTAGAACTCAAGTTCTTTGCCTTCAAGGATGTAGCCATCAGCCCTACCACACTGTCCTGGTTTGGAGGCAATGGAAGCTGGGGAGGGATAAAAAACCACATTAAACACTTCAATCCACAACAAAACGTTGCTGCATCAATCTTTGAGCATATCAGAACGTATATAGAGTCAGCACTTTTGTCAGTAGCAGAACTGGTTAAGTTTCATCATATATTACATGAATAAAACACGAAGACCTTGCAACAAAACTTACCAAGCAGTTTTCCTTGCAGGAACTGCTCCTCCAATAGAGAACTGATTTTGCTGTTCTTTCTGCGTCCATCGAGCTTCTTCTGGACCTTTTTGGACCTCTTCTTGTTCAGAATCTCATCTTCCTCAGGACTCTGAATCAACAAATCAAACGAAAAGGAATTAATAAGATGAAGTTTGTCATTACTTTACATTACTTTAAATCAAGTCTTCCTCAGGGTCTTAAATTGCATCACTTTCATTCAGTAGCAGAACTGGACAAGTTATCATCAAAGAAAGAGCAACATTAAAAAGGCACCACAACTCCAAATTCATGACCCAAGCTTACCAGTTTGGTGCCCTTCTTCCTTCCGAGAGGGAGGGCGTAGTGAGACTCAAACCACTGCCTGAAAGGAGTACTGTCCACAAGGATCACACAGTTCTTCACCAGGGTCTTGGTTCTCACCAGCTCATTGTTAGAGGCATTGTAGACCACATCAATGATCCTAGTCTTGCGAGTGCAACCTGCAATGGATTTTACAATTTTAACGCCAGTCAAAAAGTGAATCCACACAACATTAGCAGAAACAAGCTTTCTCAGAGTTGGAACAGAGTATCCATCAAAGGAATTCAGTAGCAAAACTTGACAGATTATCATCATCGAAAGACTGACAGGTATCTTTAAAACAAACAGTATGACAAAACACTTACATTCAGAGCCCCATGAGAAGTTGCCTACATCAAGCCTCAGTGCACGGTATTTCTTGTTTCCACCACGGACCCGGATTGTGTGGATGCGACGAGGTCCAATCTACAAAGAGCCCAAAACAAGTTACAACTTATATAAACACACAACAGACAAATTGATACAAGTTTTAACTACGGCCATGTGTCAGCGTAACTATGACTAATCCTAACATTGGTAGATCAAGGAATTTGACCAATACAGTCAAAAATGACCAACCTAAGGAACGGTTTACATCACTCACATCGCCCACAGAAGCAAAATGTAGAATGTCAACAAGCACTTCTACTGATACCTTGGTGTTTGCAGGAGGACGCCCAAGTTCATATTTCCTTTTCTTGTGGATGGGCTTACGTTTGCCACCGGTCTTACGGCGTTTGTGCCAGTTGTCCCTGGAGATACCTGTAGTGGAAAGAGATTGCAAGAATTGTGTGAAAAACTAGTCTGAGCAATAACAAAGAACTCACTTCAAGTGCACACTTGAGTGATCAGTTCTCCAAGGTGTATCCACACATTAAAATCGGATTCCGCAATTGGATTCATCATATACACTCAAGCTTTGAAATAAGGTATGTGGTGTAGATCAACATAGCTAAGAGCCATCTGAACCAACGTAGACATGACATGCGCTTTAGCACCAAGCTAACATTAGCGAAGGATTAAAAATCGAAGACTGCATCATTTCTTCATTGGTCATTTTTGCTAAACATTTTGTAAATATGGACCAAATGATCTTTGGTGAACATTAACCATTTGCGACTAATTTATATGCGCTCAGTCTTCCAGTTGTTGCCGCATGCGCGTTCTACATGCTTAGCATGTCTTGCTAACGCAGTTCGTAAACTCTCTCACAGACGCTTAATTTTCCAGGGAATTCTCGTAAAAAAGTATAAACGGTCTTGTCCCGTCCAGATGCACGACGAGAACATTATCTACACTTTAAACGTTGGTTGAGAACACTGTACCCAATGCACGCAGCCATCTTGAGACATGTCTCCAATGATTTTGCCAACTCCTCACCCAAATCTGATTTAAAAACACACCGGACGGTGCAATTTCACACTACATCGTTTTAAACTAATTTAGCGATATACTACAGAACCATTTTAATCAAAGTTATCTTCAGATAGTGAAGATGATGACGGATTGTTCCAGCGATCAGATTCTGAAAACACGTACCCATTCTCAGGCGCCGGCTAGAAAGAGGAATCGCAAAGGCTCATGGGCGGGTTTCAAGCAACGACGTATCGCGAGAAATTGCGAGAGTAGTCGCTTGTTCCTCGCCGAGGGTCATCTGGTGGTGGTTAGACGTGAAAAACAGTTGACTACCACCACGTGTTAGTACTTTGTTGCATAAACTTTTGCCAGTATAGTGTTTAATAATCTCTTACGGAAATTAAACCGTAATTATTATTTGAAGTAAAACCACAGCAAGCAGCACAAAAGACTTAAGTTAATTATTAAACTTTCCGAATATTGGACAGCCTTTACAAACGTATTAGTTCTTTGCATAGAAACCAATGGCTAAAATTTGTTCATGTCTTGTTTATTTATTTAACCAAAGCTTATTTCTATAATCACTGTATTAGTCCAAATATGTGTTCGGTTATTTAGGTGCACAGCCTTTATTGAAGCTATGCTACATAATCTATCTTGAATATTTATATATTCCATAATGAATGAATCATTAACATTTTAATGTAATATATCCAGGATTGTGAGAGACATGTTTTTTCATGAAAACATAAATGTGTGTTATAGTGGTTGGAGCTCTAAGATTGAAGTAAATTCTGAAACAAATGTTTCAATATAATTATTCATCTCACTCAAATTGTTAATAAATAAAAATGTGGGTTGTAATGAAAAAAGTACCGAACATGATCAACTGAATGATTTTCACATGCATGCTTTACTACGAATGGTCATTTATACACTTTGGAAAAAAAATTGATTAAGATAATAGATGAAGGGACTTGGTTCATTTATAACATTTTTATTTATACTGTACAGATGTTATTGGCAATAGTGTAGACATGATCATGTGCATGATGATGAAAGCTACAGTTCATCTATGCAAAAAAAATCCTGGTGTAAAATTTGTAAACATCGGAACATCAGGTCACTCCTCCCAAGGGCTCATGTCTGTGTCGATGGCCACACAGTTATATGCGGCATAGCGAAGCTTCTCTTCACAAACTTTAGCACTGTCAATTGAGATTTAACAAAAGTCAAACATTATGACATCTTATTTAATTCACTCCCATATATGATTTAGATGAAAACAAACCTTGGGTATTTGGGTAAATAAAGGGTGCTGGAACATGTTGAGGATTGAGGAAGTGCATCTGTGATTTCAGACCTGGACAAAAAAAAGCATATGCTCACTGTTAATTTAGGCCTCAAGCTAAAATATTATTATTATCCTTTAAATCTAATTTGTAATTCACATGGCAATTCCTTTACTTACCCTTGTTTGTCTGGAAAGATGTAGATTGGAGCAGGAAGACGACTTCTGCCAGTCACAAATCTTAAAAACCTGCTACGATCCTCTGGTACCAGAAAATATGAACATGAGCATGAAAAGTAGTTTATTTTGAATATAACTAGAAACTATTTTCATACACAAGGAACTTAACTAACCATTGGTGAAGTTCATGAGGGCTTCCCATAAATATTGCACTCTGACATCCGTTTGTTCCAAGTCTTCAAAACGTGCTGACAGAAAGTAAAAAGCATTTTAATATATTTCACCGTATAATGGACAATATTATATGTAAATGTGCCAGCTGTTGTATGACTTACTGAGGCGTTTAAGGGCCTCGACTGTGATCTCTGGATCTCCACAAACTTTCTTCTCTACTTCCTGCCATGTCAGAAGATCCAGCACAGCCTGTGGCACCACCTTCAACAGTCCGGCCTGAATGGCTGCAATCTGTAGTGCAGGAATATTAAATACATGACTTTAGGGGACAACTTGGAAAAAAAACGATTTAGTGTCTGCTAAATAAGTGTTGAAAATATTTATATTTTTCTGCTAATTCCCAACATAATTTTATGACAAAACTGACCTATTGTATGTTGCAATACCTGTTCTCGGCTCTCTTCAAGTCTTGCTTTCTGAACCAGGCGTATGAATTCCATACGATCCTCATACTGGACCACCACTCCACTGCCCCCTCGAATGAGTTCCACCAGCCGTCCATCACTCAGCGGTGTGGTGTATACAAGCTCCTGACCAAACTTAAAATCAAACGTCTCTTTGTCCATATGCTCCATAGCCTCCAACAACTTCACCTAATAAAACACACCGAACATGTTCCATCACACAAGAGTTCATGTAAGAAAGCAGTCAGCAGAAAATATCATGGAATAAATGCATAAGGGGAGATTTCAGAGCTTCATACCAGTACAGTGTCAACAGCAGGAAGGTCCTTGTTCCAACTGACAACTTCTCCAATTAGCTGCTTCCACACCAGCCCCGGTAAAGCCAGAACCTAAAATATAAATATTATGAAACCCATCTCCAACAAGGGATACTACAATAAATTAATAAAAATGGCACTAATGCAGTGACGATACAGACTAAGACAAATACTGACCAGAAAGTCTTTCCCACGAAGAGCTGCTCCCATAAGTTGCCCGATCCACTCAAACTTATTGAAGTCCCTGCATGAAGGATTCGGCACGTAAAAGTCTCTAGCTTCTCCAGCTCCCTAATAACAACATATCCATCAAAAACATCTTATTAATCCTTCTGCAATTACAAGTTCACACAGGAGCAAGTCCAAGAAGCGAGTCGCATACAAATAGATTACAAATGAAGACAACAGAACAGGACGAGATGTCTAAGTAAAGCATTACCTGGTTAGAGGTTCGAGTGAAGAATGGAAGAGGCATGGGGCATTCTGATGAGCTAGGACACAGTTCTTCTGACATGTCTGCAAGGCTGTCTCGAAATCCACCTCCTAAAAGAGACAAAACAGGCAAGGACGGGATAATTAGATTTTTCTGAAAACTAAATGGTCATAGAGAGGCTTATTATTATTTTAACCTTGATCAATGATGCCTTCTGCAATAAATTTACACTCCCACCACTGGTCATATCGTGCTGGCCACCTGCAACAAAGAAAGACATTTATTATAGACATTCATAAAAATGAAAGTACAATAAAATAATAATTCAATGATTTGCACTATAAAAATGTCAGAGAGAGTAACCTGTAATCCAGAGTCTTTTCGTACTTGTCAGACGGCTTCAGACCCTCATACACCTACATAATAACAATTAGTATTTACTGAATATTTACCCTCTGACATTGAAATTCAAGAAATACAATGTAAGACACAGAATAAATGGGTTTTAATCTTGTATTTTTGTCTGGAGTACCTGAGTAAAGACAGCGTTTTTGCATGTAGGGTCCAAACTGGGGTTGTCACGGTGCTCCATAGCGAGGCGACGGTTTATGTAAAGGCGGGGCATGAAGTTAGGCTTACTGGTCTCAGAGTCCTTCAGGCACTGGGTGATGAGGGCAGTGCGGCGCTTTGACAACAACAGGAACTGCTTTATACTCTATTGGGACAACAAAAAGCCAAAACATCAAGAATTTGTTTTGGAAATTTTAGGCACAACAAAATTCTCCAGTAAGTGTTCAATCCACAGTAGAGTAACGTTTTTTTGAGGAAAATTTTGAAGGAGATTAAACATAAGAAATCCACATTATGTCTTAAAAAACGAACTTTGATATGGTTGAATGTTCCAAGGCTGTAGTCCCATGCAGGAACCATATGAGGCAATAGACTGTCCAAGAGTGTGATAAACCTATAAAAACAGAAAACCTTGAGCTTATTTGATCATAAAAAGTGCCTTGCTATTCGTTTTGGGAAGCAAACACACCTCTGAATGACCAGTGCACGCCGATAGAGGACATCAGGGGGCGTGCCTTCCAGTCTTGGATAGCGCACCAGGTTGGGAGACTGGAACACTTCAGCATTCAGGCCCAGGTCTCGCTCACAGGACGATTTGATTTTTAGACCTCTGATCCGTACATCAATTCCCTCGTCTACAGCAAAGCACAACACCGTAAACAAACAGAACTAGTATAAATAGTTTTGAGTCTACTTTGAACAGTATTAAAGAGCCAGTCAGTGAAATCTACCGGCAACTTTGCGAAGTGCTACCAACCATTTACACCCCTCCCATTCGAAACAGTATGACGGCTGACAGAACATGGCTAATAACATGTTAGGGGACCAGCGGTGGATATAGATAGAAATATTCTAAGGTAATAAAAACATAAGGCTTCACTGTGTAAGCTCTTTATACACCTCTGAAGGCATTGCTATGTATATTATATTGGATTTCTATCAATAGATCATCCCAAAAATTCCACACTTAACCTTTAAAGGAGGCAGCATGTCATGTTTAAATGAATCTTACCTCTGCATTCCTCAATCCTGACCTCTATAACAGGCAAGTGTGATGTCATATCCTCCAGTACACAGACTTCTCCTATTAAATTGCTGAGAGAGAAAAGGTTATAGCAAAATGGTTATTTATAAAAAACTCTCAGATTTTTTGCACATGCAACTTGGTTTGAAATGAAATAAACTCATCCTTCTTACTCATCTATTGTTACGTCACTGTACTTCTTAAGGTTGTCTCCTTCTCCACCATACACTGTCACTCTTTTAGGCATGTAGTTATCATCTGTTGAGTCCACAGTCAATATCAGTTTACTAAGAGAGAAAATAAACAAACACTGAAGGAAGAATGTGCACATTCAGCATGGAGTAACGAAACAGAGAATGTAGATTAAAGACCATCTTTGAGTTAGAATAAAACACGTGTGTCAGAGTAAAACAGCTATATTGCGCAAATAATGCATTAGTTGTATATTCATAAACAAATAATATATAATCATGAAAATGAATAAAAATTGACGCCCGTAAGCAGATGACCTTACTTGACCACAGTGCCTCTCTTCATGTGCAGACGGATCCAGTGTTGTCCCTGCATGCCATCACTCTCCCAGAATGTCTCAGTGTCTCCATCTGTCAGGCAGCTTGCTCCACCACTAGGGTCCTCCTTTAAACATAAAAACACTCAATAAATATTCTGTTGTTGGCATACTTCCATGAAATATGTTTTACACCGTAAATAGCTTGATTCCTAGCATTTATGTACCGAACTAGAGGAAACATCAATGCTGGTCACGCATTGCTTCACACTGCCAAGATTTTCATCTTCCTTCCCAATGTGGTCATAGAAGTAGTGAACCAGGTCCTCATCACATTCAAATGTCCATGTAGGAGGTACATACCTGAAGACAGAGTGTGTTTTTAAATGCAAACTATTCATCACAGGAACACAAAAAAATACATCATGCTTGTCTGTTTTATAACTAATATAATGGATAATGTGATTTTTTGGTATCGAGTCAAAGCACTCACCTCAGTTTCTGAACAGCAGCTTCATCTGGCTCTGCCACCTTGGGTTTGGCACCCATATGTAAAGAGTACTCCACATCCACCACCTGCTCCCATCTACCCCAGCCAAACATAAAAAAATACTTTCAGTGCACAAATAATCGTAGTTTATATTCTACAAAATATAAGAGTAAACAGCCATGACTAAGACAAGTCGTGTAATGCTTGCTCGTGCTGTCTAGGTTTTTTATTAATTTCATTATAAGACATAAAAAAATTATGCTATAAAGCTTTTGTGTCGAAACGGAACATAGTAGCACACACATTTGCTCTCCATTTGGAAAAAGGGAGTTTGGATGGCATTCACAGGGATACAAACCGGTTGCAAGGCTTGTGGTCATAGCCAAAGAGCTGTTGTTGTCGGCTAATAGTGTCCGGAGACTCCACAGGCACAAGCCTGTCTCCACCCTCTGTATGTTTACACACCAGAATCCAGCCTTCATCTAAGTCCAGACCCGGTCGATACTCCTCCAGCTGCTCCTGTGATGGGCAGCACAGTCAAAGAAACAATGTTTGACAAACAAAACAGACTGAACTTCATTTGAATGACAACAGCAGCACAGAAAATTTCAATCAACACATTACATGTCATGACGTCAGGGACCAGGAAGTGTTGTGTCATGGTACGGACACACTTATGGAGGCACTGGCTAACATTTTGATGGCAGATCAATCACTGACATAATTTCCTTCTTACAGATCGATATCTTACCTTGCTTATTTTGACCCACAGGCCGTGGCTGTTGCAATATTCTTCCCCTGTTGTCCTTATACACGTCCCTTTCTTTGGCTCAATGTTACACTTGCATGATTTTTTGTGTGGCGCCTGATGTGGGCTCTCCCACACCGACACCACACTCTTTCCACTCGAGGTACCAGCTGTTGACGACGACGACGACGCGGAAGTAGAGCCCGATGATGAATCTTTACAAATTTTGTAACAAACCTCTTTCGTGACATAACACAAAGTCTCCGGCAGATGTTCGCTTTTTCGGAAGCACTCAATGCACTTGTTTAAAAATCGGATCCTCCCCAGGAGAGTGTGAGGATTGTCGCCCGGAGACATCTCCAAGTTTTAGTGCGCTACGCTAGCTAGCTAGCTGAGGATGTGTCAACAACACTGAGGAGTTCGGGCGTCAGCGATCATTACACTTACATATGTTTTTCCTTTATTTGCCCTATTATGATCCTATGTCTACCTAAAATCTAGACACGTATCAAACTTTTTTTTACTGCCACTAGATCTTCCTCTTTTCTGGTCTGAGCTAACAAACTGGCATCTGTCAAGGCAGCTATATCTACCGGTCTGAAAGGCTGGCCATCCGCTCATGTGTGTTTACCTCCCACCCCCTACTGGAAAAAACAGTCTGCTACACACATGGTGGTACTTCCAAATTAATTTGTTGTCATTAAAAATATATATCTAATATAATATGTGTATGTTTTTAATTTTGTACTGATGCCATTTGAATGTTAATCATGATATTAAGCACAGACACAGACACAACACTGCATTACATGTATGAAGAGTTTATGATGTGCAAAAGCAACACAGTTTAAAATATATGTATATATTAAAATAATCACATTTTTTATTGTGGATTCAAAATATAAATCCAACTGCTGTTGAGTTGTTTTGATTACACAATAAATCACATTAAAAACATGATAACAAAAAACAAGATTTGATCTGCATTATATATAGTTTTTGCTTGGCATCGTCACACAAATATGGAGAGCCTATACATAAACGGTAAATTGTATTTAAATAGCTATTTTTCAAACTCATAATTTGTATTGCAGACGTTGGTGCTCTATCGTAAATATTATAAATATACAGACACAGTCTGTTTTAACATTTATCTAAACTAAATTATTATCCTAATTTATATAATTTTTATCACATTTACAGTTACGCAAGAAAGTAGGGCAAAAGTAAGAGCAACGCTGATACGTAAGTGTGTTCGTGAGAATTTTTGGTGTTAAGGCGCCACTGAAAATATTTGGTGTATTTGTTTTTAGAAAAAATGGGTCTTGCTGACCAGTGTTGGATAAGTTAGTCTGAAAAAGTAATTAATTACTAGTTACTCATTACATATTCAATAGTGTAATTAGATTACTGTCCAAATTACTCTGTCCAAAAAGTATTTAGTTACTCATTACTAATTACTTTCTATATCCTACATCTAACTTGATTAGTTATTTTATTCAAGAATTTACATGAAACGGTTTATTGAATTCATTCAAATAATATTATTAACTGATCAAAGTATTACAAATGTGAGAATTATACATTAAAGCACAGATTTTAAAATAAGACTTTGAATTTTGAAGTCAATTACGCTATTTCACACGCATATATTTAACAAAGTATTTAGTTTAATTACATCAAAAGTAACTGTTTTTAATCTACAGAAAACAAATGAGTTATCCCTTACTTTACCTTTTCAAGGGAAAAGTAATTAAATTACAGTAACTAATTACTTAGTAGCTAGTTACACCCAACACTGTTGCTGACTTTAAATACTTTTTTTATTTTTTATTATACAAAATACATAGGATATTTAGCTAATATACACTCTTAAGGCTAAAATACATTACAAGACTTTTGCTCAGATTTTGCCCAGATTTTCAGACTTGTTGAAGGAAGTCTGTCCCAGTCTGCAGATTTGAAAAGTTAGTGTGTTTCTATTTAAAACATTTAAAAAGTCTGCACGTGTATGATGTAGTTAAAAAAAAGTGATTTTAGAAGTGGTGAAGTTGTTTGTTGATGTTGTTTTTCATCTATGCTAGACCAACATAAGAAAATTATTCAATTTTTTTTGCATATTTTGCCAACATGAACTTGAGACAGATATATGAGGTACCACAGAATTAATAAAAAACTCTGATTATGAATGACACAGTAATATTACAACAAAACTTTATTACGCCACCAAAGATATAATTATACCAGTTATCAACAGTTTTAAAGACTCTCAAGGTAAAACATTAGTACACAACAAAATTCTTGTTTGCTCGTTTATTCGGATTGTATCTTCCTCGCCACACCTGTGGCAAATCAGTGGCTGTAAGCACGTCTATCAGGCTTGTAAGGTCTGAGCCAAGATGTCCTGACCAGGAACATTCTTCTTCTCCTGAGAACAAAGCACGTTTCTAAGCACAGTGGGGAACCCAGGCCAAAAGGGCGCCCCTTCCTTTAGTGTTTTTAACTAATTTAGTGTTTTTTCTCTGCAGTTCTCCTCCTTGGTCTTCACACTCCATCCCAGTAGTTGGCGGTAATGCACCAAAAGCTGGTTTGCCAACCGCCAGTAAACAGAAAAGAAGAAGAAGCTGTATAAATAGAAGAAGAAGAGGCCTCTGATTGGTGGATTCTTTGCTTTGCAAGAGTAAAGGTCTCATCAAGACATTCAAGTTTGAGCATTGTCATCAAGAGATAATGCTTTTCACTAAGGTAAGAACCCATTTCTATTGATTTATATACAAGAAATTCCTCACAATAGTACCTGGTGGCCAAAGAGTGTAAAACAATAAGGAACATTACATACGTGACCCTGGATCACAAAATCAGTCTTAATTAGCACGGGAACATTTTTAGTAAAAGACAAAAAAACATTGAATATGTCAAAAGTATCGATTATTCTTTTATGCCAAAAACCATTAGGATATAAAGTAGAGATAATGTTCCATGAAGATATTTTGTACATTTCCTACCTTAAATATATAAACTTTATTTTTGTGAGTGGATGGCCTGCCACAGTGCCCTGATTAACTATTTCTGAGGCAATTTTCTCAATATTTAGATTTTTTTTTTTGCACTCTCAGATTCCAGAGTTTTAAACGGTTGTATTGGAGTCAGATAGTGTCCTATTATAACAACTCGTACATCAATAGAAAGCTTATTTATTCAGCTTTCAGATTGTGAACATCTCAATTTCTAAAGAATGTGTTGTCCAGGGTCACATGTGCCCTGATATGGTCTGTGATGCACTGTGTTTTGCGCCACTTAAGGCTTAGAAATAACGGTTAAGAGAAAAATAATTCCACATAGTTTAATCTATTTATATGAATATAGTGTGTATTTTCTGGTGGTATGTAATGACTGTAAAACACAACTGTTTAATAAACGTATTAACTTGAAGTGAAAGGGGCTGTCAAATGTGTGTAAATGAATTATTTAGGCACACTTATTTTATACTAAAACTGGAAAGCGTCTCTGCTTAACTAGGCAGAGGGCAGTGACTGCTTGTGTAACATGGTTTGTATAGATGTCAAAATGTCTTGGCAAGATTCAAACCACTTAAGGGCATCTATGATGTCATTGGCTTAAAGCTATATAAGCCTCGACACTCACTTCCAGAATTTCTTTGGACAGAATGTATAATCACTACTGTTTTGCCCAGTCATGTCAGATAATGCATGTACAATCTGTTGAGGTTGTGAGACACTTAGCCACAGCTTTTAGCTGTATTCCCCAGCAAGTCTACTGACGTTTGTGCTGTTTTTCAGCCCCTTGTGCAGTGCCCATAGCAGATTTGATTTAAAATTGTCACCTTGTGAAATGTGTAATCTCTTTCATAATTGTCTGACAGGTTCTGAGGTCAGGTGTTCTGGCCGGGCTCAGGTGTCAGAGCACAAGTGCTCAAGCTAGTGCCAAATTTGCTGCTGCCACCTCAAAGCCAGGTCATGGAGGGTTCAGCTTTGGTACGTGTTTTTTGTACACTCATGGTATAATCTACATCCTCTTAGTCAGAAATGTCAAAGAAACTACAATCTTTCTTTTTACAGAATTAACTGACCAACAGAAAGAGTTTCAGGAGTTGTCAAGAAAGTTTGCACGTGAGGAGATTGTTCCTGCTGCTCCAGGCTATGATAAAAGTGGTGAAGTATGTTGTTTAAACCATAAATGCACCTGTTATCTATTAGCACATATTTTTGTTTAATGTATATTACATGGGTTTTATTATTTGTGATTTCTTAAAATTGCTATTTCTGTTGCCTTCATTGCAGTACCCATTTCCTCTCATTAAGAGAGCGTGGGAGCTGGGTCTAATAAATGGTCATATTCCTGAGGATTGCGGTTGGTATTTTATCACAATCATTGAGTATTCTGTTGATTCGTGACTTAATCTTAGAGTTTGATATCCCCAACACAGGTGGAATGGGTTTGGGCATATTTGACGCATGCATCATCACAGAGGAGCTGGCCTATGGCTGCACTGGAGTACAGACTGCAATCGAGGCAAACTCTCTTGGTGTAAGTCAGAGCTTAATTTAATCTCTTATTTAAAGTGTGATTCTACAAAATGTGTAAGCATTTTTAAAATAAATAAATACCAGAGTATATTTTTGTGTAATTGCTATACTTGTATATTGCCAAACACTTATTTCTTTAAACTATATTTTATATAAACCCAGCAAATGCCAGTCATCATCGCTGGTAATGATGCTCAGCAGAAGAAATATTTGGGGAGAATGACAGAGGAACCACTGATGTGTGTAAGTGGTTTTTCCATTTTTCCAGTCTAAATTTATGTGCTGGAAAGCCTTTCCATAGAATTCAATTCAAGTTTATTTATATTGCGCTTTTCACAATGTGTATTGTTTCAAAGCAGCTTTACAGGGGCAAACAGGAAAAACAGATAAGTTAGAACACAGCACAGTGCATGGTGTTTATACAACGAGTAAGATCATTCTAATAAATAATATCTAATTTATAAATAAATAAATAAATAAATAGATGAATGAATGCATGCAGTCTCCCGGTGAGCAGGCCAACACTGCCCTGCTTTGGCGAGGAACCCAAACTCCAATGATTGATTAATGGAGAAAAAACCTCGGGAGAAACCAGGCTCAACCGGGAGGGCCAGATCCCCTCTCACGTGTCATAGCTGCACTCAAACTGCTGACATATGATTTAAGTTTAGCATTTAATACCAAATATTGTAACTTCAGCATTAATAAGACAAATAGTCCGTCTTTGCTCTTGGTTGGGGATGTAGTGGTCTGAGCTGGGATGGTCCGATGGTCTGCAGCTGTAGCTAGCGTAATCTCAAATTGGGGATGGGCATCTGTCAGTCGTCTGGACACAGTGGAACTTCTTCCTACCTCGGGATGGGCATCCCGAGGCAGAGGCGGAAAGAGAATAAAAAGAATAATTAGCGTAGCTGCTGTTCATTATCTATGCATTATGTGAAGGCTTGGCTGAAAAGATGTGTCTTTAATCTAGATTTAAATTGGGAGAGTGTGTCTGACCCTCGAATAGTATCAGGAAGGCCATTCCAGAGTTTAGGTGCTACGTATGAGAAAGCTCGACCCCCTTTGGTGGATTTTGTTATTCTAGGTGTTGTCTAAAGTCCTAAAATCTTAGAGCGTGATGGGTTGTAACGTGATAAAAGCTCGGTTAAGTAAGTAGGTGCTAAACCGTTCAGGGCTTTGTAAGTAACTAATAGAACTAATCTGAACATGTGGCAGTAATAACTAGGCATGTGTTGTCAGGCATACTGTGTGACTGAGCCAGGGGCAGGCTCGGATGTGGCTGGAATTATGACCCGGGCTGTTAGAAAAGGAGACGATTATGTGATCAATGGTCAGAAAATGTGGATTACCAATGGTGGAAAAGCAAACTGGTTGGTGAATCACTTTGGACTCTGGAACATATATATATATTTGGGGGGGGGTTTAACTATTAACCATTTTATTTGTTTGTACGGTGTTTAGGTACTTCTTGCTGGCCCGTACAGAGGCTGATCCTAAATGCCCTGCTAGCAAGGCTTTTACTGGCTTTATTGTTGATGCTGACACCCCAGGACTCCAACCTGGCAGAAAGGTAAGAGCTGTTGACACTATTACGATTAACTTAAGTTAGTAATATATTAATAACATCACTTTCTCATTTACTTCTAACAGGAATTAAACATGGGCCAGAGATGCTCCGACACCAGGGGCATCACATTTGAAGATGTAGTTGTTCCAAAGGAGAATGTTTTGATTGAAGAAGGAGCTGGTTTTAAGATTGCCATGGGTGCATTTGACAAGACCAGACCACCAGTGAGTTTGTACTTTACATCAATTATTACCATCTCTACTATAGTATGTGAGCCCATACAAATCTCCACTACCGTATTTTTGAGCCCGTATAGTAATTATGAATGACGTCTGATTTATGAATTGGCTTGATTGAATAAACACTGTCCTTTATAAAAATTGAATTTGAGTATTTCTGCTTTTCAGGTGGCTGCAGGTGCCACTGGACTTGCACAGAGAGCGCTGGATGAGGCCACAAAGTACGCTTTGGAAAGAAAGACTTTTGGCAGCCTGATTGCAGAGGTAATAAAATTTCTGGAATGGAATTAAAAATACATCTACAGTGTATATGCAATGATATTGTGTTCTGATCTCAAGCATCAAGCAGTGTCATTTATCCTTGCTGAAATGGCCATGAAAGTGGAGCTTGCGAGGATGGCCTATCAGAGATCAGCCTGGGAAGTGGATATGGGCCACAGGAACACGTACTATGCTTCCATTGCGAAGGCCTTTGCTGGGGATATTGCAAACCAGTGTGCCAGTGATGCTGTCCAGATCTTTGGTGGAAACGGATTTAATAGTGAATATCCTGTGGAGAAGCTGATGAGAGATGCTAAGATTTATCAGGTCAGGATTGTAGTCTCCATCTGTATGCTTATTTATTACTTATTGATTTTATAGAAAGATGTTAACTTTCCTGTCTTCTGTTCTGCTTTCCACAGATTTATGAAGGAACTGCTCAAATTCAAAGGCTTATCATCTCAAGAGAGCACCTTGGGAAATACAAACAGTAAATCTGGATAGACTGTTGTACATGTTTTTCATCTCCGGATGATTGTCCGTTTGTTGGTTGTCTTGTCACATCAGCATGCCTTTTGATATTTGCGTTGGGAGAATTGGAAAATAAATGTTACACTAAAAGTTGTTTTTTCTAACTGGTTGTGAATTCAAAATAAAATGGGCTGTTCTGAATTTCCTGAGATTTCTACTTTGTAGCTGGGAGATGATTGAGTAAAACTTGGTGAAATATTTGCTTTTGATATGTCATATGACCAATTTCTACATAAATCTTGGTATGTTTATGGATTAATATTTTGTATAGAAGCAGGCACAAGATGTCGTACAATTAAGCATTTTGTGTCACACTTTAATCTTTGTAGAGGAGTAATCCTTTTGCCTTTTCATGATTTGGCTTAATCACAAGCTCCTTTATTTGGATTGTATCTTCCTTTCCACACCTGGCCCAGGCCAAAAGGGTGCCTATTCCTGAAACACACTCCATCCTTAAAGAAAATTGATGAAATTTAATCTTAATCACTGAAAATAGAATTATGGGTCCTCAAGAGCATTGTCTCTACAATGTAGATTGAAATGGCAGAAATACCTGTTAGAGATTCGAAGAATCAAGTAGAAAATGTTGTATAAATGCGCTTTGAAGGCACATACAGAATTGAATCCAGTTAAAGGTGAAAACGAGATTGTTGGGAACATGAATATGCATGTTGTAATAGATATGAACCGAATGCTGACACAGTTGCCAAGGACATAGATATTGTCAATATAGATCTATGCCATACGGTGGTTACATCAACAATACCTCCAAGGTTGTACACTATGCCAATAGATTTTCAGCTGCAAAACAAAAAAACGAAAAGCCAAGTTAGTGTCCAGACAGCTATAACAGTGAAAAGCTAAATCCAGATATGTACACTTGGGTCTTAGAATCCAGAGTCCATAAATGCTGCAGCAGCGATATACGTCTAGAGCATATTCTTACATCTTGGTATTTACACAGAACTTGTGGCAATGTTGGCAGTGTTGTGGGTGGAAGATTCCAACCTTAAAAATGTCATATCAACTTTTTGAAGATTTATACTTGTATATATTTTTATAGAATCGACAGTTAAAAGTTTATTCCAGACTGCACAAAAGTAGTCAACAGTGTACCCTATGGTGGCCGGGAAGTGCAAAACAAAACAACAAATCGCAAAACCAAAATCAAAGCTAAAAGCTAAATAAAAAACCCAAAATCAAAATCACAAATCTGAAAACACAATATCAAATGTAAAAACAAAATAGCAGATCATAAAACACAACAACAATTCAGGAAACAAAATAAGTCCAAAACAAAACGACAAATCAGTCAAATCGGAAAAGGTAGATATTTTATTTGACTTGGATAGCTACTGCTGATTGGACGAAACTCCTGTCAATGAAGATATCCTGGACGTTTGATGTTAATTTGAGAAAGGACTTGCATATATGATACAGCGCATATTCGTTGATTAAGGTTTAAAGGCCAAATTTTGTTAAAGGGGTCATACAATGTGTACACAATTTAAGGTTAAAAAACGCTTTATTTTCTACATACCGTGCATGTTTGTATCTCCTCTTTGCTCCGCCTCTCTGAAATGCGCTGATATTTTACAAAGCTCTACGCTCTGAAAGTGAGGTGTGCTATGATTGGGCAGTCTGTTACACATGGTGGTACTTCCTAATTATTTTGTTGTCATTAAAAATATACATCTAATATAATATTTTACATTATTCTATTTTATACCGTGTATGTTTTTTAATTTTGTAATGATGCCATTTGAATGTTAATAATTCATTACATGTATGAAGAGTTCATGAAGTGCAAAAGCAACAACGTTTGAAAAAAATATATATATAATAATCATATTTTTTATTGTGGATTCAAAATATAAATTTTAAAGAATATTGATAGAATTCAATCTCAAGCACTGAGAATAGATTTATGGGCCATCGAGAACATTGTCTCAGCAATAAAGTTGAAATGGCAGAAATGCATTTAGAGATACAAAGAATTAAATTGAAAATGGCGTATTGGTGCTCTGTGAAGGCATATGCAATTACATCCAGTTAAATGTGTCTTAAGACATTGTTGGGAACATGAATATTCAAGTTATAATAGTTTTGAATGGAGTGCTGATACAGGTGCCAAGGACATAGGTATTGATGATATAGATATAAGCCATACGGTAGTTACATGGACAATACCTCCATGGTTGTCCACAGTATGCCTTCAATAGATTTCCAGCTGCAAAACATAAAAAATGCCTGAAAGATACAGGCTTGATAGCCTACGTATAATTTAGTGTTTTTTCTCTGCAGTTCTCCTCCTTTGTCTTCACACTCCATCCCAGTAGTTGGCGGTAATGCACCAAAAGCTGGTTTGCCAACCACCGGTAAACAGAAAAGAAGAAGAAGCTGTATAAATAGAAGAAGAAGAGGCCTCTGATTGGTGGATTCTTTGCTTTGCAAGAGTAAAGGTCTCATCAAGACATTCAAGTTTGAGCATTGTCACCAAGAGATAATGCTTTTCACTAAGGTAAGAACCCATTTCTATTGATTTATGTACAAGAATTCCTCACAATAGTACCTGGTGGCCAAAGAGTGTAAAACAATCAGGAACATTACATACGTGACCCTGGATCACAAAATCAGTCTTAATTAGCACGGGAACATTTTTAGTAAAAGACAAAAAAACATTGTATTTGTCAAAAGTATCGATTTTTCTTTTATGCCAAAAACCATTAGGATATAAAGTAGAGATAATGTTCCATGAAGATATTTTGTACATTTCCTACCTTAAATATATAAACTTTATTTTTGTGAGTGGATGGCCTGCCACAGTGCCCCTGATTTTTTTGCACTCTCAGATTCCAGAGTTTTAAACGGTTGTATTGGAGTCAGATAGTGTCCTATTATAACAACTCGTACATCAATAGAAAGCTTATTTATTCCGCTCTCAATTTTGAAAAAAAATGTGTTTTCCAGGGTCACATGTGCCCTGGTATGGTCTGTGATGCACTGTGTTTTATGCCAGTTAAGGCTTAGAAATAACGGTTAAGAGAAAAATCTAATTCCACATAGTCTAATCTATTTATATGAATATAGTGTGTATTTTCTGGTAGAATGTAATGATTGTAAAACACAACTGTTTAATAAACGTATTAAAGTGAAGGGGGCTGTCAAATGTGTGTAAATGAATTATTTAGGCATAAGGGGCAATATTATTATACTAAAACTGGAAAGCGTCTCTGCTTAACTAGGCAGAGGGCAGTGACCGCTTTTGTAACATGGTTTGTATAGATGTCAAAATGTTGTGGCAATATTCAAACTGCTTACTGCACCACTTAAGGGCATCTATGACGTCATTGGTTTAAAGCTATATAAGCCTCGACACTCCCTTCCAGAATTTCTCGGGACAGAACGTATAATCACTACTGTTTTGCCCAGTCATGTCAGATAATGCATGTACAATCTGTTGAGGTTGTGAGACACTTAGCCACAGCTTTTAGCTGTATTCCCCAGCAAGTGGACCTAAGTTATGAATTTTGTAAAAAGGGTTGTTGTTTAAGATCAAACGACTTTAATATAAACATACTACTTTTTCTAACTACTGAGGTTTGTGCTGTTTTTCAGCCCCTTGTGCAGTGCCCATAGCAAATTTGATTTAAAAATGGTCACCTTGTGAAATGTGTAATCTCTTTCATAATTGTCTGACAGGTTCTGAGGTCAGGTGTTCTGGCCGGGCTCAGGTGTCAGAGCACAAGTGCTCAAGCTAGTGCCAAATTTGCTGCTGCCACCTCAAAGCCAGGTCATGGAGGGTTCAGCTTTGGTACGTGTTTTTTGTATACTCATGGTATAATCTACATCTTCTTAGTCAGAAATGTCAAAGAAACTACAATCTTCTTTCTTTTTACAGAATTAACTGACCAACAGAAAGAGTTTCAGGAGTTGTCAAGAAAGTTTGCACGTGAGGAGATTATTCCTGCTGCTCCAGGCTATGATAAAAGTGGTGAAGTATGTTGTTTAAACCATAAATGCACCTGTTATCTATTAGCACATATTTTTGTTTGATGTATATTACATGGGTTTTATTATTTGTGATTTCTTAAAATTGCTATTTCTGTTGCCTTCATTGCAGTACCCATTTCCTCTCATTAAGAGAGCGTGGGAGCTGGGTCTAATAAATGGTCATATTCCTGAGGATTGCGGTTGGTATTTTATCACAATCATTGAGTATTCTGTTGATTCGTGACTTAATCTTAGAGTTTGATATCCCCAACACAGGTGGAATGGGTTTGGGCATATTTGACGCATGCATCATCACAGAGGAGCTGGCCTATGGCTGCACTGGAGTACAGACTGCAATCGAGGCAAACTCTCTTGGTGTAAGTCAGAGCTTAATTTAATCTCTTATTTAAAGTGTGATTCTACAAAATGTGTAAGCATTTTTAAAATAAATAAATACCAGAGTATATTTTTGTGTAATTGCTATACTTGTATATTGTCAAACGCTTATTTCTTTAAACTATATTTTATATAAACCCAGCAAATGCCAGTCATCATCGCTGGTAATGATGCTCAGCAGAAGAAATATTTGGGGAGAATGACAGAGGAACCACTGATGTGTGTAGGTGGTTTCATTTTTCCAGTCTAAATTAATAATGTGCTGGAAAGCCTGTCCAAAGAACTAATCTGAACAATCTGAACATGTGGCAGTAATAACTAGGCATGTGTTGACAGGCATACTGTGTGACTGAGCCAGGGGCAGGCTCGGATGTGGCTGGAATTATGACCCGGGCTGTTAGAAAAGGAGACGATTATGTGATCAATGGTCAGAAAATGTGGATTACCAATGGTGGAAAAGCAAACTGGTTGGTGAATCACTTTGGACTCTGGAACATATATATATATTTGGGGGGGGGTTTAACTATTAACCATTTTATTTGTTTGTACGGTGTTTAGGTACTTCTTGCTGGCCCGTACAGAGGCTGATCCTAAATGCCCTGCTAGCAAGGCTTTTACTGGCTTTATTGTTGATGCTGACACCCCAGGACTCCAACCTGGCAGAAAGGTAAGAGCTGTTAACACTATTACGACTAACTTAAGTTAGTAATATATTAATAACATCACTTTCTCATTTACTTCTAACAGGAATTAAACATGGGCCAGAGATGCTCAGACACCAGGGGCATCACATTTGAAGATGTAGTTGTTCCAAAGGAGAATGTTTTGATTGAAGAAGGAGCTGGTTTTAAGATTGCCATGGGTGCATTTGACAAGACCAGACCACCAGTGAGTTTGTACTTTACATCAATTATTACCATCTCAACTATGTGAGGCCATACAGAAATGAATAAATGCTGATTCATGGATTAACTTGATTGAATAAACAATGTCCTGTATAAAATTGAATTAGAGTATTTCTGCTTTTCAGGTGGCTGCAGGAGCCACCGGGCTTGCACAGAGAGCACTGGATGAGGCTACAAAGTATGCTTTGGAAAGAAAGACTTTTGGCAGGCTGATTGCGGAGGTAATAAAATGTCTTTGCGTAGAGACAAAAATGAAATTAAAAAACAATCTACAGTGCACATATGCTATCGTGTTCTGACCTCCAGCATCAAGCAGTGTCATTTATCCTTGCTGAAATGGCCATGAAAGTGGAGCTTGCGAGGATGGCCTATCAGAGATCAGCCTGGGAAGTGGATCTGGGCCACAGGAACACGTACTATGCTTCCATTGCGAAGGCCTTTGCTGGGGATATTGCAAACCAGTGTGCCAGTGATGCCGTCCAGATCTTTGGTGGAAACGGATTTAATAGTGAATATCCTGTGGAGAAGCTGATGAGAGATGCTAAGATTTATCAGGTCAGGATTGTAGTCTCCATCTGTATGCTTATTTATTACTTATTGATTTTACAGAGATGTAAAACTTTCCTGTCTTCTGTTCTGCTTTCCACAGATTTATGAAGGAACTGCTCAAATTCAAAGGCTTATCATCTCAAGAGAGCACCTTGGGAAATACAAACAGTAAATCTGGATAGACTGTTGTACATGTTTTTCATCTCCGGATGATTGTCCGTTGGTTGTCTTGTCACATCAGCATGCCTTTTGATATTTGTGTTGGGAGAATTGGAAAATAAATGTTACACTAAAAGTTGTTTTTTCTAACTAGTTGTGAATTCATAATAAAATGGGCTGTTCTGAATTTCCTGAGGTTTCTACTTTGTAGCTGGGAGATGATTGAGGGTAAAACTTGGTGAAATATTTGTTTTAGGTATGGCATATGACTAATTTCTCGATAAATCTTGATACGTTTATGAATTAATATTTTGTATAGAAGTGGCCACAAGATGTCTTACAATTAAGCATTTTTAATCTTTGCAGAGAAGAGTAATCCTGCTTTTTTTTTGCCTTTTCATGATTTGGCTTAATCACAAGCTCCTTTATTTGGATTGTATATTCCTTTCCACACCTGGCCCAGGCCAAAAGGGTGCCTATTCCCGTAAACACACTCCTTCATCCTTAAAGAAAATTGATGGAATTCAATCTTAATCACGGAGCATAGAATTATGGGGCCTCAAGAACATTGTGTCCAAAATGTAGATTGAAATGGCTTTGAAGAATTATGTAGAAAATGTCGTATACGTGATCTGTGAAGGAACATACAGAATTATATCCAGTTAAAGGTGCCTTACGAGATTGTTGGGAACATGAATATGCATGTTGTAATAAATTTGTATGAAATGCTGATGCAGATGACAAGGACATAGATATTGTCAATATAGATATAAGCCATACGGTGGTTACATTGACAATACCTCCATGGTTGTACACTGTATGGCTTCAATAGATTTCCAGCTGCAAAATCAAAAAAAACGAAAAGCCAAGTTATAAAGTGTCCATACAGATATAACCGTGTCAAAGTATCTGAATCTTAACAAAACAAATTCCAGATACGTACACTTGGGTCTTAGAATCCAGAGTCCATAAACGCTGCAGCAGCGATATACGTCTAGAGCATATTCTTACATCTTGGTATTTACACAGAACTCGTGGCAATGTTGGCAGTGTTGTGGGTGGAAGATTCCAACCTTAAAAATATCATATCAACTTTTTGAAGATTTATACTTGTATATATTTTTATAGAATCGACAGTTAAAAGTTTATTCCAGACTGCACAAAAGTAGTCAACAGTGTACCCTATGGTGGCCGGGAAGTGCAAAACAACAAATCGCAAAATCAAAGCTAAAAGCTAAATAAAAACCCCAAAATCACAAATCTGAAAACACAATATCAAATGTAAAAACAAAATAGCAAATCATAAAACACAACAACAATTCAGGAAACAAAATAAGTCCAAAACAAAACGACAAATCAGTCAAATCGGAAAAGGTAGATATTTTATTTGACTTGGATAGCTACTGCTGATTGGACGAAACTCCTGTCAATGAAGATATCCTGGACGTTCGATGTTAATTTGAGAAAGGACTTGCATATATGATACAGCGCATATTCGTTGATTAAGGTTTAAAAGCCAAATTTTGTTAAAGGGGTCATACAATGTGTACACAATTTAAGGTTAAAAAACGCTTTATTTTCTACATACCGTGCATGTTTGTATCTCCTCTTTGCTCCGCCTCTCTGAAACGTGCTGATATTTTACAAAGCTCTACGCTCTGAAAGTGAGGTGTGCTATGATTGGGCAGTCTGTTACACATGGTGGTACTTCCTAATTAATTTGTTGTCATTAAAAATATACATCTAATATAATATTTTACATTATTCTATTTTATACCGTGTATGTTTTTAATATTGTAATGATGCCATTTGAATGTTAATAATTCATTACATGTATGAAGAGTTCATGAAGTGCAAAAGCAACAACGTTTGAAAAAAATATATATATAATAATCATATTTTTTATTGTGGATTCAAAATATAAATCTTAAAGAATATTGATAGAATTCAATCTCAAGCACTGAGAATAGATTTATGGGACATCGAGAACATTGTCTCAGCAATAAAGTTGAAATGGCAGAAATGCATTTAGAGATACGAAGAATTAAATTGATAATGGCGTATTGGTGCTCTGTGAAGGCACATGCAATTACATCCAGTTAAATGTGTCTTAAGACATTGTTGGGAACATGAATATTCAAGTTATAATAGTTTTGAATGGAGTGCTGATACAGGTGCCAAGGACATAGGTATTGATGATATAGATATAAGCCATACGGTAGTAACATGGACAATACCTCCATGGTTGTCCACAGTATGCCTTCAATAGATTTCCAGCTGCAAAACATAAAAAATGCCTGAAAGATACAGGCTTGATAGCCTACGTATAATTTAGTGTTTTTTCTCTGCAGTTCTCCTCCTTGGTCTTCACACTCCATCCCAGTAGTTGGCGGTAATGCACCAAAAGCTGGTTTGCCAACCACCGGTAAACAGAAAAGAAGAAGAAGCTGTATAAATGGAAGAAGAAGAGGCCTCTGATTGGTGGATTCTTTGCTTTGCAAGAGTAAAGGTCTCATCAAGACATTCAAGTTTGAGCATTGTCATCAAGAGATAATGCTTTTCACTAAGGTAAGAACCCATTTCTATTGATTTATATACAAGAAATTCCTCACAATAGTACCTGGTGGCCAAAGAGTGTAAAACAATCAGGAACATTACATACGTGAACCTGGATCACAAAATCAGTCTTCATTAGCACGGGAACATTTTTAGTAAAAGACAAAAAAACATTGTATTTGTCAAAAGTATCGATTATTCTTTTATGCCAAAAACCATTAGGATATAAAGTAGAGATAATGTTCCATGAAGATATTTTGTAAATTTCCTACCTTAAATATATAAACTTTATTTTTGTGAGTGGATGGCCTGCCACAGTGCCCTGATTAACTATTTCTGAGGCAATTTTCTCAATATTTAGATTTTTTTTTTTGCACTCTCAGATTCCAGAGTTTTAAACGGTTGTATTTGAGTCAGATAGTGTCCTATTATAACAACTCGTACATCAATAGAAAGCTTATTTATTCAGCTTTCAGATTATGTAAACATCTCAATTCCGAAAAAAATGTTGTCCAGGGTCACATGTGCCCTGATATGGTCTGTGATGCACTGTTTTGCACCAGTTAAGGCTTAGAAATAACGGTTAAGAGAAAAATCTAATTCCACATAGTCTAATCTATTTATATGAATATAGTGTGTATTTTCTGGTGGTATGTAATGATTGTAAAACACAACTGTTTAATAAACGTATTAACTTGAAGTGAAGGGGGCTGTCAAATGTGTGTAAATGAATTATTTAGGCATAAGTTGTTGTGTAAGATCAAACAACTTTAATAAGAACGTATTACTTTTTTCTAACTACTAACGTTGGTGCTGTTTTTCAGCCCCTTGTGCAGTGCTCATGGCAAATTTGGTTTAAAAATTGTCACCTTGTGAAATGTGTAATCTCTTTCATAATTGTCTGACAGGTTCTGAGGTCAGGTGTTCAGGCTGGGCTCAGGTGTCAGAGCACAAGTGCTCAAGCTAGTGCCAAATTTGCTGCTGCCACCTCAAAGCCAGGTCATGGAGGGTTCAGCTTTGGTACGTTTTTTTTTTCGTATACTCATGGTATAATCTACATCCTCTTAGTCAGAAATGTCAAAGAAACTACAGTCTTTCTTTTTACAGAATTAACTGACCAACAGAAAGAGTTTCAGGAGTTGTCAAGAAAGTTTGCACGTGAGGAGATTGTTCCTGCTGCTCCAGGCTATGATAAAAGTGGTGAAGTATGTTGTTTAAACCATAAATGCACCTGTTATCTATTAGCACATATTTTTGTTAAATATACATTATATGGGTTTTATTGTTTTTATGAGTTCTTAAAATTGCTTTTTCTGTTGCCTTCATTGCAGTACCCATTTCCTCTCATTAAGAGAGCGTGGGAGCTGGGTCTAATAAATGGTCATATTCCTGAGGATTGCGGTTGGTATTTTATCACAATCATTGAGTATTCTGTTGATTCGTGACTTAATCTTAGAGTTTGATATCCCCAACACAGGTGGAATGGGTTTGGGCATATTTGACGCATGCATCATCACAGAGGAGCTGGCCTATGGCTGCACTGGAGTACAGACTGCAATCGAGGCAAACTATCTTGGTGTAAGTCTGAGCTTAATTTAATCTCTTATTTAAAGTGTGATTCTACAAAATGTGTAAGCATTTTTTTTTTAAATAAAAACCAGAGTATATTTTTGTGTAATTGCTATACTTGTATATTGCCAAACACTTATTTCTTTAAACTATATTTTATATAAACCCAGCAAATGCCAGTCATCATCGCTGGTAATGATGCTCAGCAGAAGAAATATTTGGGGAGAATGACAGAGGAACCACTGATGTGTGTAGGTGGTTTCATTTTTCCAGTCTAAATTAATAATGTGCTGGAAAGCCTGTCCAAAGAACTAATCTGAACATGTGGCAGTAATAACTAGGCATGTGTTGACAGGCATACTGTGTGACTGAGCCGGGGGCAGGCTCTGATGTGGCTGGAATTATGACCCGGGCTGTTAGAAAAGGAGACGATTATGTGATCAATGGTCAGAAAATGTGGATTACCAATGGTGGAAAAGCAAACTGGTTGGTGAATAGCTTTGGACTCTGGAATATATATATATATATTTGGGGGGGGTATAACTATTAACCATTTTATTTGTTTGTACGGTGTTTAGGTACTTCTTGCTGGCCCGTACAGAGGCTGATCCTAAATGCCCTGCTAGCAAGGCTTTTACAGGCTTTATTGTTGATGCTGACACCCCAGGACTCCAACCTGGCAGAAAGGTAAGAGCTGTTAACAGTATTACGACTAACTTAAGTTAGTAATATATTAATAACATCACTTTCTCATTTACTTGTAACAGGAATTAAACATGGGCCAGAGATGCTCTGACACCAGGGGCATTACATTTGAAGATGTAGTTGTTCCAAAGGAGAATGTTTTGATTGGAGAAGGAGCTGGTTTTAAGATTGCCATGGGTGCATTTGACAAGACCAGACCACCAGTGAGTTTGTACTTTACATCAATTATTACCATCTCTACTATAGTATGTGAGCCCATACAAATCTCCACTACCGTATTTTTGAGCCCGTATATTGAATTTGAGTATTTCTGCTTTTCAGGTGGCTGCAGGTGCCACTGGACTTGCACAGAGAGCGCTGGATGAGGCCACAAAGTACGCTTTGGAAAGAAAGACTTTTGGCAGCCTGATTGCAGAGGTAATACAATTTCTGGAATGGAATTAAAAAATACATCTACAGTGTATATGCAATGATATTGTGTTCTGATCTCAAGCATCAAGCAGTGTCATTTATCCTTGCTGAAATGGCCATGAAAGTGGAGCTTGCGAGGATGGCCTATCAGAGATCAGCCTGGGAAGTGGATCTGGGCCACAGGAACACGTACTATGCTTCCATTGCGAAGGCCTTTGCTGGGGATATTGCAAACCAGTGTGCCAGTGATGCCGTCCAGATCTTTGGTGGAAACGGATTTAATAGTGAATATCCTGTGGAGAAGCTGATGAGAGATGCTAAGATTTATCAGGTCAGGATTGTAGTCTCCATCTATATGCTTATTTATTACTTATTGATTTTACAGAGATGTAAAACTTTCCTGTCTTCTGTTCTGCTTTCCACAGATTTATGAAGGAAC
Organism: Triplophysa dalaica; assembly: GCF_015846415.1. Lineage (NCBI taxonomy): Eukaryota > Metazoa > Chordata > Actinopteri > Cypriniformes > Nemacheilidae > Triplophysa > Triplophysa dalaica. The sequence continues at coordinate 8,785,502 of NC_079544.1, forward strand.
TGCTCAAATTCAAAGGCTTATCATCTCAAGAGAGCACCTTGGGAAATACAAACAGTAAATCTGGATAGACTGTTGTACATGTTTTTCATCTCCGGATGATTGTCCGTTGGTTGTCTTGTCACATCAGCATGCCTTTTGATATTTGTGTTGGGAGAATTGGAAAATAAATGTTACACTAAAAGTTGTTTTTTCTAACTAGTTGTGAATTCATAATAAAATGGGCTGTTCTGAATTTCCTGAGGTTTCTACTTTGTAGCTGGGAGATGATTGAGGGTAAAACTTGGTGAAATATTTGTTTTAGGTATGGCATATGACTAATTTCTCGATAAATCTTGATACGTTTATGAATTAATATTTTGTATAGAAGTGGCCACAAGATGTCTTACAATTAAGCATTTTTAATCTTTGCAGAGAAGAGTAATCCTGCTTTTTTTTGCCTTTTCATGATTTGGCTTAATCACAAGCTCCTTTATTTGGATTGTATCTTCCTTTCCACACCTGGCCCAGGCCAAAAGGGTGCCTATTCCCGTAAACACACTCCTTCATCCTTAAAGAAAATTGATGGAATTCAATCTTAATCACAGAGCATAGAATTATGGGGCCTCAAGAACATTGTGTCCAAAATGTAGATTGAAATGGCTTTGAAGAATTACGTAGAAAATGTTGTATACGTGATCTGTGAAGGAACATACAGAATTATATCCAGTTAAAGGTGCCTTACGAGATTGTTGGGAACATGAATATGCATGTTGTAATAAATTTGTATGAAATGCTGATGCAGATGACAAGGACATGGATATTGTCAATATAGATATAAGCCATACGGTGGTTACATCGACAATACCTCCATGGTTGTACACTGTATGGCTTCAATAGATTTCCAGCTGCAAAATCTAAAAAAACGAAAAGCCAAGTTATAAAGTGTCCATACAGATATAACAGTGTCAAAGTATCTGAATCTTAACAAAACAAATTCCAGATACGTACACTTGGGTCTTAGAATCCAGAGTCCATAAATGCTGCAGCAGCGATATACGTCTAGAGCATATTCTTACATCTTGGTATTTACACAGAACTCGTGGCAATGTTGCCAGTGTTGTGGGTGGAAGATTCCAACCTTAAAAATATCATATCAATTTTTTGAAGATTTATTCTTGTATATATTTTTATAGAATCGACAGTTAAAAGTTTATTCCAGACTGCACAAAAGTAGTCAACAGTGTACCCTATGGTGGCCGGGAAGTGCAAAACAACAAATCGCAAAACTTAAATCAAAGCTAAAAGCTAAATAAAATACTCAAAATCCAAATGACAAATCTGAAAACACAATATCAAATCTAAAAACAAAATAGCAAATCATAAAACGCAACAATTCGGGAAACAAAATAAGTCTGAAAACAAAACGACACATCAGTCAAACCGGAAAAGGTAGATATTTTATTTGACTTGGATAGCTACTGCTGATTGGACAAAACTCTATTTTCACATACCGTGCATGTTTGTATCTCCTCTTTGCTTCGCCTCTCTGAAACGCGCTGATATTTTACAAAGCTGATCGCTCTGAAAGCGAGGTGTGCTATGATTGGCCAGGTCACTGGTGCGTAGTGATTGGTCGAATACTGCACGGAAATGTAACACCTCTTACCATATTCGGAACACCAGGCTGCGCCGGCGACGGTACAACGAGATGTATAAGACCACCGACCTTACTTGTGTATACATTTGGGCGGTCTTAATCAAATCATACCACAAAGTGACGTACATGCGTGAGGGTGTGGTTACACGATGCGTTTCAGGCAGGTCTGGGTTCGCATTCGCTTTAAGATAGAATGCATCTTTTCTTCCGACACTTAAATTTGAGCAATTTTACGTGTCTAATACATGCATGGGCAACTTATAACACACCAAAGACACAGAAAAACACGTATTTTGCCAATATGGCTATGTTGAAACGTGCTCATTGTGCATTAGGAATAGATGCGTGTCTGTTTCATATTGCATACATTCGCGGCGTGAGCCAAGCCTCTGAGCAGAACGCATATTGCAGCTGAAAGTACACCATCCTTGATCGTTTTCACTCACAAGATACATAAAATATAAGCATATAACATGATACGTACTTCGATCTGTGTCCCTGTTGATTATACTGAGAGAGTGACTGACAAGATCGTTTTTTTTCGCGTATAAATATAAACATAAGCGTATAACAAAACGTGAATCGACGCGTTCGGTGTGGTTAAGTTGTTCTGAACGTCTCTTTATATGCCCTATTCGTTTTATTTTTTTAATACAATACAGTTGTACAAACAAAACCATTTCAAATTTTCTTTATGTGTTAGCGAAAATAAACGATCGCGTCAGTCACTTTAGCGCAGACTCTGCGTATGTATGCAGTGTGAAACAGTCGCGCATCAATTCCTAATGCAAGATGAGCCCGTTTCAAGTTTATAAGCATAATGTGACTTTTGAACGTTAATCAATAAATTGCACTGAATAATATATGTATGTGCTTTCTCATAGTAACATCGAGCGTTCTGGATATCTTGATTGACAGGAGTTTCATCCAATCAGCAGTAGCTATCCCGTTCCATCAAAATACCTACCTGTACGGTTTGATTGACGTCGTTTTGTTTTCAGACTTTTCGATGTTGTTTCTATCTTGTTATTTTATTTCCCGAATTGTTGTTGTGTTTTAACATTTGCTATTCTGTTTTTAAATTTGATACTGCGTTTTCAGATTTGTCATTTTGATTTAGGAATTTTTATTTTGCATTTAGATTTGTTTTTTTATATCTGCAAACTTGTTGTTTAGTTTTGCACTTCTCGGCCACGGTAGTAGGCTATTTTATTAAAATACCTGAAAGATACAGGCTGAAAAGTAAAATTCAGTGTTTTATTTCTCTGCAGTTCTCCTCCTTGTCTTCACACTCCATCCCAGTAGTTGGCGGTAATGCGCCGAAGGCTGTTTGCCGACCGCCATTAAACATAAAAGAAGGAGAAGCATTTTACATAAAGTGAGAAGAGGTTTCTGATTGGTGGATGCTTCGCTTCTTCTCTAGGGTAAAGGTCTCAATAAGACATTCAAGTTTGAGCACTGTCACCAAGAGATAATGCTTTTGACTAAGGTAAGAATTTATTTAAAAGTTATTCATGTTTTGCATAGTCATGTTAGGTTATTGCATGTCAAGTGTAAAATCTGTTGAGGTTGTGAGACACTTAGTCTCAGCTGTTAGCTACATTCCCAAGCAAGTCGACCTACGCAGTTTATAAAAGGTCGTTGTGTAAGATCATACAATTTATTAATTATTGTAATTAACTTAGTAACTGACATCTGTGCTATTTCACCGCTTGTTGTAAAGTGCCTATAGTATTTTGTCTCCCTGTCGTGGGCAGTAACTAAAAAAGAAATCGTCACATAATGGCAAAAATACTAATATTAAATCCAATAATATTGCATATACACATATGGTTATATATTGATTAGTATTTAAAAAGTTGTTTTGGTTCATTTCCTTGTTGTTGACTGCCAGGTTTTTTATCTGAAATAGGGTGCGTCATTAAATGTAAACAGAATTGAATAATGTTGAATAGAATATGTAATTTCTATTTCATAATTGTCTGACAGGTTCTGAGGTCAGGTGTTCAGGCTGGGCTCAGGTTTCAGGGCACAAGTGCTCAAGCTAGTGCCAAAGTTGCTGCTGCCACCTCAAAGCCAAGCCATGGCGGGTTCAGCTTTGGTATGTTTTTCGTACTGTCATATTAAAATCTAGAGCCTCTGTTGACTTTGTAGTCAAAAATGCCAAAGAAAATATTCTTTATTTTTCAACAGAATTAACTGACCAACAGAAAGAGTTTCAGGAGTTGGCTAGAAAGTTTGCACGTGAGGAGATTGTTCCTGCTGCCCCAGGCTATGATAAAAGTGGTGAAGTATGTCGTTTAAACCATACATTCAATTGTTATCCTATGTGCTGTTAGCACATAATGGCATTTTGCATGCATTTCATGTATCTTTATGATTTATCAAAATTGCTGTTTCTGTTGCCTTCATTGCAGTACCCATTTCCTCTCATTAAGAGAGCGTGGGAGCTGGGTCTAATGAATGGTCATATTCCTGAGGATTGCGGTAGGTAATTTCTGATTCATTGAGCATCCTGTTGAATGGTGACTTTATTCTTACGGAGTTTGATATTGCCAACACAGGTGGAATGGGTTTGGGTATATTTGACGCATGCCTCATCACAGAGGAGCTGGCCTATGGCTGCACTGGAGTGCAGACCGCTATTGAGGCAAACTCTCTTGGAGTAAGTCCGAGCTTGATTTCATCTTTTATTTAAAGTGAAATTAAAAAAAATATACACATATGTCATAATTTATTAAACCACAGGGTGTATTTTTTTTCTGTAATCGCTATTAATACGGCCAAACACTTCTTTCCTTAAAACACTAACATTTGAATCTTTTTGTCAATGCAGCAAATGCCAGTCATTATTGCTGGTAATGATGCTCAGAAGAAGAAATATTTGGGCAGAATGACAGAGGAACCACTAATGTGTGTAAGTGTTTTTTTTTTTTTTTTTCTAGTCTAAATTTATAATGTGCTGGAAAGCTTGTCCAAAGAACTAATCTGAACATGTGGCAGTTATAACTAGGCATGTGTTGACAGGCATACTGTGTGACTGAGCCAGGGGCAGGCTCTGATGTGGCTGGAATTATGACCCGGGCTGTTAGAAAAGGAGACGATTATGTGATCAATGGTCAGAAAATGTGGATTACCAATGGGGGAAAGGCAAACTGGTTGGTGAACCACTTTGGACTCTGGAATATATATATTTTTTTCTCAGGGTAACTTTTTCTGGGACTGTAACTATTAACCATTTTATTTGTTTGTACGGTGTTTAGGTACTTCCTGCTGGCCCGTACAGAGGCTGATCCTAAATACCCTGCTAGCAAGGCTTTTACTGGCTTTATTGTTGATGCTGACACCCCAGGACTCCAACCTGGCAGAAAGGTAGGAGCTCTTGACACAATGGTCAACTTAATATAGTAATATAATATCAACAGTTAATTTTGTAACATCAGTTTCTCATTTACTGGTAACAGGAAATAAACATGGGCCAGAGATGCTCCGACACCAGGGGCATCACCTTTGAAGATGTAGTTATTCCAAAGGAGAATGTATTGATTGGAGAAGGAGCTGGTTTTAAGATTGCCATGGGTGCATTTGACAAGACCAGACCACCAGTGAGTTTGTCCTTTACATCAATTTCTTACCATCTCTACTGTAGTATGTGAGCCCATACAAATCTCCACTACCGTATTTTTGAGCCCATATAGTAATTATTAATGAAGTCTGATTTTATAAATTGCCTTAATATAAAAAAATAACACTGTCCTTTTTATAAAATTGAATTTTGAGTATTTCTGCTTTTCAGGTGGCTGCAGGTGCCACTGGACTAGCACAGAGAGCGCTGGATGAGGCCACAAAGTACGCTTTGGAAAGAAAGACTTTTGGCAGGCTGATTGCAGAGGTAATAAAATGTCTGGAATGGAATTTAAAAATGCATCTACAGTGTATATGCAATGATATTGTGTTCTGATCTCCAGCATCAAGCAGTGTCATTTATCCTTGCTGAAATGGCCATGAAAGTGGAGCTTGCGAGGATGGCCTATCAGAGATCAGCCTGGGAAGTGGATATGGGCCAAAGGAACACGTACTATGCTTCCATTGCGAAGGCCTTTGCTGGGGATATTGCAAACCAGTGTGCCAGTGATGCCGTCCAAGTCTTCGGTGGAAACGGTTTTAATAGTGAATATCCTGTGGAGAAGCTGATGAGAGATGCTAAGATTTATCAGGTCAGGATTGTAGTCAATCTTTATACTTCTTACTTACTGTAGTCTACACTTGACTATTGATTTTGCAGAAAGATGTTAAAATTTTACTGTCTTTTCTGCTTTCCACAGATTTATGAAGGAACCGCTCAAATCCAAAGGCTTATTATCTCAAGAGAGCACTTTGCAAAATACAAACAGTAAATCTGTACAGCCAACACATTCATGCAAGAAGCTAATGTTTTTGTTTAGAGACTTTTTTTTAAATGAAAATGTATGATCAATAGATGTCAGTATGATTGCTAGTTTGTTGGTTGCCTTGTCACATCAGCATGCCTTATGATATTTGTGTTCGGAGCATTGAACAATTAATGGTAAACTAAACAAAGTCGTCTTTTTTCTAACGAATTGTACATTCAAAATAAAGTAGCCTGTTCTAAATTTTCCTCGGTAGCTGAGTTTAAGTCAAGACACCTCCTTTGGTTTCTTCTTGGTTACTCGCAGAAGATTGAGAGTAGGACTGTGAAATTTTAGCTCTTTTGATATAGCCAAGGTGAACAGTTTCTGCAAAGATCTTGTAATGTTTATGAATTAATATTTTGTATTGTGGAATCAAGATGTCGTCAAGTAAAGCATTTTAGTAACAATATAATCTGTGCAGAAAAAAGCTGTCATGCTTTCTTTGCCTTGGCATGTTTTCACAATGAATACAACAAAATCAAGAATAAACATCAATATATCCAGTGCATTTTAAATAAAGATCTGCCCAAAATTATTTTGCGTTTAATGATGTATGAGAGAGTGACACCACCACAATTCATACAGGTCCCCTTAAGAGGCGTAAATTAGATAGGCCAGCCAATAGAAAGTGAGCTATTGTTATGAACGGCCATGCTAAATTCGTTTTTGTCTGAATTTTAGAATGATTAAATTAAAGGAATTTTACAAATACAACTTATTTTTTGTCATCGTTGATATAACCAACTATGGATATGTCTAAAATGATCCACGGATTAAAATCCAGTTAACGTGACACGTTATGATCTTTGTGGGCACCGGTAGAATTCACGAGCACTTTGATGACGTCATTCGCGTGGGACTGCTTGGGCGCAGCCTGTAGTCCACATCGTTTCTTCGCCAGGATGGTAAAGTAAAAGATATTTCTTTATGTGGTCATTAATAGTTCGTTCTAATGTATTTTCTCTGCTGTTGGGGAAAAAGCGATTAGTTGCGATGGTGAACAAGACAAAAGCGCCCATTTAAATTGATTAAAAGAAAACATAAACAAGCTTGGCATCCTAGATCCATTCATTACAGTTTACAGCCTCGGTATTAAACTAAGGTTAGGAGAAAAGGTTATCTGACTGTCAAACCAATCACCGTATGCGTAAGCCAGCTCATTTAAGTGCTAGACCGATGTGTTTATATGAATTGACTTAAAATCATACATTCTTTTCAGGGGACCCAGGTTAAAGACGTGATTATTAAACATGATGCTCCAAGCACTGTATTTCTAGACAAGCATGCAGACTACATTGCAGCTTATGGCTCCAAGAAGGACGATTATGTAAGTTTAATTGCTTTAAAATGCTAAAAATGAATTAAACCAGAGGCATGTTTGTAAATCTCATCATGCTTATTTAAGTATTCTGTACTATCTTCTGAAGGAATACACTCTCTCAGAGTACCTACGAATGAGTGGCATCTACTGGGGCCTGACAGTAATGGACCTTATGGGTCAGCTCTCTAGAATGAACCGTGAGGAGATCATAGAGTTCATCAAGTCCTGCCAGCACGACTGTGGAGGTATCAGTGCCAGCCTTGGCCACGACCCTCATCTCCTCTATACCCTCAGTGCAGTGCAGGTCAGAATATTTTTTCTAAATGCTACAAGTAAATTATAAAACATCATAGTTATAAATAAAACTTTTTATGACCCATTAGATCCTGTGTTTGTATGATAGCATCAATGTGATTGATGTGGACAAAGTGGTGGATTATGTTAAAGGACTGCAGCAAGATGATGGCTCATTCGTAGGAGACAAATGGGGTACATGTATGCTCATATGCATGACTATTTAATGGAATAAATCAGAAGAACAAAGTAAACCCTGGTTAGATTGTATATAACTTATTCAATGTTTCTCATTTCTTTTCACAGGAGAAATAGATACAAGGTTTTCCTTCTGTGCGGTTGCAACATTGGCACTACTGGTTAGAATTTTTCTGTATTCAAATATTATATATGAAATTGTTTAAACATGTTCCAGCATTGTTTTAATGCATATTACAAAACATTTTTATCTGCAGGGAAAGTTGGATGCTATCAACTTGGACAAGGCAGTGGAGTTTGTGCTCTCCTGTATGAACTTTGATGGTGGATTTGGTTGTAGGCCTGGTTCAGAGTCACATGCTGGTCAGGTGAGTTATTTTAATGTTCATATATTCATTAATACAAACAAAGTTTTTAGTGTATTTGTGTGTGACACTCGTATTTCCGTTTCAGATTTACTGCTGTACAGGCTTTTTGTCCATCACTGGACAGCTGCATCAGGTAAATGCAGATCTGTTGGGCTGGTGGCTCTGTGAAAGACAGTTACCATCAGGAGGTTTGAATGGGAGACCAGAGAAGGTAAGCAATCCTGCAGTTCATGGGTATATAGTTGATTAAATCTATCACAGTCTACTGAAATGAAAAAATAAAAATACAACTATTCATGCATCAGAAAAAAATAATTAAAATTCACGGAAATGTAAAATTGCAATATTTTTACAACCATAATAAACCTGGGTTAGACCAAACAAAGTTGTAGCAAAAGGAAATTGTATATTGTATTTTTCTGGTTTTAGCTGCCTGATGTCTGCTATTCCTGGTGGGTTCTTGCCTCTCTAAAGATCATCGGCAGAATCCATTGGATTGACAAAACAAAACTTCAAAACTTTATTCTTGCCTGCCAGGATGAAGAGACTGGAGGGTTCGCAGATAGACCTGGAGACATGGTGAGCTCACATTACACCTTCCTTATGAAAAACTTAAAATCTGACAATTCTTTCCATCTCAGTGGTTCATTCTTACCAGATGCATTTATTTATCATCTCTTTTCATGCTCCATCCAGGTTGATCCGTTCCACACTCTGTTTGGTGTTGCCGGACTGTCTTTGCTGGGAGAGGAGCAGATCAAACCAGTGAACCCTGTGTTTTGCATGCCTGAAGATGTGCTTCATAGGATCGGCCTTCAACCCGACTTGCTGAGCTGAGTTGAAGGAATCAACGTGGCCGTTGCATTCCCCTCCAACCCGTGTGCAGCCAGCCCTGTTCTGAATCTGGGAAACCAGCAAAGCGTGGAGAGCACTGAATATTGCTGTCATCTTCAACTTATAGTTGCACCCTTTAGAAGGACCAGGATTTGAGAAGTTTGGCTGTTAAGAGGCTGTTTTTGTATTGTTTTACTGTTCTTGTGTCTTTATGTATGCACAGTATGTGCGATGACCTTTATGTCTGATTTGATCTTTGTTTCTTAAACGTAATGGGATTTGTAGCTTTCACTGTGCATGTAAAAACATAACTTTATTTATAATAATCATTTACAGGGTTCTTTTCTCATATAAAGCCATGTTTAATGTTACGAGTGTTTAATAAATGAGAGAGATATGTTATCTTTGATAGCTTTCCCAAAATCAGTATTCTGGCAAAGTGTTCTCTTCATCCTGGCAAAGTGTTTGCTGAAAAGGGTGTCTAATGCATTCAGAGTTTAGGTGGCATAAATATAATCTTTAATTATGAAATTAATTTTATGTGCAAATTCCTTAATTTTTACCCATGAATTTAACATTTTTTACATTATTATCAGCGTAAGATTGTGCCAGCTGTGTGAGTAGAATGAATATTTCCTTTTACTGATTTTCAATTAGTTTTAAACAGCATTTGCTCACAGGTTTTAGTAGTTTCATCACATCCTTTATACAAAATCTGAATATTCATAATGAACAAATTATGACTGATTTCTAAAGATGATTCATTGTCAGGTGTGACTTTGTCTTCATTAATCTCTGTTGATGTTCCCCTCAAGGAATCAAGTACTCGTCATCACCCCTGGAGCTTCTGACACAGATTGTGATGAGATTCGGATGGCCTGCTGTTTTACATTGTTTTTCAGTAGTGCCCGCAGAACTTCCAAAGTTAATAAAATGAGAACCATTAAATGATCATTTTCAGTCACTGAATTTGGCTGAGGTTAGCCAGAGTTTAGCACTTCACACAAAATTTCTGAAATCCAGCCAAAAATGTGCCCTTTGCACAGTGTAATGCAATTTACACCAGCTATTAGGAATAAACCATTAAAAAAGTGAAGAAATAATCACTTATTTTCACAGAGTTTGTGAAGTTCATCAGAAGAGCAGCGATCTTCAGACCCCTGACAGATTTGCAGAAATAAACAGGAGGGTTGTTAGGCTCCAGCGAAACCCCACTGGCTCTCATTAGAAGTGTGAGATCTGTGAATCAGGCATGTCACCACAGTCTCCTGGCACTTGTTATTTTATTGTTAGATCCCCCCACACACGCACATGCAAATCCATTAACAACCTCTGCTGCCTTTAATGAAGACCACAACTACCATAAAGCATTCTTGACTGAATCATTTTATTCTGGGCAAAATTTTAACTGTTAGTTGCTACTTAGTTGTTGTTTTTTATTCAAAAACAAAATATTGTTGGGGACTAGCAATCAAAGGTGTAAATTACTAGAGTGTTAAGTATCTTTAATGTTTTTTTTACTCCACTACTATTAATTATGTTTGTTTTACTCGAGTACATTTAATAAAATACTTTTCATTTCTTTTCTACCTTTAACACTAAAGTATATTAAACATCTACTTTTACTCAAGTGAAATGATTGAGTAAATCAAGAAATTACTATGACTTATAATTAGCTTTTCTAATGTACAAAATATACTTTTCAAATGAAGTTGAATAAAAACATGATATATGGTATGCTGTATATAATGTATGGAAGTAAAAACTTAAATAAATTATAGCGACTTGCTCCTTGAGAATTAAAATTCAGTTAACAGTTTTTTAATATGTGAGGCTGGTCTAATATTTCAAATTATGAAATGCAAAATTCTGTGTAAGTGAACCCCACACAGATTGTCAAACATCAAAATGCTTCATGTACATTTCACTCATTTGATGTCCTATTTGAACCTAAAATGTTTATCTATCACCCTTACCAAAAGCATACACAATGTTTGTAGTAGGTACATGGTTAAGTAAAGAATAATTAAAAGAAAGACTGTTTTCCCACTGTTTACTTATTTTCGAGCACCCAAAAACGATTGCCTTCTAGATGCACTCACAGACTTGTTGTTTCATTTGCCAGGAGAGACAACCGAGTTTTAAGAAATTAACCTGCAGAAATTAATTGGTACACAATCAGTTGGCGATTGGACATATATATTTTTTAAATCTGTTTCAAGGTAAAGTAGCTAAGAACTTTGCAGCAATGTATATTTAAGTGTGTGTGGATTATTTAGGGACAATTAGTGATGGCTCTAGAGCAGTGGTTCGCAAACTTTATCGTTGTGAGGCCCGCTTTGTGTAGTGTGCATTGCTTTTTCTTATGTTTGAAATGCTTAAAATGTATGATAAATTTCATAAAATTCTCTAAAATCTGTGCATCTTCTGTGGGCAAGAAAGCAACCGCAATTGCAAAATGCATTGATTCCTATGTTGATTTGAAGTTTAGGTCACTGATTGATTATGTCTGGACTGTATTTACCAATTGAAAAAAATATGAGAGAAAAGAAATTGAATTTCTCATGTGATAGTTAAACAATGAGTGTAAATAGGCTATATAAATAAAAGAGTACTAAAATAAGTTTTAATAATACATTTCTTATGAGATTCAAAACCTAATAGCTCTTGAATTAAAGGATTCAAAAGAATATTAAAATGACTTTGTAGGTTTTATTACAAGAACCATCGTTGTGACATATATGGAACATGTGGTCTGAAGAGGTTAAATTATTATTATGATTATTTTTTAATGCAGACATGTACCTGCACAATATGACATGCTAGTATCATCCTCAAAACGGATCATGTTCATTTAATTTACAATTTAAACATAAGGAGCTTTACATTTGCTCTCTGAAAGCTCTGAAACAAAGTCAGACACCTTGTCCTTCAGAACTCTTTGCTTTCTCTTGTTCAAAAGTTCAAGGTTTTGGGGATCATTATATTCTTTGATGAGTAGATCAAGGCCACGTTTCATGGCTGCCTTTGATATGTGGCTTCTAGCATTGCTCTTGGTATCTTGGTATTGGATGTGTCTTGACAACGTCTTGCTGTTTTTCCATTCCCCCGAGAGCTTCATAGTTACCGGATTTTTATGAAGATCCGTTTTTTGTCGGACTGGTGTTGCTTGGGAGGTCTTATGGGGATGTGCATCACCTTCGACTTTTTCACTTGAGGACGATTCCAAGATTTCGAAATGAGATGATGAGACATTGAAACAATCACCATTAATGTTTTCATTTTTTAAATGCTCATATGGTGAAACACAGTTTTTACTCTTTGTCAAGTGAATGCTGTCGGAACTGAGTTTCTTACATGCTTTTGTGTCCAGAGTCTCATACACTTCTGACAAATCGCTCTCACGGTCACCAGTGTCTTCTTCAAACAAACAATCTCTCATGCTGTCATGCCTCTGGCCAAACGTGACATCTGACTTCACAGAATCTCCGCTTGCAACATTCAAGTCACCAAGGTTTTTCTCACATTCTTTTAAAGTTGAAAAGGCAATACTTACTGATCTTAGGTGAGCAGTATAGGCTTGATGACAATATCCACTTATCAGTTTTATGTCCATCAGTGTCTTTTGAACCTCTTGTATTTCTTTGTTGATCAAAAACATTGACCTCCTGTGATCTTTGCGGAGAATTTTCTGCTCGTCCACAAATCGTTTCATTTTACAAAGGTTTTTGAAGTGAGCTCTCTGTAGATGTTTAACCATACATGTGTTCCCTTAACTGGCTTTGAAGGAGCTCATGTCTCAGACAGACTCGACACTTAATGACTGCTCTGGAGCTCTGAGGCATCTGTTTGTTCTTTACTTCAGGGAGGGAACGGTGGGAGGTCAACATATTTACAACAGATAGCTAAGTGCAGGTGAGACTGATTTTAAATATGATTTAAAAAGATTATTGTCAGCTATCGGGTGCATTTGTACAGTAGAACAAAAATATCATTTAAATAAAATTAATGACTAGAGATTATTTTATGGCATCATTCTATTTTAATGATTTCCAGTGGTAAGAGCATGGCACTAGCAATGCCAAGGTCATGGGTTCAATTCCAGGGGATTGCACATAGTCAGAAACTAAATGTAAAAATACAATGCAATGTAAGTCGCATTGGATAAATGCGTCTGCCAAATGAATAAATGTAAAAGTCCTTCGCTAGGGGGCGACAAAGCTCCGTTTTTCCTTTGCACACGTGTTGTTTCTTACATTAAGTCGATCTTTACATACTTAAGAAAAAAATAAGCTTAAATAAATACTTTAATAAGCTCTTGTTGCTAATAATAACAAACTATAACATAATCCTGATGGTGTGACACAGAACCAAGATATAAGATATAAATCTTTTGCTTAAGCATTTTTAAATCTGTGAATAAATTTGTGCAGAGAATACGCTCCTTTAATTTTTGCATTCATGTTTGCATCGCTTCCCCAGCGCTTCGAGTCTGCAGATCTTGCACTGATGCTTTTCTAGCCCATGTATTTTTTATCATAGTCTACATTGCATAAAATATTCAGATAGGACGTTCAGTTTTCTGAGCCCAGGCAGGCCACCGATCCCTCACCTAATAGCAGAACGAGCATTCAGGCCAAAATCCACAGTTGATGTCAGAACTGTCCACCAGTGTATTATGACCATGAATCGTGGTCCTCATGACGTCAGCCTGCATCTGAACACAATGCCAGAGCAATCAGATTTGAAATGGATGTGCAAATAAGCTAAACAGATGCTCTTTATGTTTTTCTTAAAAGTTCATACCTTAAACAAAATCATCCTTATTGTATGGGAATGTACAATTTGCTCCTTTTTCTTTAATTGTACTGTTGTTAAAAAGCTTTTTGTTATCTCCTGTTTACTTCATCACCCCTGCCATTACATAGGCTAATATTTAATACTTTATTGTAGTATTTTATAACTACTATAGTATTTAACTAAATTACCTTTATAAATTTGCGTGTTCATCTCTGAGCTGCAATGTTATATGCATATTCCCAAATTAATCTCTGTTGTGATTGGAGCACTCAGCTCGCTGCTACAAATATATTCTCTCCTTATTATGGAAAACAATTCAAGAATTCTGAATTTTTCTACTCTGCCAAGACAACAATGCTTTAGTTGCATTTTTGGCTCATAAAAAATGGGGTTTACACTGAAATACTGTAAAACCAGAAAAACTTTTTTTGCTGATTTAGTTACCTAGGATTATTTAAAACTATAAATTATTTAAGGGATAGTTCACCAAAAAAAAAAAAAAAAAATTAAGTCACGCTCTTGGCTTTAACTCTCTACGGCTTTCATTCTTCTGCAGAACACAAACGAAGATATTTTGAAGAATGTTGGCAACCAAACAATGGCAGTTCCCATTCACTTACGTTTTATGGACACAAATGCCATACAAGTCAATGGGTTTTCTTCAAAATATCTTATGTTGTGTTCTGCAGAAGAAAGAAAATCATACAGACGGTGAGTAAATTGTGACAAAATTTCACTTTTGGGTGAATCCATTTAAAATATGTAAAAGTTTCATGGATTTTCATGACCTACATAATTCAGTAAAAATATTACAAGTTAAAATAAATTGTCTTAAACTGCTTGTATACATTGCACATTATGTATGGTTCATCTCATAATGCAAGGATTAATATACTGTAGGCTCACGCACATGACTCAATTTCACACACAGAAACCATTTCCCACACAAAACCTTCAAATCGAGAAAGCCAAGCTGTCACTTGTCAACTTCATACAATAAATCTCCACATCCATCTCTCCTCAAAGCGACTGTCTTTTCATTTTATAGACAAAACCTCTTTATTTTCTGTTTTTAATTCGAGCATGTTTCTTCAGTTTGACAAAACATGTTGTCTGTACAAAACGTCACATGAAAAAGAGGACACGATCAAATCAGATGGAAATAAATGCTTTCTGTCTCTTTAAATACTGAATACAGTTTGACAAGATCACAATAACAACAGCAAGAGTGAACGAGTGGGCCCCTCTGAATACGTCCGACTGCTGACTCACATGCTGTATCGCCACTCAAGACGCTAAAACCCTTCCTCATATCACATGAATAATTAATGTTGCTTTTAAATGCTACAAAAATAACATGAAATAGAATACAAAAAATCCATTTCCTTTTAGTCCGAGCCTGCAGTGCTGTCATCTTACACAGGTGATTTAAAAGTGGCTGATGCCTGATCTGCACAGATCAGATTGGAAAAAGTCATTTTGTTCCTCATCCCACAGAGCCGAAAGAGAACCGACGCAGAGTCTTATTAAGCAGCATTTGGGTTTTGCACCAAAGCGAGTATTCTAATCTAGAAGATTAAGAGTCCTTGTTCCTCTAGTAGACCCCCATGACACGGACGCACAGTTTTGAGTTGAGGGCCACCAGTGAGCGCTGACATCTTGCTCTCTGATCCAAGCTGCATCAGCTGAGCCTTTACGCCAGTGTCTAGAAGGTCTATTTTTATTTTGTTGCTAAGAAAAATATATCATCACTATCGTAACAAGATCATTTTCACAGTGTTTCACATGCATGTGAATGTCTACCACTAATTCTCTAATTGCTGGCTATCACAAATCATGTTTTCTCTTCTTTCTTCAGATGCAAAATCTCTGAAGAAAGTCCTTTGGTGTGTTTTGTTATTGGGGAAAAAAATCTATTTCTAGATATGCCGGGATTGAGTTTGATGTATGTGGAATGGGCTTTATAGCTATCTAAATCAGTGTTTAAAATCATTTGTTGATTGAAACTGCAATGACCTACGCGGTGACAACATGACACATTAAGCCTTGATTACATGACAGCATATATAAAAGGTCACATTCAACGACACACTCCAGGTGCTCAAGTCTCACTACATCATCTGCTTATTTGTCCCACAAGCATAAAGTCCCAGAGCAGGCCAAACGTCTCTGTTCTCAGATCAGCCGGTAAAGGGGATACATGACTCAGACTGCACATTAGCCGTGGGCTGAAGAAGAAGGCTTCCCTGAGGGAGTATGGACGGAGGGAGAACGGTAGACAGTCTGGGCCGCTGTGGATCTTTTATATGCGGGCCAGCAGCTGAGCCAGCAGCAGGAACAGCAGCGCAGCTAGGCATGGGCCGTCTGCCCTGCAGCGATGGCTCCGGTCAGTCAAGAAAGGCTCTGGAGATTCGTAGCCCGAACCATCTGAAACACACAAACAGAGAGAAAGCACACGGCGAGGACGAGCTTGGAAATTCATACCTTTACTCAAAGCAGCAGGAGCCTACAGCACTGACCTAATTACAGTTTAATTACTGAGATGAAGATCTTTTTTGCATGCAAGGAGTTTCATAGATTACAGGAACTTGACGTATGTGTGCCAATGATAAAAAACAAAACAACTGGAGATACATTTAGAGGTAGAGTGTTATGATTTCAAGAGTTGCTTTTCAAAGTGACAAAGTAATCGAGGTGTGCACATTTAACAAGAGGTTTGAGATTTGAGGTGATGCGAGGAGGAATACACAATAGGGTTATTTTGGGGGCGATACTGATTTTAACAACAACTCTTGGCCAATTCCAAACACATGCATTAAGGCAGGGGTTTATAATTTAGGTCTGGGGAACCCCGAGGTGGTTGCAGGGGGCCCCCAGAAAATTTCAAAGAATGATTTTTCAGAGAAAACTTTTTCTTCCTTTTCAACTACATGCAACGTTTCCAGAAATAAGTTCCTTATTTCACTCCAAGTTAAAGTTGATACAGTGCAAATACAATTGAACTGATTTTTCTCTCTTCTGGGTTATACACCCAACAAGTGTAGCTAACTATTTACGTAAAAAAAAAAATTTGTTTTCTTTATAATATCACATTTATTATTTACCAAACAAAGTTTAAACGTTTTTTATACATAAAAATGTATGGAAGAACATAATATAATCCTAGTTTGGGCAGTCCATGGCATCATAAATTCTGAAAACCCCTGGGTACAGTATACAGGCAAGTTTATCGCTGTATTATCAAAACAATCGCACATAGATTGGATCAACATTATAACAGAGGCACAAAGCTAAGAAATACAAATAAGACAACTTCAGAGGTCATTTCTTATAAACAACTTCAAATCATATTTATATTTGACTTATTATAATAGAACATAACATTTTCCGGCCTTGACGCAGTTAAAAACGTTTGGTTTGTTATATCGACCTGTTTTTTATATAACGCCAATATATAAACAGAACTTGTACTTGCTGACTGTTTATATTTAACAACGCTAAGTAATGAGTTCATGACAAATAATTCACGCTCATTCTAATCGTTTCTCATTAGACCTCAGCTGTTATTATGATGGATGCCGATCTCACTTAAACACATTCTCGCATCTTGAAAATAAATATGACATCTCATTAACAAAATGTTCCCGCAAGATGTGACTAAGTTATTTGCATGCTTGTTATATCTAACAGCTGGCTGGAGTGTGGACATGAAGATAATATTATTTGCGACGGCGGGCAGTGCGCGATAGATGACTTACTTGTGGGTTTAACATACACCTTCAACTTTAAACAAGGCTTGCCAGCGTGGTTGGGATGAGGAGAAGCTGTTGACAAGGAAGAGAGGAAATGGAAGAGAAATAATGAGTTCCACACAATGCAGGAAGTTGACATCAATCAGCCAAATGTGCTTATGGCAAACAGAAACATTCAAACACTGAATAAATATGTGGCTCATCAATCTGGTTAAGATTCTGATGCTGTTCCGAGATGACACTAAAAGTCTCTCAAGCCCTAGAGTTAGTTTGACCCTTCAACAACCAAATCGAGAACAAAGTTCCATATTTTCTCCATTCAGAGAAGATTGCTCTGACCTTCTCTAGCTTGGTGTCGTCACTTACAATAGCCTGTCACACAAGTGCCCCATAGCAAATTATCCTCCAGAACAGTCTGTGACCTAAGTCGCCACTGAGTCAGCCGGCTCTCGAACATCAGCCTCCACTAGTCCATCTCCAGCACAGCTCATCTGGACTCTCCAGACATAACCTTTTAGACAGATGACTTCATTCATCTCTGCTGTGCAGACCTAACAAACCTCTCGATTATTTCCTTATAAGGTTCTGACGACAATAAAAGGGAACGTGAAAAACGATTTGAACTCTGAATCTGTCAAACCCCCGGACCGAAAAAAAAATGCGTTTGATCGCCCGGCACATCCACTTAATTTTAATGTTCCGGTCAAGCTGATGCAGTACACGAGGAGTTGTCGGGAGTTTGTCATCTTCAGACCGAGCCGCCCGCCCTCCCCCCATCGCCTTTCTCAGGTCATTGTGTATTCCTGTGGCATGTCCACTACACCGGATCTTCGGTTCATTGGAGAGCACCCAACCTCGTCCGCCGGCAGCTGTGTAGAAGACGCCTGTCAAGATGTCATCACGGCCAATCAATACTGGCGGAGAGAAGGAAGTCTGAGGTTAAGTATGACTAGACCTGATGGACGTGTTCTTTTTACCAGCATACAATCAAGATCGGCCCCCACTTCCCCCTGATAACCTCCCAGATCTATCTCTCATCGGCGACCCCCCGACCCCGCCTTAAAGCATCAATTCCCAAAGGCCTGTGATGGCCACAGAGCTGCCGGTCCCCAAACAATCCTCCCAAGGAGTGGCTCTTGGGGGGAGGTGGGGTGTCCAAAGGTCTTTTCCAGCCTTGAAACAAAAGCCTGCACAATGTAGGGCCTGGCTGGGAGCTGGGAGGCGGGTGCATTAAAAATCAGTTTGGGAGGATAGGGCATCTTTGAACTGTTGCTCTTGCTCTTTGTGGCATGTCTCTTTCTCCCTCGTGTGAAGAGACAACACTGCGGCGTGTATGATAAGCAGTGCTACGCCCCGCTGACTTATGGGGGTTGGTGTGGAGGGGATGTTGACTCACAACACACCCCCCCCCTCCCCCTTCGTCCCAATGCAAGCTTCTCTCTCTTTCAGTCTGAGCTGTCAGTCAGGGAATAATCAACAGTCAAATGAAAAGCATGTAGGATCTCCATGGGAGAGAGAAAGGCTCGTCTGAGGGACGACTCCTGATGGACAGTGACACAAAGCCTGCAAAGCTCAAAGTCACCCATCTCCATACTGTACACAGAGCACACAGGTGGCTCTGGCCCTCCACATCTGCCCACACCAAAGGCTGCTACATCCTGAATTGTAATCACCATATAAAATATTGAATGGCTTGCTCTCTGTTTTTACCCACATTTTTCATGTTATCTCGCTAAAACAGCTAGGCAGGAAACTTAAGAAAGAATAAAAGATGTCTATTTTTAATTTGGTAAAGTCATACCAAACTGTCTTCAGCAGAGGACAGTAAAACAAATAATGAAAAGACACGTTTCCTGTTAATGCTGGGAGGTTAATGGGACTAAGCTGTTGGATGTTTCTCATTAAAAAAAACACTTAGGCTATTAAGATTAAAGCTTCTCTATTTCTCCATTTCAATTCCTTGCTTAATCTACCCGTGTCTTTTCACGTTGCAACTCTTCACGTTCTGTCCGAAGAGGCAATGAAGCGAGAGCGTTCTTAAAATTATTTAGATCAGAAAATAATCAACAGTATAGAAACAAAACAAAACAAATATGATGAGATTTGAGATCAAACTGTGTGCAAATCACCGTTGGATACAAGTAAAGCGAAAAGTCTTGCTTGCTTTCCTTGACGTTTAATTCTCTCAGAGGTCTTAAAGCAAGTTGAAAGTGTAGTAAGAGTAATACAAATAAAAATAATAAAAGGGTGGGGGAGTTGGTGTACTATGTGATATGTTTACAAAAGGTCAACCAACTATATAAATCGGTCAAGCTGGTGAAAACGTATAAACACAGACATCAACCATTTTAGTCACATCTGCATGCAAATGAATTCAGGAACGAGAGGTGAAATAATGATTTTTGCTTAAGTACACATGCAGCTCTGTGTCTGAAAGCATCTTTACAGCTGCTGTGTTTACCAAGGATCAGATGACAAACAAATCTTAAAGAAGGTGGATATAAATAATCAGCAAACAACAAGCAAGCGCTGCAGTAGCTAAAACAAATAAATGTAAAGTTATTTTTGAAAATGAATGTAAAAAAATCTAGGGCTGTCAAATGATTAATCGCATTTAATTGCATCCAGAATAAATAAATGTGTTTACATAATTTTTGTGTAACGGTTATGCTTGGTTTTCATTCAGTTTCTGTTCCCCTTAAGGCTTAAATACATTACAAGACTTTTGCTCAGATTTTGCCCAGATTTTCAGTATGAACTTGTTGCAGAAAGTCTGTGCCAGTCTGCAGATTTGATCAGTAAGTGTGTTTCTATCTAAAACTTTCAAAATATCTGCAAGTGTATGATGTCTAGTTAAAAAAAATCTGTTCAGATTTTAAAAGTCTTGTAGTGTATTCCAGCCATTAGTCATTTGTTTCCATAGTTACTATTAGTTAGCCCCTGTTTCTGTTGATTGCATTCCCCTTGTATTTATACCCCATGTCCTCCTTGGTTCATTGTCTGCTATTATTTGAATGTTACGTTTGGTTTTGTTTTCCTGCTTCTGTGATTACTCCCTGTGGATTTATTAAAATAGACTTTTTGGAATTCTACGTTTTTTGTTGTGCGCTTTATACGGCAAAACCGTGACAATATGTTTGTGTGTTGTCCATATTCATTTTGTATTTAAAAACACATACACATACATGCCTATATTTAAGAAAAATATAAAAATTAATAAACATTTATATTTAATTTAACGTTTAAAAGTTACTTGGTAACTATAAAAATACATGTAAATATTTCTTGAATTCATATATACGTGTATGTGTATGTGTTTATAAATACAATAGTATACATACAATACATAGACAAATATTATGCAAACACAAACTTTTATTCTAGATGCTATTAATCGCAGTTAATCATTTGACAGCCCTAAAAAAATCTTAAACTAGATGTGACTTGATTTTGATTAACAGCATGTTAATATAAATTATAAAATGTCTAATATTGTATTGGTTGCTTGGGATGATTGATCTAGAAATGCACACTTACAAATGTAATAGTACTCGTGTCCAGGTCGAAACTCAAAACCAAGCGAGAAGGGGGTGAAGAGTTGGAACTTCTCCGAAAACCGCAGGGGTCCGTCAGGGCTCTGGGGGCGGTTACACTCCCATCTCTTAAAGCCCCTCATGCGGTGCTCACAGGTGAGGTAACCATCATGGTTAACCATGAAAAGGATGTAGCGCTCCATGCGACTGTGAGGCTGGGGGGTCTCATAATATGGACAATACACGTCCAGGTAGTCGTTGATGCTCACGGCCACAGTGTATTCCCCCTGCCAGAACCTGCAACCGAGAGTCAGAGAGTATTAGCTCACTTGAGCCAAACCGAGTGAATGACATTACTACTGTCAATATACCTAATTTCATGTTTTTTTATTTTGACGCCATTCAGACCATACAGCATTACAGAAAGATGTTTAACACACAAGGGCTAAATCAGTTGGGCAGAAAACCACAGGCAAAGCAACAGAATAAGCTGTAATGAAAAGCCACAATACACATTTCCTATCTAGGTCACCATTATGCAGAGAGAGAGACAGAAAGAGAGAATGGAAAAGCAGAACATACTGAAATCTAACACACAAACACTTGCGACTTCTCTTTGTAATAATATAATGAGGATGATTGAGAGAGCCTAAAACAGAGCCCTTAAAAACAACTCTGAAGGTCAGAAATGACATAACAAATGAACAAGTTGATTATGTTCACATAAACCACTGGCAAATTCACTAAGCGAGTTGATTTAGTTAGCTTGTCATGTAAATCATAAACTTCATATGAAATTGCACCCTTAAAATAATTTTTCATGCTTTGCTTTCGGGTTTCTCTCTATATATCATGTGTTTTATGAGAGTGCAGCTTTAGAGCAAAAGAAAAAGAAGAGAGGGAAGGGGTGGAGGGGTAAAAGATAGCATTAGTGAATCGGTTTGAAAGTCAGTGTGACCTACAGAGGCTGCAAGATGTGTGTGACTGCCGTGTGATGCCGAAGTCCTGTGTGTATATGCTTTTCACTGAAAAAACTGTCTGTCTACGGAATAAAAAGATGTTTATTCATGTAACGTGAGACAAATTGCTCTTTGAAAAACAACACAGTTTTAATGCATTACAGACATTTTGTAAAGTAAAGTACACAAAGAACTTGTCTGGGTCAATTTCAAAATTCCCCCCCAAAAGAAATCCAGTTTCTGTGAGATACACACAGTCCTACACAAGAGAAAATAACTTCTCAGTGCTTAAAAACATGTTTTAAATTGCATGTTCCCCACGATCCCATTTTTCAACATTAAGTTAGTGTGTAATGTTTCTGTAAGGGCATAAATAATACCTGCAAAATGATAAAACTCAAAGTTCAGTGAGATATTGTCTTTAACAAAATTCGCTTTTCAAGGACTACAGAGAACGGCTGGATCGGACTACAGCCCTCTACTTTCCAGGTACCTGATGTCACCATTCTGAGTGCTTTTAATAACCACAGGAATACGCCAAAAAAGGGGCAAGGTCTTCCTTAGAGAAGAGGAAGAGGCGCTGAAGTAGTGTTCTGTTAACAGAGATCGTGAACATTTGACTGTGCTACGCGCTTAAATACTTTTACTTTTATCACAGTCCTAGAGCTACTTATTACCAACAGGTAATAAGAATACAGCTACAAACATTGTTAGATAGCCAACGGTCAAATAACAGCTTCCATGCCTTTAACATCGTTTGTGAAAGCTGTTCTGTGTAATACACTTATATTGTGTGTGTGCGCTTACCTCTTAAACACTTCTATGAAACATCCTTTGAAGTCCTGCTTGCAAATGTCTCCTAGTCAAACTGCTTGTTTTATTATCTCTTTTTAACTCGGGTCCAATATAAAAAAAGCAAACTAACTCTTCTGTAATCAGTGTTATTTATTATAACCGGTCTGACGCCATTCGGTCCGGTGTCATTCCTCTCGCCACAGTAGGAAAAAAAAGTGTGATATCTAACATTGATTGACGTTTGCTCATGCACAAATAGACCTCCGTTAGACATCGATCGATCCGCATATTTTTAACTGATAAAGTGAAGTTTACACCATTGTTACTGTTTATTGCTAAAAGCCAAAGTTTATGAATACACGTGAGAGGGGCACCGACCAATCACAACAGCCTGAGAAGCGGAAAACAATCACGTAAGTTCTGGTCATCTTTACCAATCCGAGCGTTTCGGAAGGAGGGACTTTATATAGACCTGAAGAAATCCAGTCGTTTTGTTAGAAGTGGAACAGCGATGAACAATAGACTTGAAATATAAAGCGTTTTTTTTATTAGAAACATGAACATCCATTGTTAAACACCCAAAAAACATAATCAAAGCCTCAAAAATAGCCAAAGACTGGGTCCTTTATACAACGGAAAAAAAATTAACGCTCTGAGCAGACCAAGAGCACAATACTTTCCAAACCAGTGACAGTGTCTGATCTGAACTCTATAAGCCTGTCTTTTTATAGACCAACATGTATCTAAGCAAGAACAGCAGAAAGCACTCACACATGTGTAAGTGAGGAACGACTGTCAGCTATTGGTCCATTTCCCTTCATTGCTCTGGATGAGGTCTTGTCCTCTTATATAGGGAAGGGGCCCTCTGCAGCACCCGCTGTCTGTCCTTTAACTAGACAAACTACTGGCAGGGTGATTTCCTCACAGAGCTGCACTCATAGGCCAAGTGCCTTTTTAAAGGCTGCTTGTTGTGCCCTCAACTTAATGGCTCTTTCAGATGTCAGTACACACACATACACACACACAAATATGTAAGGACCTAAACCAGTGATTCCCTCAGATCACCCCGCAAAACACCATATAATTGATCGTAACTACACACATAATAGAGACAAATCACAGATGAGATCTCGTTCACATTGCTATTGTTTATCCTAGACAGCAATGTGATTAAATGGAAACGTTTGCTTAAGTGTCTCCTATGTCTCACATATATCCACTTCAGTTTTAGGTGAGATCTCAACAAAGCAAACATTTGATTATGAAGATAGAATGTTGATTCGACCTCAAACGTTTCTCATCAACTTTATTGAAAATTAGAACATCTACACAAAGCCAAAAGCCAATAAGAACCGTTATCTCACATCCAAAGAACCTTTGTTTTACTAATGGTTCTCTGTAGTGGAAAAAGTTTCTTTAGATTTTAGAAAGATAAAAAAAAGAAATGGTTCTTTTAAGAATATCTTTGACTGAAAGAAAAATCTTAATCTTAAAAAACACCTTGGAAACATTTTTATGTTTTTAATAATCCTTTAATTTACAGTAAGGCTGTAGAACGATTAGTTGCGAAAAATCGCATTCAAAATAAAAGTCTTTGTTAACATAATATATGTGTGTGTAGTGTACTGTGTATAATAATTCTGTATATATATACACACGTCAATTCAAATTCCAAACTCACATCTTTGATAAAACATAATTTTGTTTGCTATGGTACATCAAAGTCAGCTGCCTAAAACAGCCACAAAGAAGCATTACAGGAAACACTGAGCTATCCCATAAAACCTGCGGCAAATGACTTTCCCTACAGCGGAACATCTCTGGATATGTGTCTGTAAATCAGTTCTCATAGTCCTAATCAAGTCCACCTGTTTCAGATTAAGCACATTTCTAAACTGTTACCTCAATACCATCTCTCCACAGTCAAGTTTACATTAAACTGACAAATGGATCTCAGGCCCTTTCAAACAAGCCGAAGTGACTTGTTTGTCTAATCACTTGTTTATACTATCAAAAGGAATCAATCTCCCGAAAGTTTGGAGCTCCTGACCTTTAATGTAAACGGCGCAAAGGCGTTTTTTTCTAATCAAGCATGAACAGCTTACAGAGTGGACATATATCAGGGTGAGGCGAACATCCCGGCATATGTTGAGGGATCCCATCCGTGTGTGTGTGCGTGAGTGAAGCACATCCTTTACTATCCTGCCAGAAACGCACTGACCTTCTCAAAGTCTCCCTGAGGAACTTGTTTATGGTTCATGGTGAAATATTGATCTGTGAATTTACAGTGGCTTCCATAACTTCATTATCTATAACCGCTGATTGGTTCCATCATCAAACGTAATAAATGGCTTCGCACAAACCACCTCAGATCTGGCTGGGGTTCGGGTGGGGGTGGTTTTAACAAGACATGAAGCAGACACAGCTGAATCATAAACAGTGATTCTCAGAAATATCAAAATCATCTCTCTCTCTGATATATTTATATATATCCAGCTTTCACAGATGGGTGGAGCATTGTGCGGAATCGTAAACCAACACACTTCAGTCTCTCCCAGCGTGAGGCTCCTCATTCACCTGCTGTCGGCTCGCGTTTTCTCTTTTCTTTGTTTCTCAGAACTTTGATATTCAGGAGATCTTCACGCTCGAGCATCTGAAGCCTGTTTTAGACAGAGCAAAGGCTCACAGGACGAGAACACACTCCTGCACATCTACACTGTCAAAACTGCAGAAATTATGCAATGTGGCAGAACCGAACACAACAAAATTTCTTTCTTGTGGTTTCATGTTCACATTCAATTAAGACTCGATTGTTCATCTCGATTGTTCAAAGAATAAAAAAAAAACGTCTTTTACTTGTTGTTCCACACCTGGTTGTGATTAGATGTTTTCCACTGAACATAAATTCAGATGTTTTTCGAACATGTTCAAATCTATGTAGACCCGCAGCTGTCATGGTACTAAAACAACAATAAAATGCATCCCATTTGTCTATACAACTCATACACTACATTCCGCATCTTTAGAAGGCATATGATACATCTGTGAGAAACAGACCGAAGTTAAAAAAAATATTTTTAAATAAAGTCTTGTCTTGGCAGCTTTGCCATAACTCCTTTTGTGTTCCACCCGACAAAATAAAAGTCATATGGGTTTTGAAAGACAAGGGAGTGTAAAAAATGATGGCAGAACTGTTATTTTGGGAGGAGAATACTTTTAAAGGTCTAGTGTATGAAATTTAGCGCTATTTACTGGTGAGGTTGTGAACTGCAACTAACGGCTCACAGCTCACAGCACCCCCCCTTTGAAGCACTACGGTGGCTGACACAGGACAAAGATGACGTCACATTTTTGCTTCTTAGCCAAAGGAGATAACGAATTTACAAAACGTGCTCTGTAGAGCAGTTTGTCTCTATAGAGCTACTGTAGATACAACATGGTGAATTCCATGTAAGGGGACCCGCGGTGTATGTAGGTAGAAATAGCTCAGAAAGGTAATAAAATAACACTTCATTACTAAAGGTCTTCAAACACATCTGAAGACTGCTGTATTGCATTTCTATCAATAGATCCTCCAAAAATGTACACACTGGAGCTTTAAGACATGCTCACATAAAGGACACAAAACGTGCTGGTAGAGAAACTTTAGTTCTTTTTTATTTTAAAGTCTCTTTGTAATCCACTATCGATAATCCAAAGAGATTTCAGTTTTGAATGACCAAAAAAACCCTCCATAATCATTTTATACCCGCACACACACAATCATAACAAGGGCAGTTTGTAAGTACATTTTTCCTGTGCCAGTTCAGTGAATTTGCAGGCTTTTGCTATTAATAGTAACTACGGCATATATGAGCATTTCTTTAAGCCTTACAGGAAGTCTTGCTCTCCTACTTTTCCCCAGTCTTTGTATCAAAGGATCACTTGAGGCACAACATCACTCACACACAAACACAGATGCACAACAGTGTTGGGGAAGTTACTTTAAAGTCTAGCCTGGCATGGCAAAGCTACATCTTGAAACAAGCCAGTTCCACTAAAAGCTACTTACAAAAGGTAGTTAATAACATTGAAGCTATTTAAGTTAGCATTTTGTTTTTAAATGTATATACCCAAATACGACTCTAAAGAAACATAGAAATGAAAAACATATTTTTGAAAGGCGACGTTAAACAACATCACTAAAGAAAATAAACACGTGTTTAATTTTCACTTCATAGAATGCCTTGGTTTTAAATGCTATTTAAATCAGTATGTTTATCTGTTGTAAAAATTCTAAACTATATTTAGTTGTTCTGAATTAACTATGTGTTTAGGAAAAATATTTTTTTGAAAACTACTAACAATATTTCTCCCAAATTTCAAAATAAAAATGTTGTTTCTATTTGCATTTATTTTCAGTAAAAGAACCCAGAATTATTACCTTTTTTCTGCAATTCATTTCTTCACTCATAATCACCAACTCTCTCTCGAGTATTACAGGAATGCATATGCATATTTTTATTTATACAGGTGCATATACTGTTAATACACAAATCTGTACATATATCTTCGTTTCCAATCGTATACAAAATTATTTTTATTATTTTTCCTCCTTAGTATTACCTATTTTTTATTTACTTATTGTTCTTCCTGTTCTCATGTCATATAGGCAATGTACAAATGTACCAAGAGACTATTAAACAAAATTGGCCAATAAAGCTAATTCGAATCCTGAAATACTGCAAAGAAAAAAGTTAATATACTTTTTGTACATGTATTTAGGAAAAGTAAAAGAAATGCTGATATTTGTCACTCCTGAGGTTTGATTTTGTTCAAATTCAACAGACACTGGACTTGAATGGGCACAAAACATACATGTAGAAATGATGGTTAAATAAAAATTTGGAATAGTTTTGTTCCGTTGCTGTACATAGCTAATTGTACTGAATTATAAACACATTCTAACAAAACTAAAGTTTGAGCGAAAAACTTGATTGGATTAAGTAAATAAATTAGTTCACTTCTGAGGACAATTTTCAAAATATACAGTAGATACTTATGTACACACATAATTTATCATTCTGCGCTAATTCTAAAGTAGTAGATCCGAACGCCGAAAACACTTGCATTACACATTATGGCAAACCACAGCCACAGCGATGTGATCCTGGAGGCTTTCCAGAGTTTCCCATTGTGTTCTTGCAACAAGCAGGCCTTTTTCCATCATGCCAGCCCTTCGAGACACTAGGGGCTTTTAATGATACGGAAAAGCAAAGGGCTGCAACAATGTTGTGAATGCAAAGCTCCAAGGCAAAGCTCTTCCATGCAAGATAAAAGAAAGGAGAAAAGCCACTTATCGCTGGAGCTATCTGCTCCCCGCATCTGATGCACAGGCTTGGGAACCGGACCTTGTTATGTCAAGAGGAGCGAGGATCTACTGACGCAGCCAAAAGAGAAAAGAGTGAGCAAGAGTGAGAGAGTGCTGCCATTTGAAACAAGTGCTCCCGAATGACAGCCATGCTGGGCGAGCGGGTTAGATCTAGTCTTGATGATGTAACCAGTGCTGTTGTTTCCAGGGTACTTCATGGAGCTGAGAGACTCGATTACATGAAATCATCAAATCGGCAGAATTGAAATTCACCCGTGCGGATAATTATTGCAGTTATCTAGCAGATCTCGTAATGAGTGTTAACATGTACAACAAAATGCTCGTCAAAAATGTGCTTATTAAATAAACCTGACAATGACAGAAAATGCTGCTTTTTTGCATTTTTACCAAAGCAAACACTCCTGGCCTACAAGACCACCACTGGTTTGGCACCCCCTTATCTTCATTCACTTATGCAGACTTATGTACCCGCCAGATCCTTACACTCTGCAAACGAACGACGTCTTGTGGTGCCATCCCAAAAAGGTAAAAAAAAAATCGCTCTCACGAACCTTCTCTGGATCGGTTCCACATTTGTGGAATGATCTGCCTGCTGCTACAAGATCAGCAGATTCTGTCGCCATCTTTAAGAATCGGCTGAAAATACATCTTTTCCATCAGCACCTGACCGATCATTTCTTCTATATCTTTTCTACAATTACATTTTTTTTTAACTAAACTGTACACTGATGTAGGCTTTGTGAGAGATGTTTTTATTGCTCGTATGCTTTTTGTCATCCTAATGTTTTACCCATTGCCTCCATTGTTTACCTAACTTGTAAGTCTCTTTGGATAAAAGGGCCTGCTAAATGACTAAATGTAAATGCAAACACGTTAAATAATCCACAACATTGCTGGTTAAAGGGATAGTTCACCCAAAATTCTGTTATCATTTCATCACTTGTATGACTTTTTTCTTCTGCAGCATACAAGTGAAGATGTTTTAAAGAATGGTGCTAACTAAACAAACGGCTGTACGTATTGACTTGCATTGGTTTTGTGTCAGTACAATAGAAGTGAATGGGTACTGCCATTGTTCGGTTACCAATATACTTCTATACATGTACAGTGAAATCTAGATATGCCTGTACCTACTTATATTAAAGGTCTCATGAACTGTGCTTGTTTATTGTTTTATACTGTTATATGAGGTCTACTTATGATGTTTGTGTGGTTTTTACATTCAAAAACATCAATATCTATAAGTAACAGGCTATTTTCTACACGGGTTTTGAGGCCAGCTCTGCAAACGCTCGGTTTTAATGGCCGTGCCGCATTGAAGAATTTATAAGTAAACGCCCAATGCTTTGATTAGATAACAGTTTGCGTAGTTTGAGTCTTCTGCGAATATTGTTAGAGACGTAACCTGAGGTTACACATTAGCAGACCATTCACAGTTTTCACACGGCATCAGTATTATCTGTATACCTCCTGTGATTTATAAATGACCTCCCCACATCAGTATTTCATGTGACGCAATCGCACAGGATGATTTTACTCAAATTTACCGACTTAATTTCCGGATGTGATGGCAAGGCTTTGCGTACAGTTTGTATGGCCTATACTTGTATTACGTTTAATGATATATGACCGTACCGGTCTACAAAAGATCACTGCGATCGCGAGTCTCAAATGTTACACGAGTTTCCATGATAAATAAACAAACGGGAGACTCCTGGTAACTTATGAATAATAATACCAAATAATACCAAAACACTTCAGAACAGCCTCCATTATTCGCAAACGGTGGATAATAGCTTGAAAAAGTATATATGAGCCCACCAAATCACAGAGATGGCGATTCCAACGGCTTAAGACATCACAAATGACAAGAGGTCCTCAGGTAATACTAATCTTGTGTGATAGTGCTCAGGGCACATCAAGAGATCTCTAACATCAAGAGATCTCTCTTTTTTCTCTGGAGGTGGTGTTTAAACTATCAATGTCGTCATAGATAGGTGCATTCAAGAACTTGGCATTCGCTGGGCCTGGTGTCAATAACAGATGTAATCTCAGTAACAAGTGCGTTTTCAGTTCTGACACTTACATGATGTTCGCGTGAATACCATTCCCTCTTATATAACAAAAGCCTGGGTTAAATTGTGATAAGTCCTTCAAGAGATGGCTAACCCGAAATCGAAAACTCTAAACCTGTGTTAATTTCTTTCTTCTGAAGAACACAAAAGAAGATATTCTGAAGAAAGTTGATAACCAAACAACATTGGTCACTCAGACATTTCTCAAAATATCTTCTTCTGTGTTTGACAGAAGAAAGAGTCACATACGGATTTTGAATGACATGAGGGTAAATAATGATGACATTTGGGTGAACTATCCCATAAAATATTTTACACTTAGCATAATTGGTGTAAGATTGTGCATTTAAACACACACATATTTCAGGCACGTGAAAGTGGGTTGACTGAACTCCGGCATTCTGCAATCTAATCTATTATGTGGAATTGATGGAGGGCGAAAAATAAATAAAGCCCTAATATCCAGCCTCAATTGCTCCTCCTATAGCAATGCCGGGCTGAGGTGATTAATCAGGGCCATTGACTGCTTTAGCAGCCTGGTGTATGATAGATGACGTCTGGATCGTAACTCTGCCTCTGGTCACAATAGCTGAGAGCTGTAGCCAGGCTCCTGGGCTTTCGTGGAAGCAACCGATCCTATTGATGAAGGCTCCTCACAGGCCGCTTTATTATTTCCCCTCTGCCGAGACAGAAAAGCAGCGGGGATACCGTAGCATGGGATGAAATAATACTTTCGGATACAATTACTGGATTGGGAGTGTGGCATCCTACCACAGGCAGCGCCGGCCCTAATATCTGACTCATTGTTAGGCAGCTCGGCTCCTCAGCTGGCTATACCACTGAAAGGAAGCGTGGTGCCCGTAGGGAGACTCCGCGTCCTCGCAGAGGCCGTAATCTTTTTAAACGTGAAATTATGAGCTTTCACGTACGTAAGTTGCTACGAGGAGATTTCGCCGCTCTACTGCATGACACTGCAGGCAGAACTGGAGGCTTTGGCTCCTGTGTGACTTATTACAAAGGGCATCGTGAGCTGGACTCGAAAACGCATCATTCTTCTAATTCATTTCAAATAAAATTTATTTTAAACGTTTGTGTCTAATAAAAGCAGCTGGAAAGTTTCTTATTGTTTGACTACAATATGGATTATAAAATTGTAGAGAGTCTTGTGGGTTGTTGATTTCTTTTTAGCTAAATATAGATAAGAAAATGCATCAATTGAAAAAGGGCAATAAGTGAATTACAGCTGTGCAAATCTAATAAGTCGCAAGATACTTTACATTAGAGTGACCTTTTCCATGGGAACAGAGTGTAAGGGGCGATACAAAATAAAGTCTGGAGAGACTGTATGAGCCTGTATGTGTAGGTGTGGCATAAATTACTTTAATGCATGGCTTCAAATGGCATATTGCTTTTGTGAAGAGAAGCAATAGAGATATGATCAGAAGGCCCAATGTTTAATTAAACACAATCACATTGAATCACATTTGTTAAAGGGATAGTTCACCCAAAAATGAAAATTCTGTCCTCATTTACTCACCCTCTTGTCCTTTAATACCTGCATTACTACACTAAAGAGAAAGATACAATAAATAACGTTTCTTTTTTATCTCAACTGTTTTTTATAGTTAGCGTTGAGAATAGACCCTTTCTTTGGCTCTCTGACTTTTGTTCTTAGAAATAAAACAGTAATGTTCTAATGTTCAGTACAATTCTCATCAGAATTTTCTGTGACCAAAATGTCTAAGTTTTGCCCTCGACATGAATTTTTGAGTTTGAAATTTTTTCTTCTGCAGAGCAAAATAGAAGATATTTTAAAGAATGTTGGAAACCAAACAAACGGCATACAATATAAGTGAATGGGTACTGCTATTGTTCGGTTACCAAGATTCCTCAAAATGTCTTCTTTTGTGTTCTGCAGAAGAAAAAGTTTCAAACTAAACTCATCCAATCAAAACGGTTGAATATATGTGACGTATATGCATAAACTTCAGGAAGCACTGCTCAGAGGAAATGAATATTTCTTGATAATTCTCTTTTATTGCGAAGAAAAAAAGATCACAACAAATGGAACAATAGTTAACATAAGAGCTGTGAAATTCATGTCGAGAGAAAAGCTTAGACATTTTGGTGACAGAAAATTCTGATGAGAATGGTACTGAACATTCAAATATTACTGTTTTATTTCTAAGAACAAAAGTCAGAGAGCAAAAGAAAGGGTCTATTCTCATCGCTAACTATAAAAAACAGTTGAGATAAAAAAGAAACGTTATTTATTGTATCTTTCTCTTTAGTGTAGTAAAACATCTGAAGAAAAATCAAGTCTTTTTTGCTGATATGAACTGAGAGGCGTGGAGGCTTCACCTGCAGAGGTGAGATGCGGTTCTGTCGTTGCAAGTCTCTCTGATCGAGAAAGCCTAATGATGCCGGACAGCTGTCCACAGAGGAGACGCTCAGCTTCTGCGTGATGGTCCTACAGATGAAGCCACCCAAGAAACAGGGCTCAGAGCTGTGGTGGAGTGGATTTTACACGAAAGCAGACAAGAGTCTGTAATTCCCACAGAGTCTGCAAACTGAATGAAGGGGGCTCTTCTCTCCTCTGACAGGGGATCCAATGAGGCCGCGGCCTCACATGCAGCTCACCCGACAGCCATCATCACCCACTTTACGAGACATGATTGTGAGTTTGTGCACAAGGAGAGAAACGAGAACGGAGAGAGAATAACTCTCCTGATTGCCTCCAGACTCCTAAGGTTCACACAGTGAAGGTGACTGTAAAGTAGAGAACTGAAGCCCGAAACCCGCCTCTGAACGAGAATCTGTGGCCCCACCCTCAAATTTTAAGACCAAAATCAAATCATATGAATTTCTTTTTATTTCGTCTCAGGGAAGCCAGAGATGTAGAGATTCTGATTCCTGTTAATGTTTCTGTTTTTTGAAGAAGATATTTGAAGAAGAAAGAATAGGCAGTGGAAATCAATAATAACATAAAGCTATAGCTGTAAAGTTGAAAAAATCCTTCAAAGTTTAAGTGAATAGTGGGGTCTCCCAAAAAAACAATAACTAAACAGAAGAATATCACAAAGATTTTTTTCCAGCTGATGAAAGACAAAACATGGACAGCCGATTAAAATCCATTTAAATTTAAAGGGATCGTACAGCAGTCTCACAGGAATTCGTAACGATTTTACGTGGTGGCTAATATGTATGAATTCGTACGATCATATTAGGATGTTTTTTTGCTTTCACGCCAATGACATTAGGTTTAGGGGTGGGATTGGGGTTTAAGTATTGGTTTTTAATAATCGTTCGTTTTTTGTACGATTCACATTAGCCACCCCGTAATACAGTTATGAATTCTCATCAGATTAGAATAACATTTTTCGAGGTGAATGCTAATATAGTTATTGTTAAAGTTGTCTTTTATAGTTATCACTCTTGGTGTGCATGGGTCTTCATTGAATACACGCCTTGTCAAATGAAGAAATATTTTCAGGTTTTGAAAGAACAGTAACAGTAGATAAAAAATGAATAGAATACAATGATCTAGAAAGCAGCATAAATACAATAAAACGATTTCACGTGGTTAATACTTTATGTTGATGACAAATGCCCAGTCAAAAGAATTGTGATGTTTGTCATTACAGCTGCAGTAACGTATATTATTTGTAACTTAATATCATGAGAGTCTTTGGTTTCAGTGTTTCTATAAATAACACCCATCACTTATAGCCTCTGTGTGCTTGTGTGTTCATAAACCAGGCAGGTCAAATTAAAACATTAAATATTTATAATAATTATAAAAAAAATTGAAATACAAAGTGACTCACAAAAAATATATGAGAAACTGTTTCAAATTCCGCCTGAGGGCTTGAGTTAAGTGTTGAGCTGAGTTAGGAATTGACCAAAAGAGTAAGTTTATGTGCCAGCTGAAACTGTGACCATGTATAAGGCCATCTAAATGATTTACTAAGTGGCTTGCACATTAACTTCAAAACACAGCCATTTTATAAGCGAGATAATGTATTGAGACACAAACTGAACTGCGGCCGTCTCTGACAACAGACCTTTATCACTCTCATGAGGTTAATAAAAATATTTCAATAAATGAAACAAATTTTGATACGTATCCCATATGTCACAGATTACAAATAAATTTGCGGTATTTCAAGTGAAGGTCAGGCTAGGTTGATTGATTGTATAATTGCTCTGACAGCTGCAAAACATTACCATCTGTTGCCTTTTTCAAAGAATTAATCAACAAATACAGCATGTGTTCAGCCCCATTCCCAGCTAGATACGATTTGCCGCTTTTCCCCCATTTCTCTTTGAGTCTCATAAACATAGGTGAAAAATCGCTTTCAGGCCGCAGCCCTGGGCAGATCTGTCTTCCGGATCTCTGGCAGACTGACCCGGTCAGTCCCCCTCCAGCTATGGACGAAAGTGCGCCGGACGCGCCCCAACTGCGCGCCGAAAGGGCGGCAGCATGCCGTGGTCCGAGCGGCCTCACATAAGTGTGTGTAGGCTGTAAATAGTACCGTGTTCTGCTTTCACCCTCCATCGCGTCTCCTTTGACTGGCTCTAATCAGGGGGGGCTCTTGTGGTAAGCTGTCCTCACTGTTGTAATGCATGAGCGCTCTGAGACAGAACGGTCAATTTAACACACAGGCACATGGCTACCAACTTGAGTGCTGGTATAGAAAGTGATCAGAATACTGAGCACCTAAAGCACCTAAACAGCTAAACTACTAAACCTAAAGACAGGCTGGTGATGTCAACAGCCGCAGTGACAATGATCAAAGACAAAGAAAATCTACGACACTGCTGGCTAGTTGACAAATTATGTTTTTGTTTAACGTCAAGATTTTAATGGACATTGATATTTTCAGATGCAGTGACATATCATCGTGTCAAGGTTTTTGGCTATTTTTTTAATGCCTTTTTGCAGTTCAATAAAATGAAGTGAAGTGTGCACGTTCTGCACCATTAGCAGTGGTAAACAGAACCGCAGTCTGTTTGTTTGAGTCTAATAGCTTTAACATAATTGGCTTAACCAATGGCGTGAGTTTAGGAAAAACTTGACGTTTCACTTTTTTACAACCCCGCTAATTACACTTTTCATCCGTAAATAGCCCTGTGGTGAAACAAATCTTAAAAAGTGCAAATGTGACGTTTAATACGAAGCAATAAAACAGCATAATTATACCCCAATTACAAAAATAAAGTGCAAAACCGTTCAAATGAAGTAAAGCATGTCAAGCTGCAGGATGCTGGGGTAACGTCACGTCAATGGCCCTATTAAAATGTGAATAATTGTGTTAGTTATCTCTGTTTAGACCACACTCACAGGGAGTGTAAGTGCTAGAACTACAACAGTTTGTGGGAGGTTTGGCTAATCTCTCAATTGCTGGCCCGACGCTTTAAAGCAGCAGTGGCTCTTGTTTAAATGAGGACGCTGTTTTTCTCCTCCACTGACCAAACCTTGACCCTCATCGAGCTCTTGAAATAGGGACACACTCAAGGGAAAAGCCGCCTCCTGCTGCAGCCTAATTTTAAAGCAAATGAACAAATCGCTGCCTAGAGGCTCCGTTTCTGAATGGTATTTTCTCCTTTTCTATTCTTTTATACGTCACAGGGAGCTTCACAAAGGCAGAATACAAAAAACTAGACTGGCGAAGTGCTCATCCCACCCATGATAAAGATTAGAGTCAGAGTGCCAAGTGAATGAAAATAAATAATACTGACCTAACTTTAATTCTTCATCCACGAGACACTTTCCTCTTAAACATGACTATTTTATACTCAGATGGAGTTTTTGGTGATGAATGTTCCTTTGGCGTAAATTCAGCTGGCACGATCTCAAAAGGGTTCAACTGGCATAATTTTCACTCCGTCGCTTACAGTCTGTTTCCTTAACAAACTCATTTCTCACTCTCATTTTCTCTGACCGACAGATGTTAGATCTGGGTGAGGTGATCCAATCACAAGTGTAGGATGCCAAAACATGTTTAAATGGGTGATAAATACTTTTTTGTGATTGGATCAAACCATCCAAACCATTTTTGGTAACACTTTACAATAAGGTTTTATTTGTTAACATTAGTGAATGCATTAGCTAACATGAAATAATATTGAACAATAGCATTTATTTATCTTAGTTTGTTCATTTCAGCATTTACCAATATTCATTTTTAAAATCAAAAGTTGTAACTGTTAAAATAACTTAATGCACAGTGAACAAACAAGTATATTGACATTAACGGATATTAATAAAGAACAATAAAAGCTGAAAAACTATGTAGTTTATTGTTAGTTCATGTTAGCTAATGCATTTACTATCACAGATACAACCTTATTGTTAAGTGTTACCATACATTCCGAAGTAGGTAAAAATAAGCATATTTACAGTGCTACATTGCATTTAGTGTAACCGGTAATAATAACATA
Source organism: Triplophysa dalaica (assembly GCF_015846415.1). Lineage (NCBI taxonomy): Eukaryota > Metazoa > Chordata > Actinopteri > Cypriniformes > Nemacheilidae > Triplophysa > Triplophysa dalaica. The sequence continues at coordinate 8,822,315 of NC_079544.1, forward strand.
ACATAAAAAATCAACAGCAACAACCCATCAATGATCTATAGCTTAAAAGTGCAGCTTTGAAGGAATCGTTCAGTTCATTCCAAAAATGCTAATTTTATTCACCATTTACATAATTTACAAACCTTTAATGGCTTTCTTTCTTCTGCAGGACACAAAAGAAGATATTTTGAACAACATTGGTAACCAAACAACACTGACCGTCATTGACGTCCACAGTATAGTCTAAACCACAGAGACATTTCTCAAAATATCATCTTTTGTGTTTCACAGAAGACAGAGACATTATTGACCACATGAGGGTACATATTTGTTTGTATTAACTATCCCTTAAAAAACACAACAACAAAAAATTCTCAGAGCAACATTCTGACGTACTGTATTGTTCATTTTATCTAGTTACAAAATCAAGGTACCTACTTTAGAAATCTCATCACAAGTGGCCACAGAAGATTTGCAGAGAATTTCAGTATCAGGTGTCAAGAGCAAAAACCACAGACAGTTTTTGTATCTCATTCACCTCAACAGGGGCTCTACTAGCTGGCCCTTAACTTACATGAAAGGGTCACTGCTATGTTTCTTTTGTCTGTGCAAACTAGACCTGCTTACTAAATTGCAAACGTACAAAATGAAAGACGGGCTTATAATTGAACCATGTCTTGGGGCATCAACTCCAAATAAAGTCCTTTTACAAACATACATTTTTGATGTTTCCCACGCAAGCACAAGGGAATAGCTGTCAAAGAGGTGACTCAACAACAAAAGACCCTGCTGACTTTCATATTTAGTTCTATCAAGGTCAATGAAACACGGAGTCATTAAAATAAAAGATTGACAAACATTTATAATTTCGTTTTAGTGAGTACACAGTAGGTGACTTTCATACATTAGCTGGTGTGAATTTCAATATCTTTGGTTTAGCCGACGGTCAAATAGTGTTTCATGATGACAGGCTTAAACCACCTTCTGCTGCTAAACAGCGCCCGAGCCCCTGGGGCAAAAACAATAATGAAAATGTAAATCCTGCTGGTGTATATTTCCCTCCTTTTGCCCCAAATAAAAATTTGGGCAGCAGGCTAAGCACTTCTCCTAAATCATTCACCTAATTCAAACTGATGCTCCTGGTCTCATTCACTTTTTAATATTTCCTTTTGAAGTTCAGTAATTATCTCGGATAGAGTTGCTGCTTGCTTCTTATTTTCCTTCCTTTTGCGCCTCGCTCCCTTGTTCGGTGCCATTAGCTAATTAGACCCCAAAAGGAGGCGATCCTTACCCTCCTGGTTAACAGCCCGTTAAGAACAGTGTTAAAAGGATGCTTGGTATGTGCTCAGATTAGCACTGCAACCCTGTACACACATCCCCTGTTAGCGGGTGTGATGTACTGTTTGGATTGAAAAATAACGTATTAAAATTTTAGTGCCTTACAGTACATGCAACAATTATGGCAAATTCTCAATGTCTTTGTTGTCTATGATCTTGGTTTGTGAGACAAGCTTTGGAAGTCTAAATGACAGTAGGTTGCAATCACAGAATTGCATATCCCTGTTGAAAAAAAACAGCATGCTGGTTTGGTGTGTTTTGAGTCAAGTTTTTGCTGGTTTAAGATGGTCATGTTCTGGTTTAAGATGGTCATGTGCTGGTCCTTAGCTGGTTTAAGCTAGTCAAACCACCGTCAAAACATACCTAACCCAGCATATGCAGTTTTTTTCAACAAGGATGTAACAGGTCTTTAATAAGAAACAACAAATGCTTTTCAGGCGGAAGATAAGGATGAGCTGTGATGAGGTGACAGGAATTATCTAATTCAATGAAGCATTCAATCAGTTGAAAGCAACTCAAGCCTGACAAACACTTTCATGCTGAAGGTATGTGTATGTACTGATCTACATTTAACTCCTTTAAGATCCTTCTCGATGCAACATGATCACACTGACAGGAGCAGAGATGGAAATCGAAATCTGATTCCACTTAATGGTTCTCTAGTACTTCTTTTTTATATGTTACTTTTATTGAACGGTAGGGTTTTGAATGTTAAGCTACATTTGGGCCAACTTGTATTTAGGGTATTTCGCACCTCAAACTCGGAAACAATGCCGTAAAGGTGTCATGAACTGGGCTTATTTATTGTTTTATACTGTTCGTCTACTTATGAAGTTTGCATGGTTTTTACATTTTAAAACTTTAATAAAAAATGTTGCCCCGTTTTGAGACTAGCTCGACAAACTCCCGGTTTTCATGGATTGAAGACTTGGAATTAAACGCCCACTGCTATGATTGCATAGCAGTTTGCATAGCAAAGGACAGTGAGGCGACAGGATGCCAGCAAAGACACGGTTTTTCACTTATCGTAGGAATAGATCTCAGGTATGGGAGCTCTGTGATTGGCACTTAATGAGTCTGCGGTGCCAGAGGTTGGAACAGACCACCAGGGTCTGGCCTATAAATACCCCAGATAAAAGCAGCACTGTCATGTTGCATTGATCACAGCAAGATAACTGTGAGGGGGAAACATCTGAATTAGGAGCCGTCTCGCTATCAAATACACACATGTGAAGAAGGAGAAGTGCTGGAGCGTGCTGCTCGGAAACAGCACAATGACAGGTATTTAAGAGCTCAGCGGAGAAGGATGGGTAATACTGTAATACTGATACATGCGTATCATTTCTAAAGGGGTTTTAGCAGGATAATTGAATAGTGTTAAAGAGCAATGATTTTATTATGCCAGACTGTCATTGCCTTCGGAGCTTGTTTCCATTTTCTTTATTCATTTCTGCTGTCACTTATTGGGCTCGTGGCTGACAGGCACATTGAAGCTTTGTTTTGAAGGAACGGTAGAAATGAATGGTGCTCATCTCTGTATTTGAAAACGGAAAATGAGAGACGACAGGAAAAAATTCAGTAATGAGAAGAGCAGACTGGCAGCAAAATAGTATAGAAGTTTTATCAGATGGTATAAAACACTACAAAAACAATGTTCTTTGTACTTATGCGATAGTTCACCCAAAAAATAAAATTAAAATTTGGAAGAATGTTTTTAACTGGCACCCATTCACTTGCATTTGTGTCCATACAGTAGAAGTGAATGTGTGCCACTGCTGTTCGTTCACAAACTTTCTTCAAAATATCTTCTTTTGTGTGGAGGAAAGAAAGTCATACAGGTTTGAAATGACAAGAGGGTAAGTAAATGATGACAGAATTTGTATTATTGGGTGAAATATCGCTTTAAAGAATCAAGTGATCATGCCTTAAGTGTTGGGTTTGGTCCCATAATTTAACTTGTCAACCTACACAATCTATACGCTTAAGAATGCAATGAAGAACTACCAACAGACCTTTTTGCCTAAAGATTTACAGAGTCATTTATAAAACGTTATACAGGTTTAACCTCATGTTAGTATTACTGGTGTTGTTTTACAGGTAAAAACCGAGAAAAGTTTTCTGTGATGTCACCGTTCGGGTGATTCCTGTTGGCTTTGTCAAACATGGACCCCGTTTAACACATCCTACTTCTTTCCACAATAGTGAAAATATTTGTCAAAAATGCATTTTCATGTGTATTTTATATGGAGTATCAAGTTAATTCAGTGACTGATATAAAGTCAGTAATGAACTCTTTCAATACTTTGATATAATATCATTAAGAACATTAAAAAAGCACAAAGTTAAAACAACATAAGCATCAAATTAAGCAAACTTATTAGTGTTTTCAAAGTATACTGTACAAATAAACAATATATAACATACAAAGACATTGCTTTCAACTTTCTGGCAGCAACTTGAGCCCTTTTTAACTTTAAGGAAATGTTCGACTGAAATAAAAATTCCTTTATTCAATTCCAGAAGTATGCAACTTCCCTTCTTCAACACAAATAGTGATCGAGTATCTGACTTTATTTCTATATATTGGCCCCATTTTGTGGATGCTCAAAAATATGATGTCCATTCAAATGTACAAAAAGTCATATGGGAATGCTTGAGGGTGAGTAAATGATTCTGGGTAACTTATTCCATTAAAGGATTAAATGAAAATTCTGTCATGAATTACTCACTCTCTAGTTGTTCCAGACCTGTCAACATTTCTTTGTTTGGTTGAACACAAAGAATGATATTTGGAAGAATGCTAGCAACTGAGATTTCTGGGACATCATTTTTGGTTTCAGCATGACAATGCCACTGTGCACAAAGCCAAAGGAGTTCCATAACAAAATTATTTGCTGAGCCCATGTTAGAAGAACTTGACAGGCCTGCACAAAGCCCAGACCTGAACCTCATTAAACACCTTTGGGATGAATTATAATGCAGACTGCGAGCCAGATCCAATCACCCAACATCACTACCTGACCTCACTGGTGCTCTCGTGTCTGCAAGGGTGCGAATCGTGCAGCCCTAATCCAACATCTAGTGGGAAGCCCATCAGAGGAGTGAAATCTGTCAGAGAGTATCAACTCTCTATTGAGGCCAAAGGGTTTGAAATGAAATGCTCAGCTAGCACATTTGGGTTTGGTGCCCACATACTTTTGGCCAGTGCATAAAATCCAAACCACCACATGCCATGGCACGTTTTCATTAGTGGCTGCACCCTGGCAACATCAAGAATCAAACACTGTCAGTAAATAATGCTAATGCTTAGCGTAATCCGCAAATAATGCTAATGATTTCTTCCCTAAGGCTCTGTTTAGATCAATGCCCCCTTGGCAGGTGGTTTCAAAAGGGGGTAGATCCTCCTAAACAGATGGCGAGCAGTTTGTCACATCGATTGACTCCCGGGTCCTTGGCGCTGCGCTAGCACTGAGGTTTGGTCCGTGTCCAGCGAATGATTGAGGTCTGGGAACAGCGACTTATTTTCATTCCACTAGGGCGCTTTCTAATAACACTCCCATCACTCCGTGCTTTTTTCATGTGATTTAGGAGGCAAGAGATGAGCACCACGCCCATGAGCAGATTACACCACAGGTGACTTTCCAATTTATATTTGATATGTATTTTATTCATAAAAACGTGCAGAGAGAGAGTGTTCAGTCGAATTTTCCTGCAAAAATCTATAAATATGATTTATTTCCAGAAATAAATATTCTGAGTGCAAAACAGGCTCCACTCGATAATTTCCTGAAGGTTTTCATCAAAAATGTATGACAACATTTCCACACCAGTAAATATATCAACTACTGAATTTTAAAGAACATTCCTCTTAAAAAAACAGCCAGAGGATGCTAGTATTTCCCCCAGGCTTGACTAGCTAAACTTACAGGACTAACGTGATAAAAAGCTTTACCAGCCAAGTGTTGCTGGTGGACAGCACGGCTACCATCAAACCAGCCACAACCGGTACAGACCAACCTCCACCAGCACGGAAATGAATCTTTTGGTCTTTTGGGTAACGTAATCACGAGGCGGCAGCTGATATATCCGCCGGCACCAGTTATCAAACCACGTGTGTGAAATATTTAAATCGCATGAATTAGATGCAGCGCTAAACTTCAATCAGCTGTGTAAAGACCAGATCTTCCGAACTTCCAAATCAGCATGCGCAACTCGCCGCACGCTTTAGTATTCACGTCAGGGCAAAGAAACAAAGAGAATATTTACTGAGGTTACGTAATGCTGCTTAAGTAAGTTTGACCTTGAGCGGATGGCGGTGCTCCTGTTAGGGTAAATAAATAAAGCAAAGTGAACTGCAGAATGAGGACACAAGTACAGAACATCAGTGATCACTTGAATGGAGTGGGAAAGAGAAAGAGGGAGAGAGAGAAAGAGTGTGGTCTGTGGGAATCTTCCATCTTCAGTCCCACACACACTACTTTCTCTCTTCTACCTTTCCCACTATCTCCCCTCTTTAAAATTCCCAGAGTGGATAATGTATTCCCGGGTTCTCCCGCTGCCTCTCAGTGCCCATGGCTAAGCGGAGATCAGACACTGAGATCTATCAGGCCTCTCCTGGCAGCGTTGGCACGCTGCCTCTCACGGGCTCCCAGTGCTCTGCGTTATGTAAACATACGCACGATGGGGAAGGAGAAAAAAGACCTCGGCTCATTAGCACATCAAAGAAACCAGAGATGCTAGTCATCATAAGAAAAAGTGGCATGTTAATTGTTGTGTAGGTTAAACTTGCTGATAAAAGAGATTGTATGGTCGATGGTTCTCAACTCTCAAAACGATACGCCCGACTGCTCTGCTTTCTTTCAAAGGATGTTGGGCTAACAGAAGTTGATGTTGAACTGGGCTATGATTTTATTCCCCTGTGAGACTTGTCAGTTGATCTTAGTCAACCTTCAGGAAGTTCCTCCAGCTTGACAATATTGTACATTTCCTTCTCCCGCAACCTTTAACAACTTTACACTCCACCTCTGGCACATAACGCTTTTAAAAAAAAATCAATTCCACTGAATATCTCCCCGAAATCAATGCCGAGCGAGAAGCTCATTTTAACTTCTGTTAACTTTCTACAATGAATTCATTCCTCAGGCACATCATACGATATGAGCGATGAACTGCAGTATACCGAGCAAATATTTTAACCTCATCAATGATGCAAATAATAGCTATACAATCTAGTAATTTTAATTTGGTAATCATTTAGTGCTGTGATACACCCTTAATGCAAAGAAACATTTTTCCCCTGTAAATTACCTGTGAATATATTAAAGCATTTGAAGAGTACATAACATGATATCATGAAAATTACATTTCATGCATTGGGTAATGTTGTCGTGTTTGAAAGTAAGCAATCTGCCAAGTTGTAAATTCAAAGGTGAGTGATTAACAAAGTTATTGGCTTGAAAAAGGTAGTAGACTCTGAATCACTCAAAATGAGTCGTCCCTAGTCCGATTCGCGAACCGCCACAGATTTAAGTCACAAGATATAGTCCCCGGCTACGTTTTGCTAGTACTGCCTGCGAAAAACTCTCCCAAACACTGTAGCTCGCGAGCCACATTCACTATAGACCAATAACAGCAGACTAGACCATCTGAACAATCATATAGGCTAGCGGATTAGACAGATTAATCTTGGAACTAATCATTTGAGAGTTAGTCAAGAATTAAGGTAAAAATAACTGGCCATTATTATGAAATAATAGTGTTTTTTACACCCATGTACAAAACTTGTTGTTGGACACTCCATAAACAAAAGTGGGACCTTAAAAAACCCATAATTCTGTACTCTTTAATATAATTTTGAAACAATATTTAATAATACATTGTAAATATGATAATATATTAAATGAGAAATTGTCACCTGTCATATATTGAAAAATATAAGCACTTGGTTCCAGTTTATGGGAATGTATTGTTTGATATATTATATGGATCACAAATCTATATCATATGTAAGTGAAAGGGGAATTCAAAAAGTATAAAATTTCTTCCATATGAGTTGTGTGTGCTATTTTCCAAATATCGTCGCTGTCGGCCAGGAACCCCAAAAACATCCACTTTTAAGCAAATGGAGTAAACACTGAATAAGATTTTGTAAATAATTTGACACTGTGTTGTCAAGGTTGACAATACTTTTCACCTGATATATATATATATATGTAAAAATACATTTTTTGTTTTAAATCATGAAATTTAGAGATACATGTATTCCCCCCAGCAGTGACAACATGATAGCTTTACATGAGAAACAAGCTGTGATTCACATTTACTCTTTCAAATCGTTGCTGTCCTTCCGAAACCTCTGATGTCCAAATTCACTGTTTTTCAGGAAATTTTAAAACACTGTAGCCTACTTTTTAAACGATGAAATACTGTGTGGTCAAAGTGGACAACCACTTTTTATGGTTAGATATTGGCAAAACTCAGCGGCAAACACCAAGGGTGTCTAATAACAGTTTAATTTATGTCAAAAATGGTAAATTACGAAATAGATGTTTCAGAAGGACAGCAGCGAAGTGTTAACCTACACATTGGTTGTGGCATACATGACATCTGAAGGAATTACTTTTGATTTAATCCAAACATGGACAATTTAGCCTTTATGTTTAGGTTATGTATGCCTAATTCACAACGCTATTGCGGGCTTAAAATATAGTGCAAAAGCTTTACAGTTACAGTACTTTAATGAAACTTTCATCTGTTGATTTATCATTATGGAGCTGAACAATCTGCTAAAAAACATAACCAGTACATTACATTTACATTTATGCATTTGGCAGACGCTTTTATCCAAAGCGACTTACATTGCATTAACCTAAACATTTATACATAGGTACGTGCAGTCCCCTGGGATCGAACCCATAACCTTACGCAATGCTCTTAACATTGAGCTACAGGAAAGTTGTACATTCCTCAGCCTTTCTACCAATGTGTTAACTCTTAGGATATGGGTGAATTTGTAATCAGGGATCGATCCCTCCAATCGGTGTGCAGCTCCTCCACAAGTGCCTCTTCATCTCCCACACACCTCCACGGCTGACACAACTATTCACCTGGGGCCAATTAGAGACACCCAGGGTACCTCCAGTGTCCCTCGACAATTCTCACCCTCCCACACCTGACTGTCAACAACATAAAGTAACATAACACAACTGCAACATTTCTACCCAAAACTCGCGCCGCCGCTGCTGCTGGGAAAGAGAGGTGAACTGAAGTAGTATCAGTGGATAGTGAGGGAGCACAGAGAGGTGAAGTAATTTGAGATGTTGCCTGTGGGTGAATGAGTGTAGTCAGTTTGTGCACGAGACGTTCTGAAATATCAACGGCCGTCGGCCTTCCCCCTACTCGTCGACGCATGCTTTTCTCTCTCATTGTTTGGAAAAACAAAAGCTCGCTCTTGTGTTAATGGAGAATGAATGGATTCATTGTAATAATTAGCCCTTGGGGCGGTGGCGCATGAAACGGAGCTTGAAAATGAATCGACTCATATGAAATCGATGTGCATCACAGACTTGAATAAATGAATTCAAAAGAAAAAGGGACAGCGCATTTCCAATTTGAAACACACAATGCATGTATGATTTCAGTGGAAAATCCAGCTCTGTGGTGAGCTTACAGTTAACTGGAGTCTGAAAGTACATAGTATTTTCGTACCTGGAAACAAACAGAAAATTTTAGTATTTTGAAGCAATTTAAACACAGAATGTTTCCACATTAAATGCATTAAATTGTAACTTCTTTGCTTGCATTGATGCTAAACTTTCTCAAATCGCATGACAGGATCCATCCCAGAAATATTCAAAACAGAACCCCTTCCATTAATGATCATTTAGACACTGCGATATCTATAGTGTTGATTTCAGCTTCATTATGTTGTTTCTCTACAACATTAAACGATTATTATGACTAGGTACAATGTGTAGGAGGTGTGATAAAGGAATCTTGTTTAATACCGCCGGTGACAGTTTAAAGCATCATTACATTCTCTGTTCATGTCGACTAATGATTATGATATTTTCACCCAGTATATAACACATACATATCTCTACTTGTTGGCATAGCGTTTCAGTTTTTTAAGATAGTATCACACAGCTCTGGGATCGGATGATGAAACTAATTGTTATTGAGAGCCCCTCTGGAGCTTATTAGCATTGATGAGCGTTACTGTAATATATCTCTTATTGCTGGCAACAGCTGTCAAGAGTTCATATTCATGAAGTGCTGGGGGCCAAAAGCTCCACATTAGCACTTACAGTTGCACAAAATGTGTCATCGTGATCTAAGACACTATTTTGTCCCTTACCGTGTAATGGACTAGAAAGAAATGGTTCTACTGGGCGAAAGGTGCGTTAGCCTACTAGAATTTAAATGATAGGCAAAATGTTAAACTATGCGTGACTCTGAAATAAGTCCTTCATTGTGTCCTTACACTTCTTCTTTTCAGAATGTTAATGAAAGCAATAAACCACGAGAGGCCATGCGTTAGAGGTGTTCGTAACTACCCCCGCGATGTAGCCACTTGCAACATTAACGTGGAATTAATGTTGTAATTAACCAATGTGATGTATCAGCTACTTTACAATGCCTTCAAACAACTCTCATCCTGACAATTTAGAGTCTGGAACAAAAACAGCAACCAAAAATCTAATCTTAGTTCAATTTCAACCTCTTTAAGACTAGCCTGCTCGAGAATTCCTTCAAACTTCATCATGTTGACAAGCGCTTATTAGAACAAGGATTTAAAGATGAAGTGGGTCATTGCTGTTCTTCCAGCAGCCCCAAATGAAACTGGAATGTGTTTGTTGGTCGAACATAACAGCATTTTCCTTACAAAAAATAAGTATACTTCAAGTTCATATTATTAATTATACTTAAGTAAAGTTCGAGTATTCTTATTTCTTAAGTATACTTTATGTACTAAGTATAATAATATCAGTGTACTGTATGGGTGTACTTGTAAGTGTACTGCAGTATAACAATAATAGTATTTCAATAGAGACGAAATTGGCCCACACAATTTTTTTCTTCAATTTCATTTTATTACTAGGTAAAGTTTATTCTTAAGTTTACTTAATTAGTAATATACTTATATTAGTGTACTAGTAGTATAGCTCTAAGTTTACTTTTTTAATACAAGAACTAATTGGTGCAGACAATAAGTAGATTTCAATGATGCGTCCCAATTCGCCTACATATACTATACACTAAAAGTATGTACTGTTTTTGTTACGGAAAAAAGTATACATTTTAGCATGTAGCAAAAAACATTATGCCCACACTTGGACATACTAACACAAAACGGAAAAGGCCATTGTTGCCTAGATGACACAAGCAGTCATTAACATTAAAGTGCAACCCTTTTTTTGCATTTAAGTATGTATTTATTCATTATTTTCCATGTATGTTTACTGTATACTTACATTAATTCAGCGAAACATCTCGTTAATTATATTAATGCAGTTAATCGTTACTAAACTCTGCCCTCTCACAGTGTATTGTGGGCAATTTCAGCCATTAAAGTGTCAATAGATGTACACTGAAATTTCCCCGGAAACTGTACACCATCCTGGTTCTTTGAGAATACTCATTTCAGCATACTATGATTTGGGACGTACTAAATCTGTTTTGAATATTTAGGACGGATAGTACGCGAATTGGGATGCACTGCAAGTAAATTTAATAGTATACTTAGATGTAAATATACTAATATCAGTGTAGTATAGTGTACCATTTCAATATTACAGACTAAGGTGGCTAACTTTTTAGTTGATAAAAGTATAACTAAGTACTAACAGCAGTTTAAGTACACAAACAGTTTGTAACTACATTGTCATTTGTACTGCAACTATACAATAAGTACACTTCTAGGTATATTGACACAAGTACTAGTACAATAATTATAGCACATTGTTTAGTTCATTAAAGCACACTTATATACTCTTACTGAATTATAATGTCAGTAAACTACTAGTTCAGTAGTTTTTATATTGGAAGTATACATGCAAGTTCTTTAAGCAAAGACATTACACTTACAGTTTACTATTTACATATTATTTATTTTAAATGATAATATGATGATAAATAATGATTATATATTAATAATAATAATTATATTGTTCATATATAATAATAATAATTATAACACTTCATTATACTTTTTAGTATATCTTCATCGAAAGATTGAGTAGTGTAGACCAAATATACTTAGACTTCTCTGTAAGAATAAAGCGTAAGTTATAGTCGTTTGTAAGACCTACGCTGTAACCTACGAAGCAGCGTACCCTATGCGTACCATACGCCGTAGCCTGACGCGCACCTCTCCGAAAATGTAACAATGCCTAAACTCAACGGGGTCCCTACGCCGACCGCAAGCTCTGTGATTGGTCTGTTTAAACCCGTCCCTCAGATCAAAAACTTTGCGATAGCATCATGTTTACTCAAATGCATTTCTGAAAGAATTATCGAGGTAAATAATTTGTACTTCTGTATTTAACATCTCAAAAGTGACCGTTTACTTACAAACAAGCTCATTCTTCTTCGGCTCTTGTCTTGGTTACACAAGTAACACATGCGTGGGCACTGATGCCTAGTGGTCATTGACTGTCAATAAGGAAAACGACGCAGAAGTGTAAATGAAAACCGTCATGTAACCTACGCATAGAGGCTACGGCGTAGGTCCTACGCACGACTACAATTTACGCTTAAGTCAAGTGTAATTTAGAAGTATATTTCTGAGAAGTACGTAAAAAGAGCACAGAGAAATTACACATGTAAACTTTTAAATATGCTTAAAGCAGGTAAACACTTTAAAAGATAACTTTCAAATGCAACATTAACATTTGCTGCAAGTGCACTGTATGCTCAAGTCTGCAGTAATGTATGCCAGTTCGACATTGTGAAATGTCAACCTGAAAGTTACAATTCATTACACCTTCATGTGGCATGCTAGTCTTAAACATTTATCCAAAAAATGTGCAAGGACTTAGTGATTCGGGGATTCTTAGTGAGTCATTAGGACTTGACTGACTTTTAGAAGTGTTATAGGGCCTCTTAGCGACTCTGCTTGACTTTGAGTTAACATTTGGTAAGATGCTCGCAAATGAAATTCAAGCTTTTTAAATGTCACTTGTAATAAATTGCAGGAGAAGAGTCACATTGAATCCCCCACATGATCAAGCCAAGCAGATGGACAATTACACCCCAGAACACAGGAGAATATATGAGAGAGAAACACGGAGAGAGCAAGTGATTCAGAGCGAAATGACCAGGTGGGAGACAGTCTTGGAGATTTCTTTCATTTTTTTCTCATTTTCCCAAGACGGTGGAGCCGTTCAGTTTGCCTCCCTGCTTAATGACTATCAAAATATTATGTTTTACCAGGTCAAACCATGTTAACACAAAAAAAGCCTAATATATAGAACTGATATAAATATACACTTTATAGTTGTAGTTTTCTTGGCATGTGGAAAAAATATTACATCACTGATATTCCAAGAATTAGCATCTTATGTACAATGGTCACATAATTATGTTTGTTAGAAAAGGATATTGATCACCATTCAAAGCAAATTTTAGAAGATAACATACTACAGCTTTACGTCAGTGCACAAAGTAATTCAGAATAATCTGAGAATATAATTGTGCAAAGGACCGAAGTCAAATACTGATGAAAAATTAATGGTGGATGAAATATCAAACCATAACATATTTTTGAATTACTATAGTATAGACTAAACATAATGTATTATTGGCAAAAAATGTATATCATGTTAATACAACGCATATTCATAATTTTATCAATTCAACTACATAAAAACAGAGACAACACAAAATAATCCAAATTAAAGACGAATTTGACTGTTACCAGTTTTTTTCATTTTCAAGAAACATTTCAATGGATGTCGCTCGCGATATATGTTTTTGTGAATTCTTTTGGCCATTACTATGGTGCGATGAAAAGCTGATATTGTGACAGCCCTAAACATGAATTATTACAAAAGTATCAATTCAGGACCCAGAAATCAATTGAATATATCAAATCATCGGACAATTCCCTTAGATACTGTAAACAAGACAATCACACATAAGTCTCACTCTTGGCACTGTGACCCAGATATCAGATCGATATCCTCACAGTATATAAGCTCTGAATGGGTTCTGTGCAATAACCAGATGGATCAAAGCTGCGATTTGATGATGCTGAAAGAGCGTAATGACATTAACATAAGCAGTGTTCCCGAGAGCTCTGCTCTCCTTCATGCAAAATTATCTTGGCTCTTTTATGTTTAAGAGCTTTGTGCCCTTAATGATGTATATCAAGATGCCTTATATTGGAGGAATTTGCCACTAGGTTCTCTCCGTTCTGGCTTTATTCACTCCACAATCTAAGCACTGTTGCTATTGTTGACCTCAAAGCTGAAAGGCACGGACTAAAAGCAATGAAACTCTAATTTGGATGTATCGGTGACACCAAATTTGGTGTATTTTAACTAATAAACGTCGCGCTATGTGACTCTGTTACGATGTGACATTATGTTTAGCACAGCGCACCCCTGACATGTTATTTATGCATTCATGCTGAGCTCCTGTTTTATTGCCTGCCTCTCTGTTGGCACCCACCTCCACCAGCTCTGTGATCCGTCAAAGAGAACCAAACAACGTGGGCTTCAGCCTTATCTCACCAAATCCAGACGTTTTTAACACATTTCTCACAAGCAGAAAAGCAGAGTCTCATAAAGCAACCTTCTCTTTCCACAAAATCGCTATCAAACCTGAACAAATGCATCACCAATGATCAATGATGATTTCTCATACGCACAAATGAAGAACACATTTACACATTAAATTAAATCACTGACAGCCGGATGCTATCAGTAACTGATGATTTACAAGCAAAGCCCTGGTGCGGACCGGAGGGGTCCTGAAGAGCTCTTTGGGCAGCCTTATGTATGCCTGTTCATTAATCATCTCTCAGATGAGAGACTCTTACCAGCTGGGGCTTAGAAGACTCAGGGGAAACAACCACGATGAGTGAGAGAGAGAGAGAGACAGGGGGAGTGAATTAAAGACTGCAAACAGGTGTCACTGTACCAACTGTATCTCATAAGTAGTATGCTGTCAACAGCAGAGCCTCAACTGGAGCTTTCATTGCTGTACTGTGGCATTCTGGAATAACATATTGAGCATTTCTGGGCGGCACTGACCTCTTTTCCATTAACACAACAGTGTATCCAGTGTTATTTTTCTTTACACTTGAATGAATGAAATAATGGAATAGCATTCAAGTGACACCCCATTTATTAAATGCACTAAAGGTACTGAGTTAATGCAGAAAGACAGAGTCTTAACAACTCACTCTCTCTCAATTCCAGTATTGAGAGGTAGGTTTTGGTATTGACGGAATGGTTAAAAAATCATGGCAGTTTCTTCTTTATGTTGGAAAAGGCCTTCCTGAAAAGATTGCGATTTGCCCCCCGCATGTCTTTAGGAGGCTCCTGCCAAGTCCATAACCTTCACAACAAAAAGAATAACAGTCTAGCGGTGAAATAGAATCAGTGAGACACAGTAACTCATGTGGGGTGTATAGTTTTCTGTCAGAACTCATGTGCAGATGCGCGTTGCCATTGTGCTCACATCCTCAAAGGCAAAAGTGGTGTTTGGTACATAAAGCACTTAATGGTAGGATACCAATAGCCCTTTAAGATAAAATCAGATCAAGAACCAGTCGATACACATATGCGAACAGTGTCACGACTAATCAGAAACACATCTTTGTAATGACTGCTGACAAATGTTAAATTTGTTTTGATAAATTCGATCATACATCTAGACTACAGAAGGATGTGACGTCTATAATAGCAACATTGAGTTCATTCTTCATGCTAATAAGTACATCCTTTCACCAAGAACTGTACTCGCAAAACGCAATACAGTCATCATAGCATGGTTCCAAAGAGCCTCTTGTACAAAATTTTAATAAGACTCGCATCAGACATCCGCAGGTGTTTCTTTAAGAATGTACAGTGAATTCAGTCGCGATTCTTTACGCGATGCATTTTGATTGAAGGTACGCAAGCATTTTCAAATTCTATGGAAGATGAGCGCCACACTCCCGAGGTGGATTGTGGGATCGAGGGCCATACAAAAGTGTTAATTTTCTGAGATGTATATGAAATGGGTTTGAAATTTATTTTAGTCTTTAATTAGAATATGAATATTGCCCTAAATCAACATCTGACTAGATCGTTGGATGCCAAACAGGGCTACGTGAGTTAATGTAATTAAAACCATGTATAAAAGTAAAAACTTCTCTTTAAATAATATCCCGGCAGTGTGAAAAATTTGTAGAAAAGGTCTGAGATTAAAGGGGTCATATGACACGGCTAAAACAAATATTTTTTTAAATATTCGCTTTTAGATGGAATGCATCTTTTGTTCAGACACTTTAATTTTTGTAATTTTACCTGTCTAATACATGCATGGGCAATTTATAACACCTCAAAGACACAAAAAAAAAACGCCACATGTGACCCCTTCAAAATGTATAAATTTCTCATATGCATGCAGCTGAGCCAAAAGCAACCTACTTATTTAAAGATTTAATCTTAAAATCTTGGCAAATCCAATGATCAGAAACACACGTTTTTAGCTAAATGACATGGAAACTTTGTGCTTTACTTCTATAAACTGCAATACATCATCCAATGAGCTTAAAGTTTATCACACAGAGAAATACATTTTTATTTTCCGGGCAATATATTTATCATACGAATTGACTGTGGGTGGTCTGTGGGCGTGCCATCTGATGCAGAGACAAGCTGTAGCCTAGATGAAGCGACTACTGAGCACAGGTTCCTGTTTGCACACTCACTGTGGATGGATTTTTTTACATTTCAATATTTCTTCATCACTATATCACAGGTTTGGGGTGTTAAACTAAACATAAAATGATATTTATTATCATCCTATCATCCTATTTTAAAGTCCATATATTCCAAATGGTTCAATTTAACAACACTTATACACTTGTGTTATTATTATACAATACCAAAGAAAAACCAAACTATATTTTCATGTCTTGTTCCCTCACAGCTTTCTAAGATGTTTATCTGGGAGATGTGCCATTTCATCACTCAACAAATAGCAGCTTATTGTTTAGCGTTTGGGTATAATTGTAAGAGCATCACAACCATTTGCGTTTTATTTTCTTATAAGAATTCGCTCCAAAAATGTGTACATTACAAACATTTTCGTTTTGTTTGGAATTTGTTAGAAACGGATGCATCTATTTAAATGATTTTGTTCTGTTTTGCTGTGTGTTGTGCTCTGGATTAATAAGGAACTAGTATAGTGAGTATACAGAGACACAACTAAAGCTGAGAGAGCATTTATTGCAACGTAAGAACAATTATGGACAAAAAAAATTCACCCAGCAGGCATCAGATTTCATTTTAAAGGCATCAGCAGAATATAATAGAGGAACAGAAACCAAAAAGGAATTCTGGTTTGACAGTCAAAATTATTTTTAGTGGCCTATTTAACTGAAAAGCTGGTTAAAAGTGGGGAATACCTATAGGCATGCTGTTGTCATGTTTACCTCACAAAGCCGACAGTACACATAAATATTAACAAATGATTTTGTGGTTTATGCAACTTGTTTGTCATGCAAAATTATCCCAGCTTACTTAAAGCAGCTCGTGTCATTTGAGAACACCTCGTGGGATAGAACTACAGCAATGTACTATCAGAAATTTATAAACACATCTCTCCACAGGGAGTGGAAAAATTACAAATCATTGCTCTTACAATGAAAGTAAGTGATTCATTACCGCACTGACATGCATGTTTGTTTCTCATTCTCCAGAGGAACGGGTATAAACAGGAACGCAAAATGGTTACTTTATGTCTTATGAATTATTCATTGTCGTCTTCAATTCTTATGTTTCAATTTTTAGCGTTAGGTTTTGTATTTCAGCATCTTGGCGCAGGAGGAGAGGTACAATTCAAAGTATTTCATTTATTTGCTCTTATTGTACACATCAGCAGCACTCTGCATGAAATTTGAAACAATAAAGCCTTTAAAGATATTTTTTACAATAACTCCTACTTGCTTCGATGTTCCAGAAGAAACTATAAATTGGAGCTTTCCAAACTGCTGTAGCTTTTCCATAATTCAGCTCCAGATACATTCAGACTCCGTTTATAGCCAATAATACCTGTTCTATTCTTATTTCTGTTTCTTTGCTACTGAATAAAGTAGACAGAGAAGCATCTTTCCACACTTAAAAGCTTAGAGAATTGGTGGAGGTCCACACTCAGCAGGGAGCGAGAAGGCGGAAACAAAAAGCGCAGATCCACTACGTGGATTCCTGCTCTAACACACATTACAAGAGGAAGAAGTGAGAGAGGGAAGAATTGTCCAGTGTAATCCCAGCTCCCCTTTTCTTTCAGGATCTGACAGAAAAGGGGAGAAATAAACCATCTGAACTGAACCCCAAAGCCTCTTTCCTCCAGCCTTTTGTGACCTGCTGGATTGCAATGTTGCCAAGGGAACAACGCCTTCTCAGAGAGCCGTTTCTGTTGGGACCTGACCCACCAATCGCCGGGAGGGGCCTCTCATTCCAGCTTTGGAGCCTTGAATATACTCCCCAGACAATACACCAATGGACAATCAGCTTGCTCTCTGATCCCTTCCACGTGCCTGCTTCCAAGAAGTGTGTTTGCTATTACTGCCCCCTGCTTTGGAGGAAAGAACGACCCTTTTTCAAAAAATAATATTTGCTATGTGCCTATAGCTAGAGATTACGCCAAACAACATGTTACTGTGAAGCTAGTAAGCAGTGACGAGGAAGTGATCTTGAGGTTTCCAGGCTCTTACACTCAGAATTTCAATTAGTTATAGGCACAATATGTAAGATTTTTGCAATAAAATATCCTCAAACCCCTAGCACAGTGTTAGATATATTTTCTCTCGTGTTACATTATCCTAAACATTATTTAAATCCAAGTAAAGCAGCGTTTTGACCAGTGTAATGTGTAAAGAAGGACGTTTATCGATGGCATAATGGCATAATGTCTACATTTCCTAGGTTTTTGATTTTAATGTTGTGGAAATTATAGGTAGTGTTGGATACTTGATATAAATAATTGTTTTATTTCCATTCCTCTCATCAATTCCTGTGTGCTTTTTCAGAAATGTGCATGTGTTAACTTGTGATCTGCTGATATCTCAATAAAAGCCCTTAAAATTAACCATATTTTTACCATAGTAACCATAGTTTAACTATGGTGTTTGTAGGTGAGCACAGTATCCAGAAATTTACCATAGTTTTATTGTAATAACTACAGTTTCACCATGATAGTTGTAGTTAAACTGTGGTAATATAAATTAACAAAACATTAATTTATCAACCATTCACAATTTAATGTTAGCAAAAAATTCATAACAAATGTGTATATATACACAAATCAGTGGTTATAAAAATAATAATTTGCAAACTAGTCAATAAGCATGTTAAATTACCATACAGGTTGATATCTAAATGTTTAATTTCATTTTTAATAGCTTTGGAAATGAAACTGGGAATCTTTAAGAACTAGAATCGATAAGCAAAACCCAATTCTAATCATAGGCGAGTCTGACTTCATGAGTTGCTGTGCAGACCAGACACCATATAACATCAAAGTATTGTGATAGGGATTTAAAGACAGTACTGTTGAGTAGACCATTTGAATAACATAAAAAATGCTAAACAGTAGAAGTAGAGTCCAGCACGGCACTGTTGTTTTTTCTATCAAGCCACTCTATTGGCTTACGTTATTACATAGCGGATGTTTTGTGAGTCTCTTCAGATTGATTTAAATCGGCAGAGGCATTAAAGATGAAAATTCCCATTATTCCAGACAGTATCTTCTAACTTTGCAACGGCTAGTAGAGAAAATTACGTACTGTGCCTTTAAACGCCAGTCAATATATAGAGCGACCATGTAGTCGATTGTATCTCAGCTTCAGAAGTAACGAATGTTGTGTTCATTTGTAAAGATTATATTGACGGACATAACGTGTAAGCATCATAAACCTTTGTAAATCAAAGAGCTAATTCAAAATGCGATCTTCCAAAAGTCTATGGGAAAAATAAATAGGCTTTCGGGTCGAGGGCACTTACTTCCAGGTTAGCCCACAAAAATATGTCATCTCTGATCCTCTCAGTTAGATTTATGTGACAATAAAAAAGGATGACTATGAAGTTAAAAGAATTAAACTTGAACGGAGTCAAATAACTTAAAATTAGTAAAATTAGGAGGCTCAGAGATGACGTTTTTGTATGCAAAACCCGGAAGCGAGTTAGCATTTTGGGACTTCCGGTTCCATCGCTCCAAAATCTATGTTTTTTTAATGGGTTTTTGGTAAATCGCCCAAAAATAAGGTATGTGGTAAACAAAACCACTATATATTTTCACGTTTTATTCTATGACTTAAAACACATACTTATTATAAAAACGGCAGTTGCTAACAAGTTGTAATCTTAAAAAAACAACTCTCAAGTGCTTGACAGGTGCCGATAAGCTGGTAGCATCGCCTTTTTAGTCAATAACCCCTCAAAACTGCCAGACATTTATTAAAAGACCCCCGGTAGTGAGCATATACCTATATTGCAACGCTCAACTGTTTTTCTTGCTAAAACCACCCATCAAATAGCTTCTTCGTGGCTGTGTCAGAAAAGCAATATCATACAGCGTTAGCCAATTATTCAGGTGCAGCCCTTCAATCAATACATTTACACTTCTGTTAATAATAAAGAACTGTTGCTGCTCTCTGTCAGCAATTTGCTAGACAGTCCAGAGCGAAAGACATATTTGTTCAATATATTCTGGCAGTGGCTACTGAATCTACATTCAAGTGCTGCGAGATATCTTTGTTAAGCAAACAGACCTGCTTTATATGTATGAAATCTCAGCATGATTAAATGAGGCTGAAGAACTCTCGATCTTGTTTACTTTATCTTAGGAAGAGATACGAGAGTCGGTTTAAGCTCGTGTCAGTGCTACACTAAGCCGTGATGGACAGTTTATTCCCCAACAATGCGTTAAAGTGCAGACTGATGGCGATGGAAAGGCAGCGTTAAACCGGCCATTCTCATCCTCATCACATTTCTCATCCTCCGCTTATTGATATTGATTCAAGAAGCTCATTACTGCGGCAGACTGATGAATGCCATGAATCAGCACAAACACTGTGGTCTGAAACCTTCTCAGATCATTTTGACAAACTCTGCACACGTGCTCCGTGTGCTAAGGAAGCGGAGGGGATTTAATGAGGTTCACGACAAACAGCCTTTCCGTCAGAATATGCTACATAAAATAAATCCAGATCGGCTGTAATGACAGATGTTGTGAGGCTGAATGCATAGCAAATACAGAGTGACGGCTTGGTCGGTCACAAATAAGAGAGATCAGTGGAAGAGAGGCAGAAGAACTTATCAAGTTCAACCACTATTGAAATACTCCTTAAAGATCCTCTTCAACCCTGCTTGACCATACTTGATTTCTGTAATTTGCTGACTGGAGCACTAGCTCGAATTCAGAAGAGTCAATACTTATTTTCAGGAGAAATGGAAATGGATTGATTTTGTTAAGGTGATGCAAAAGAAAGAAACGTTAATACCGCGAAGACGGGACGGTAAGTCCTCAAGCAGCTTGTTAGCCTGAATGCCCAGAAGTATATATCATCAATCACAGTATGTATGTGGCAAATGTCTCTGCTCGTCTCAGACTGCAAAATGAAGAGAAACGTTTCTTTCTCATGAAGTTTCATCTTTTTGTAGTACAGTGTAAGAGCACAGAAATGAAATTTTATGCATACATATTATATAGACAAATATTTCTTAATGCTGTAAAATTGTAATGTAGTGAAAAAGTAATAGTTTTATCAATATTTTGAATTAGCTTTATTTTTTATTTCATTTTTAGGTTTATTTTTAGCAATTTTGTAAAAAAGTGCATGTTATTAATTATGTTTATTTTTATGTTGCTAGAAACGTTTTTTTATTTCAGTTCATATTTCTTGATTAGTTTATTTTTCAATTAATTACTTTAGTGACTTATTTCAGTTTTTTGCGCAGTGAACATTTTTCAAATAGTATGTAGGTTAATATTGCTATAATTATTATTATTATTATCCATTTATAGGTATGCGTTTAGGTGAAATAATATTTTATGTTTCATTCTTTGAAATACTAACAATATTTCAAATTAAAAATAATATTCCTATTTGCATTCAGAAAAGATGCTCTGTATTTGAAATTTATATTCACTTTTAAGCAATACAACAGTAATATTTGAAGGGTTTGATTCCTTTATGAGAACTCCGTTTTATTGTTTTAAATCATGTTTTGTTTATTGTGCATTCCAATTAATATCAGGAAAAGTCAAACAATAATTATTTTATGTAATTTTTATGACATTTTCATGTGTCTTATCGTGTTGTCAGTCTTTCACATTGCGCTTTGATGACTTAACGTCACTCCTGGGATTTGATTTGGTTGAAATTCAACAGACACTGGACTGCAATGGCAACAAAACATCTATAGCTGTATGTAGTATATAAATTATAATAACCCTGATGTGACCGTGTTCTACATTGTCATGAGCCACCATGTACCTAATCTTCGGTGTATAAAATTACATATGAAAAACACTGCCATGTCATCAAGCAGCTTCCAGATCTGAATTCTGAAATGTGAGCTTGAGCAGTCATGGAAACCGTATCCGGCGGTCCACCCACACTCCCTGCCAGGCTGAGAGAAGGACCTGAGAAAATGTACGCTTGTTGTATTCTCT
The DNA here is from genome assembly GCF_015846415.1 of Triplophysa dalaica. Classification (NCBI taxonomy): domain Eukaryota; kingdom Metazoa; phylum Chordata; class Actinopteri; order Cypriniformes; family Nemacheilidae; genus Triplophysa; species Triplophysa dalaica. The sequence goes on from NC_079544.1 coordinate 8,844,524, forward strand.
CTTTCTCTTTCTCTCTCTCTCTCAAGCTCTATTCGCCAGCAAAAGTTTTTGCAAGTCACCTCCAAGCCTGCATAATAACCCGCATCAGAAATGGGCCTGAAATTGCAGGGCAAAGCATTGTGTGCAATGAGAGAGAGGCTTTTATAATTGTACCGAGCGACATTAATCTGGGGGAGGGAGGAAGTGAAATAGCCCTCTAAGGAGATGTAGGAGGTGTAGGATTGGGTCTGACCCACAATGCATTGCTATCACCGCGTTGCATCGATGTCCTCTGTGGCAGAGATTAGCAGTGAGGAAATCTATCCAACACAAATAGACCATAATGAGACAGTAATTTTGTGGGTTAAGGGGGAAAAAAACCTTTTCTTCAAGCATCACAGACTAAAGGGTCTGTTCAGGAAAGGGGTTCGGTTTAGAAAGTGACAAGCTGTAAACCACACACTGTTTCTTTCATACAATGCAGCGCATTTTGAGACGCTCACTGCCTTTGCCAAAGCCATTTTTTTGGTAAGTGGGTTCTCAATGACATTTATCATTTAAAAGCAATCACAGCTAATGTGAACAGGGCCATTGTAGGAGCCATCTGTGTGCAATGAGCAAATTGCAGTAGTTACAATTTTGTATTACATTTTTGCATTCGTCTTTCACTCGGGTATTTGGACGATTATTGAAAAATAAACGCACATTGCTGCGAGCAGATTTTAAAAGGACACATGTAGTTTTCATAAGCAGGCTTCTCAACTATTTTTGTGTTATTTATCCACACAACCCTATCAGTAGGATTCTTGAAGTACCCTTCATCACAAATATGTTCTAACTGGGAACATATTTGTTCCATCTTTCATATTTTTTTATATATTTGATATAATAATGATAAACATTAAAAGTTCATACAAATTATCCACCTTGTAAAATAGTTACAAATTCCCATGGGATGGCACCTTTCTAATTATTTTTACAACTGTGGCCAAAAGCGACTTCCAACTCTAAACCTTACAAGATGGTATTTAAAAAAAAAAAAGACACTATAGACAGATATTTACAGGGGCGGTTACCTTCATTTTACTGAGAAAAAAACAGAACTATTATTAAAAGTGTATTGGTGAGAAATTTCATTTCTGGTTCCATCCATCCATCCATTTTCTACCGCTTATCCGAACTACCTCGGGTCACGGGGAGCTCATTTCTGGTTGAAGAAGATAATTTAGAATATGTCTTCACTGGTTACCGTTTACTTTTAGAATCAACTGTCAAAGTATTCTTACTGGTCTATAAATCACTCAATGGTGAAGGACCTAAATACATTTCAGATGTGCTTACTGAAAATAACCCAAACAGACTTCTCGGATCATCAGGATCAAGTCAGTTAGAGATAACAAGGGTTCACTCAAAACAGGGCGAGTCAGCCTTTAGCCATTACGCCACCCGTAGCTGGAATCTGCTTCCAGAAGACATCAGATGTTCACAAACAGTAGCTACTTGTAAATCCAGATAAACACACTTGTTTAGCTGTGGATTTACAACCTGAGCACTGTGCTGGTTTACATCAATAGTATTTCTATTTATTTTTATATATACACACTCACATTTTTTATAAATTTTACTGCTGTTTTATAGTTTCTTAAAAGCTAAAGTTGTATTTGTGATCTTAAATAATTTGCATTTTAAAGATAGATCTTATTTCTCTTTGTCAATCATTTTATGTAAAGCACTTTAAATTGCCCTCGTGTATGAAATGTGCTATATAAATAAACTCGTCTTGCCTTCATATCTGAGGTATTTAAAATTAGAGCTGCAGACAAATGCTTTCACGCTAAACTACACAAACTATGATTTTTTTCACTTTGCTTGATTAAAATGAGCTAATGCTAAATTATTCTTTAACATTTGGTCACTGTGTGATTTCGTTGCATGCAAATCAATATATTTGAATGTGTAAAATGTAGAAATTTATTTTACTTTTCTTGGGATTAATGTAGTACGTTGAAAGCGGTCAGGGGAATTCAGTTCCCAGCTTGCTTTGATTGGGACTGGATAGACTAATGCCTTCATTAAGTGTTTTTTTTTTATACATTTAACATACATGCTGCTGCTGCTTGCTAGTTAACTGCAAGACATTTAGATGCCTTAGGTTATCTAATTCTGTGTTTACTTAATTCAGTTTCCACTACATTAAGTATCTAAGTAGAGTTCACAGTTTAATTTAATGTTAAGAAACTAATTTCCGTAGTTCGGAACAACTGTCCACAATTGAATTAGATCCAGGAAAAGAGTTATTTTTGAGCGTATGCCTGAACAGGAAATAGTGTAAAAGCTTTCCTAGAGAATATTTACATTTTTGCCAGATACACGTTAAATTAAACTATTGAACTCAGTGACACCACATTTTCTTCGGTTCATGACTCGAGAGAACAATTGTTTCTTAAGTAGTTTCCCTGTAGTGATTATGAGGTTATCCTTTAAACTGAAGCCTGTCTCGAGCTTGTTCATGCCCTAGAGAAACCCAACTTTTCTCAGATGAACAAGCAGACACAAGTCTGATGTCTGATGTCTATTTCTGACCACATTAATTTAATGACTCCTCAAAGGCCAAAACCTTCACCGGTGACCTGCAAGTAAACGTTGTAAGGCTCTGATGATTTCCAGTTGTCGAAGTATTCAAGTGTTTTATTGCTCTTGGCTCGGGAAAAACAATCTGCACACTGGTGATATGAGGAACAAAGGCATTTCGTAAACAAAAAAAAAAAAATTCTTAAAAAGTGAGAGAGAATAAGGAAAGGGAGTACAGGAAAGCAATGATGGAAAAGAGTAGTGACTGTTTTACTTTCTTCATAGCTTTCCTGCATTTCCCCAATACCCTCCCCTGTAGACTGGCAGTAACACTTGTACCACATGCAGAAATAAGGCTAGCAAAGAGAAAATGAATTATTTATACAGGCCTGCCTTTCAGAATTAAAGTGAGCACCATGAGATTCCCACCAGTGTGAGCGAAAAGCGTCCGGGCAGCTCAGAACTAATACACTGTGAGCAACAAACATAGGTGAACGCACACAAACATGCATGAAATTGATGCAAAAGAGGTGCGTTTTTGACAGGCAACCAGATTCAGGCCATTTAAGGTAGTGTGGAATATCTCCAAAGAGAAAAAATCTAAACTGAATCGTAGATACAATATGCTCACAAGTCAGAATATCTAATTACTTTAGGTATGAAGCTCTATAAAAGCAACATTTGGAGAGCTATCAAGTTAGTAAATCTGCACTGAACGACTGTTGTTTAATACACACACTAAAACAAAACAATCCAAATTCATCAGATTTATTGTGCAATAGCAAATTTGCATTACATCGCCAGTAGAAAATGTTGCGTTTATGTTAAAGAAGTAGTTCACCTTAAAATGAAAAGGATTTATTGGTCATAATAAATTGATTTTTTCTGTGGAACACAAAAGATGATATTTTGAGAAATATCGCAGAGGTTTTGTTTCCATACAATGGAAGTCAATGGGAGCCAGTGTTGTTTGAGATCCTACATTCTTCGAAATACATTTACATTTATGCATTTGACAGACACTTTTATCCAAAGCGACTTGGATTGCTTCATCCTATACATTTTACATAGGTATTTGCAATCCCCTGGGATCGAACCCACAACCTTGCGTTGTTAACGCAATGCTCTTACCACTGAGCTACAGGAAAGCTTCATTATTTAAAATATCAAATATTTTGCAGAAAAAAAGTCATACAATTAGAAAAGTGAAATCAAACTAAATATTTGAAAAGTAAAGTGAGACCTCTTAGAAGATGATGATAAGATCACCATTAAAATAATTTTTTTATTCTAGAATTGTGTCATCATTTACCCTCTTGTTATTTCAAACCTGTATGACTTTCTTCTGCAGAACCCAAAAGAAGATATTTTGAAAAAAGTTGGTAACCGAACAGCACTTCTATTGTATGGACACAAAACCAATGCAAGTTTATGGGGGCCAGTTAACAACATTCTTCAAAATATAGAAAGTCATGCATCTTTAAAATGACAAGCAGCTTTGAAAATGATGACTATCACTTTAACTTATAAAAATAAAAATCTATCATTTTTATGGGCACATCCCAAAGCAGCATTTTTGGAAATCCGAAAATCACCCTCTGTGCCAAATTTGATTCCATTGCACATCCTTCCTCAAACGAGTGGCTACATCCCCTCAATTTAGGAGTGAGATAAGCAAGATTTTGGAAAATTAATTAGTTCTCAGGGGGAGTCACGCACGTGCTTGAAGCAAAGGAATCTAAGACGACGACCACAGAGTTATTGCCCTGTTTTGGTAATAGGAGAAAGGTTGAAAACACTCTGTGGCAAAAGGTGAATAAATTATTACTTGGTCACTGAGTGCATAACAGGAACCAGCTCTTATGGTCCATTAGAAAACATCTCTGCCATTAATCTGAGCGGGCAAATATGTCCCAAGGGAGAGCGTGTCTGGCACCTCCTATGGCATCAGGGCTTTCCGGCTGCAGTCTAGTGAACTTTCTATTGCTGATTCCAGCCAGTTTACAGAGAAAAATTCTTCGAGTTTGGCAGCAGGCTATCACGGTAACAGAGAGCAAGAAATGAACACTAACTGGTTCACTTAACCAGTAAGATTAGTAACCGTGCTTAGCAATACATAAATGTACCACAGTTAGGACGAATCTTCAACATTTCATAAACAACCAACAAACTTTACATGTTTGTTGGGAATCTTCACACTGATAGTTTGCCATGTTTGAAGTGCAGCCAATCACTCAAATACCATGCAGCTTTTTCGATTCAATGCATAAAATATTCTTCAGGGTGTTAAAAATTAGCAATGCCTTCGCCCCCCCTCTATCTCTCTCTCTCACTTCATTGATATTCTTCGCAGAGTGTTTGGCATTAAAACCAAAAAGAGCGTGACATAGTAAAGAGATAGATGTGGGGCCAAGAACTGTCCCTTTCCAATACTCCTTAGTACTCTTCAGTCTTTCCTCTCAGAAATGTGCAAACTATACAAAGTCTTATGTCTATTAAAAAGAAATGTCTTTTAAATTCATCCTTAATGATGTCAATTACGGTTTCATTTTGCTGATAGGGTTTAATTGGAGGTTTTAGACAGGCCAGTCTGGAGTAACATTGCTGAAAAGCATCTGCCGAAATGCTAATCGATGGAGGTGATCTGTGGTTAGCTGAGGTCTCACAAACAAACGTTGAATGATATCTTATCGCTCGCTGAGATAACCGTATGTGAGAACAAGCCTCAGGGACGGATTTACATTTCACATCCTGGAATCTATGCATAAAGACTGCCAACAGGGTTAGTATTATGCTTCGCTATCTCGATATATATCCTAAATTGCCTTTTAAGCAGACACGCCAGAACAGAGTTGTGTGTAATGTATTCAGGAATTATGCTTCCACTCTTCTTAATCCTCAGACAGAAGACGCTGATAAATAAGCAAACGAAACAAATATACAGCGTGCGAAAATGGCTTTGGAGAATAATGGAGCAGTTAAACATGCGGTACCTAATATTGCTCGCGTGTAATAGCAGCCCCTGGTGAAAATTCATGGGGGAATCGGAGACTGTTGCCAAGAAAGGACTTTCAATCAATAACCAATCTGTTGAAGTTTTATTCTGTGACAACATTCTTAATTAAGAGCCACAGTGGGAATGTCTGAGGGGCCGGGAAACACAGACAGGGATGGGCTTGATATAAGACAACCACTTTCCGGTGCTGAGCACAATAGAGAGTTATAGCTTGGTTTAAGGCAACAGAAATGAGAACTTCACGCTCCCTGACTCGAAGTACAGCGGCTCTGTCAGGAAACTCTAAAAATCGCATCTCGAGAACGCTCCCTGGTTAAAACCGCATCGTACAACATGTAAAATACAATTATGGTATGAAAGAATGAATCCCGTGTAGTGTGCAGATTCAGGGGAGATAAATACACTCTTCATTATATTGAGGCGATAATGTAAAGTGCCATGGAGATGTTATTAATCAGCCAGGCCTGATGAGCTGCAAACACTCTGTGTCTGATTCACTGATTCAGTCTCTTATCACGACTCCCACTCTTCACTTAAAAGGAGGTGAAGGACATTATCACAATTTACTGAGTGCACTCAATTAGTAGAGAATAAGAAGGGACAGTTACTGCTCAGTATTGAACTAATGCTTTTGTCTAAAGAGCTCCTTGCACTGCAAGGTTAAGGCAACTTTTGCTAGAAGATCTAAATTCAGTTTTGGGATAATTGATCATCCAAAAAATTGGGCCTCTATTGTATATTGACAAAATCGCAAAATAGCACACACAACTATGTGTTCAGTGTATAAAGACCTTACATAATGAAGTGTTTAGTTTTTTATTACCTTACAATTTCTATCTACATGAACTGCAGGTCCCCTTACATGGAATTCACCGTTTGTAACACTAGGGGACATTAAAAAAACTAATATTGCACCAATATATCCCCTTTGGACATCAATATGGGCAAATATGTATGCCAAGCAATAAACTAGCTTGGCATCTAGCATCAGATGCTAAATTGGTTCTTTATAAATGGAGTAACAAAATTCTAAAATGGTGGTGTGTTGCATTTCATTTGCAATGTAATACATAGCATAACGTCATTATATACGATTCTTATATTACAATATATAATTCTACAATTACATTTTTGTGTAAATTTCCTGGCAAATGTTGCAACGTCAGGTGCAGCTTCTTCCTTGCCTTTGTAGTGCAAAGATTCCATAATAAACGATAATATAATTACAATGATGAAATCTCTCTGCCAATCTGATTGCAACATTTCAAATACAGTTGAGCCATTCAATGGTTGCTGAACAAGCATGCGTCCTCTCGGAAACCGCATGCCCTGAAACAATGCCGAGCTTTTATTCCACAGTGCTGCAAATGTTCCCGACAGCTTGAAAAAATCTGAGTTGTATTCCCGGGAGACAGACACAGCAAACCCTGCAAGCGGTAAAGGCAAGACACTCAGAAATAGGAGCATCCACAAAACCATTCACAATGACGCAAGCTACGGATGTAGGAGAAAATGTAAGTCCTCGTGCATTGTGAACTGCTCATGGAAACTACAGAGATATATATAATGGTTTTCTACAGGCCTTATTGTTGCCACAGGGTTAAAGCAGCAGCTTGTGCTATTTTTAAACGGTTAAGAGCATCACATTTATGTACTGGTACCTTTTAACATGTCTGTCTCTCTACAGGTTTTGTTCGGTTTTCCTCAGATAAACATCCACATTTGGAAATGTTTAAGCTTTGAGAAAAGCGACCGCTTTAATTACGTCTCGGGATCTGCTGCGTATTAAACTCCAATAGAGCTTGAAAACACAAGCATTGAACTGCTTTTACTGTGAAGAGATACACAACTAACTGTTATATGTTGAATTATTTGGATTATGAGAACAATTAGGTCTAAAACTAAATACACACCCAATGATAAATCCAAGGAGCTGAATTTGTGAACCTGCATATTTTAAGACTGATTCTCATGTGATGATGAGTCACTGGTGAAGCACCTGGAAAATAACATCAAAGCTTCCACTCAGATAAAGAAATGAAACTTAATAAACATCCTCTCTTGTTTTCAAAAGACTCAGTTTTCTAGAAAGCTGCGTTTTGAAAATGAAACTCCTCTGCAGAAAAATTTCAGCATGGTGGCCTCAGAGGGGGGCTGTCTCTTTGGAGACGGATGGGTGAAAACATCTCAAATTTTTTTTTGCTGGCCTAAGACAGATAGGAATGTCAAATCAGAACATGAACCCCTTACTGTGCAAACAGCCACTTGAGCGTCTACCTGCTTTGTCTGACGAAAGGAAACCTGATAGTGCTCTGATACGCGGAATCCTAGTTGGGAAGTATATTCATCCATCTCTCTACATAGATACGAATATGTAAGGACAAATGTGCCTGAAGAGAAAAATGGGTTTCACTTCCGAAATAAAATTCCAACGAAAATGTGGGCAAATGTAACTGACTAGGAAAAACAGAAGTGTCTTGAATAAATCTTTGCTAGTGATTTGCTGCTGCGCGATCTCTCTTTTAAAGAGCTCAACGGCACAAGACAAGTATTTCAAAGGCATTACATCATCAACACAGCTGTGGATCGTGAAAATCATTAGATACGAATGCTTCTGCAACCCCATCCGAGAGCAAACAATCAGGCGAGAGGTTATGTTTAATTAAATTCAATCGTGAATAACAATAAGCAAATATAATGACTTGCGATCCGGGCTCGCTGATGCATCACTTCAGAGGCAATTTTGCTTTCGATATTCATAGTCTGTTTTGTTTTCAGGCTATCTGTGGCTTCCATCTAGACCTTTTCACATATTCATTGTTTCCATAATAGTAACAATTTAGAGATGAAGCGGCATGCAAATAACCTTTAGATGCTTCGCTGTGACAGAACTTCAACAGCAAGCGCTACAGCGGGCCTCAAAAGGCAGCAGTCTAAAAAAAAAGCAGTGTGAGCTGTCAAGGGAATAATGACAGCGCCCATCTATGAATCACTGTGAGGACTGGATTCCTCGGCTCAACTTGTTTTTTTTTTCTTTTTGCGAAGGCAAAGACAACATCGAGCACTGAGCTGTCCCCAGCCAACCGCAGCACAACTTGAGCGAGGGGCTATGAGCCGGGACTTCTGTTAAGAACCTCAAAGCTTTCAAGAAAAGAGGGCCTTTTGAAGGATAAACCACAGGATTAGATTAGTCCATCCTCTTGGGTTACGGAGCTGGGCATCTTCCTTTTTTTCATGTCGACCCCCAAGAGCCCAACCACATTGGCATTGAGGGGATGTCCATCTTCTTTTCTGTGCACGCTTCAATAGAAAACCTCTGACAGGGAGCTTAGGAGAAAAAAAATATGATTCATAGCAAGCTTTTAATGCTCAAGGTGAATTGGCCTCCAAAGGCTCACCACGACTATAATACTCCCGGAGAACCAAAAGATATGGCAAGATGGTCAGAAAAGTAAAGCTGACCCTTCTGTGCTTTTTTATTTTTTGGTATTGTTTCACATACAATGCCTTAGCGGGGTGCGAAGGCTGTTCTTTTAAATACACTGGATGAAATGTAAGAGAAATACATGCTCTTTGTCAGCACAAACTCGTGAATACAACAGGGATTTACTCACTATCTTTGGGAACTAATGCGGCACATAACAATGTTTAAAATCCAATAAAAGCACAGCAAAATGAGGCATGCAGATTCATCATTGGAGTCAGAAGAAATTGCCTGTCATGAATAAGGGAAAATGGATTTGGGATTTGCACACTTCACTTCTATATCATTTATCTTAACACAGCAAAGCCGCAAGATCAGGAGGAACTAGTAAGGCATGCCGCTAAATAAGGACTAATGCACATTTAATGCGTCTCTGTGGCTTATTTAATGGGGAAAAAATTCAAATCCAGCTTTGTGTTCTGTTGAGGTGGAAGAGTGTGCAACCAGCTCGCAAAGAAATCTTCCTCTGAGCCCCTTTAATATTTTAAACCTCAGCAGACTACTGATGTACTGCAAGACAGCCACTCTTAACTTTGTTAATTCAGCCGTAAGAGCACCTTCGCCGTGTTTATTTATCTAGCCAAGCTCTACCTGAGGAGCAGCATGTCAAAAGCCATTAGGCTGACATCCACTGAGCAAAAGCCTCCACGCCAGTGAGAGAACCCTGCTCACAGATACCCTTGAAATAAGGAGAAATGGGCAATGTCACACAACTTCAGTGAGAACTTGCGAGATTCTGTAAATCTGGGAACGTGTTTGAGGTTGCTGCTCATTATGAATATGTTTTACGATGCACAGGTGCTTTTATTTACTTCAGTCCATAAGCTGAAAAAATTGATTGACAGATACATATATATTTCAGCAAATAAATGATTGATATGTGTATTTTAAAGGGATAGTTCACCTAAAAAATTCAACAAAAAAAAACGAAACCGATTTGTAACTACTAAAGGGTGAGTAAATACTAAATCATGACAGAATTTTTGGGTGAACTGTCCCTTTAAGAGTCCAAAAAGAAAGGAAAATAAACATTTTAAATGTTATACATTTCAGAGATATACCACTCAGTAGCTATACTTAAAACCAAAAAGAGGCTTGGCAAAATGATCGTTCACGAAGGAAAAGAGGAAGGAAATTATCACCAACGATGAACAGTCAATAAACATTTTCATAAAATGCGTTAAAATCAGCATTATGTATGCATGTGATATATCAACCATCTGCCACCATGTTATCTAAATTGGCATCAGTTATAAAAACCCATATTTCTTCAATATCAGACAGTGTGTTATTCAAGGGTTCAAGTTACAAACATTCTCTAAAAAGAAAACCAAATATGTTCACAAATTCAACATTAGGGCTAATTTAGAAACGCAATAAATGCATAAAGCCCAGATTCTATGAAAAAACCCATTTAAACTTTATCACACTTCATGTAAGGATTCTGAGAGCCACAGGTACGATCCCTGGACACTCACCTGGAGTTTGAGCTGTTCCAGTAGACCGCATGTCTATCCGAGATGATCCTGTCGTCCGACCATACGGAACCCCAACAGACTACCGTAAAAAACACCACCGGCAACTCCATTTGAGTTGTTGCTTTCCGTCTTCACCTCTAAACGAAAACTCACGGTCTCCTACTTCGGATCAAACTTCTCAAATACCTAGATGCTGGAGTAAAGTGTGCGTAGGTAACAGTTTAACATGATAAGAAAGCGTGTAATCCAAATCGATTTTCAGCAGCATCACTTTCTCTAGATCACTTTAAAACGTCAAGTTTTTAGGGCAAATCCATCGCAATAAATTCTAATAGCGCGACGGGGGTCCTATGTGGCCCAAGGTACAGTCGGCTTTTCTATCGCAACAGAAACCTGTCCATCATCCGAATGCGGGACAGTGCGATGCGCGCTCGCGTCTCCAACTGTGATGCTCCTCGTTTTAGCGCAGCAACTTCCAGATACCTCTACCCCATGTGGTCTCCACGAGAAGCACGCGTGAAACACATCCCCATCTCTTACGCACGCCTTTCACTTTCGCGTTTATTCAGTTGGCCTTCTTATCTGCACAAGTTCTCTCAGTTGTTGCAAGAATCGTGTTGTTTCCAGCTCGCTGCAGTGAGAAAGATCGGACCCCACGCGCACATCGACCCGTTTCGCGGAGTCCTCTGTCCTGGAGGAACAAAGGCAATTTTGTCACATTCTGTCTTACGCATCTCTCTTTTCTCACTACCTATGACATCTATTTAGGTCTGCTGAAGGTTTAGCTTCTAAAGATCAAATATGATCTTTGTGGTAGAAATCTAATGAATTTTAACTCACGCACTTCTTCGTAATTCATCAGATCATCCAGAATCGGATTCGTGCGCGACAGTTATCATCACCGGTCTACCTTCGGAAAGGGGCGGGGCTTAAGGATGCGCTCGCTTCTTCAAACTCACAAGATCTCCCATGCGTTACATTCCCGCGTCGTATTTATTTTTGCAGTTTATTTAACGTATTTATAGTGGATTGAATTGCTGTTCAAGAGGTTCAATAAGCACCTCTTCACGTGAGGGGTTATTACATTCGCTATTTACCGAAACGTCAGACAAGATATGCGGAGCAAACATTGTTTTGAAAACCTAATTTACTGCTCTGGTGTAGGACGATTTGATAACTTTCTCACTAATAAGGACGCATCTTAAAGGAGCAGTTTCACCTGTGCCACATATTATAATCCCAGTGTTTTCAGCCGTAAAAACAGATTTACTTCTTGGCTCTGTGAATGCGCCAAAAATACTATTGAAGCGAGTGCGCCACCTGCTGTACAAGAAGCGAAGAGGCGTCGATCAACTAATTAAACTAAGAGCCGGGACTAACCTTTTAAAAAATAAATTACAAGACTAAATTAACATAAAACGTTGTATGTTACATATTTTATTGATCTAAAGGGATTGCAGCTCTAGATAGCCACTACACTACCACATTTACATGTATGCATTTGGCAGACGCTTTTATCCAAATCGACTAACATTGCATTATCCTATACGTTTATACTTAGGTATATGCAATCCCCTGGATCGAACCCACAACCTTGCGTTGTTAACGCAATGCTCCCACCATTGAGATACAGGAAAGCTAAATATTCAAAAAGCTTAAGAGCAAAACTTTTAGTGATACTCGTTTGAAAGTCATTGTGAATTTAAGAAATAACATTTGCTACATGTAAAAATTAAACTATTTATACCAAGCTAACTTCAGAAGAGAGAAACAAGAAAGCGAGGGAAAAAAATAGTTAACCAGAAAGCTATTATAGGTCTCTCTCACAAGCGAGAGAGGATTAGAAAAAGGGAGGATGGTTAACCAGCTGTGAAATGTGAAAATAATATTTAGAATGTTCAGAAATTCAACAATAAGATGAAAGCGAGAGATTGAAAGGTTTATTGAAGGCAGAAACATGAGGAAAGAAATCAAAAGAAAAGATATACTTTAAGGGGGAAATTACATGTTCACACCCAACGTGTAGGAATCTCTTTAATATTGCGTAATAAAAAAGGAAGGCTCTACAGTGAGCTGCATGTCTGGTATTACCATATCAAAATATACATGTTTCAGAAAAGAACTGATGCTGATTTTCAATAACTTGTACAAAAATCCCTATATACAGTAGCCTTAGCCCGCTCAACATTTTTTAACGTTGCATCTACACAGGGAAAAGTATAACTAAATGTATTATAAAAACCATCTCTACTTAAGACTTTTGTTTGGTTCTGTTCTTGAACAGAAATAATCATTTGATATATACTTAAGCCAGAATGTTTTTTCAAGGTGTTTTGTAAACAAAGACAATATACACACAAGCCCTCTAAACTTTGCCTTACTCTTGCCCACTGGATCAAGCAGCTGGCAAGAAGAAAAACAGAATAATGATACACATTGAAAAGAACAGGCAAAACTGGCTGGCAGAACAGAGAAGATGCTTTGGTCCATCTTGCCATACTGAAAACAAAATCAACACCTGTCAGGAATGCCAATGTTTTGTTTAAACACCAAGGCTCAAGAACAGGAAAGAGCACTTTTTCCTATACAAGTACAAGCTTAAGGGTAAAAAGGAATGTCTGTTCATACCACAAACAAGATGAAACTGAAAGACCATGTCCTTAACACCAACACCCCCCCCCATCCTTAAAATACAAAAGTGCCAAAACAGTCAAGTCATATCACAGGTGTCTCGGTTCAGGCAAACGTCAAACAAGCAGCTTAAGACTTTATAATGCTTATTTCTTTAACAAATGATCAGATGTCCAATAGAAATTTGCAATTAACTCAAATTACACATTCATTAAAACTCTTGCCAAAGACAACTAACAGAATATTGGCAAACAAGAAAACATTGAAAAATGAATTTGATTTGACTTTTGCCACACGTATGACAAAAACTATGCTATAAGGCTATTAACTGTGTGTTATTTGGTTCCAATTGGAGTAGCAATTAACAAACCCCAAAACAAGCAAATCGACGGAGAAAATGGACTCCACAAATACATGGAGAATAAGGCGGTCTAGACACCGAGAGCATGATGGGCCAATGCCCATATTTGATACAGTATAGAAATGCGTAAGTCTTTAAAAAAAAAAGTAGTAGTAATGAAACTATAAACGTACAGTATTAAGGAGTAGAATCACATTAAGTATAAGAAAAAGCTGTGATAGTCGGATACAAAGGCAAAGCTGGTAAAGCGCTCACTGCTGCCTTTAACCTGGAAATGGTGTGCAACTTTAAGTTCATGGGTATTGGCTCCTTTTCTGAACCAACATCAAAAACATTGTGAAGGCAATTGTTTAGATGTATACTTAAAGCACCATGGAAGGCACAGCTTGTTTGAAAGGCATACAGTGGGTAAGCCTGAAAACATTAATTATAGGTTCAAATAAAGAAGAAAGGCTTTGTGTGTGCAACCTGAAAGTGTGCGGGTTTCCGCAGAGGCACAAGTGTAAACTACGCAGCATCTATGATCCGATGTGTGCCAACAATAAACTAAAATCGGTACGTGTGACAAACCGTCTGGGAAAGGTACTATTAAAACCCAAATACCACATTGGGTTAAAGTACTCCTCTGGTCTACTGGTCAAAGTAGAAATCCAAATAGACATATATATTTATATAATGTGTGTGAATATAGATATAACAAAAGGAATGATTAAGTGTGTGTTGTGGAAAACAATTGTCCACAGTGATAAATTGTGGAAGTCTTAAAGTTTGGTCTAAAGTGACAGTCCTTTCCCCCTACTCTAAAGTACAAAAGCCTCCTTGACCCACCAACTGCATCAGATGGTGGATTTGGAGAAAGACACTCTGAGATGATTGTTTTCTCCCAGGTTGTGATTGTGAAATTTGATTAGGGACTCAATTGCTTCCTCCACAGAGCCCAGCTGGATCAGAGCCATTTTACGGTCTTTCCTAAAGAGATTAACAACATATTTGAGGCCACCCATATTGGATTGTGACTACATCTGTAGGAATAATATTCGAAACACTTACTGGAAAAATTTGAAGGCCTTGACCACAGATCCTGAACTTAGAAACAACCCTCTGAGATCATCCTCAGTAACCGAAGGTCTGGACAGGAGGCAGGAAATTGTGTCAATACCGGAAATAAAACATTTCTAACAAGGATGGAACAGATTGAATAAAGGAATATGCACTCACGGGATATTTGACAGGTGAAGTGTAGAGGAAGGAGGAAAAATGTTGGAGTAGTTCTTTGAGCCTGGCTTTTTAAAGCGGTGAAGAGGAGAGTTGCCGTAGTCCTTGGTCAGCCCCTGATCCTCATGGCCTTCACGCGGCAGCTGCACGGTGGTGTGTTTTGACAGAGTCACCCGCAAAGCCTTGCCGTACAGTTTCTGCCCACTCAAGTGGCTCATTGCTAAAAACGAAAAGACAAAAAATGTCAATGTTTTAGAATGGCGACAATCCAGCTAATAAACTTTAGACAATATAACTACCTAGCTGGGCTTGGGTTCCATCAGACATCTGCACCAAAGCATTCTCCTTTTTGTTGAAGAGGATCTTCACCCTCATGACATCACCATACACACCTATCACAAGATAACAGTAGCTACATGAGGACAAGGGAATGGCATCAACAAATATACATTTACCATATCGAATGCTCAGAAATAAACTTCATGTCTTACGTAATGTTTTAAATGTTAATGTCATTTTTAAATGAAGTTAAACAAATTTAAAGACAGGCTTGCATGGCTGTCGAAATTAGACTATCTCTATTATGGCCCCAGTCTACATAGCCTTTTATCTTACATTCATTCAAAATTTTGCTTTTAATGTATATTAATGTCTTCTGAATTTTAAACTACGTCTGCTGATTGGCAAAACATGCAAGGAATGAAACATGCAACTTCCTAAATACTATAAAGACAGCAATAAAAAGATGGCTTCCTTTAAGGGGTATGACATTTTAACTAAGCAAAAAGCTGCAACATTTAGGTTGTCAAGTCACCATTTCACACTCTGTAAAGTGTGGGACGTCGTCATAGCAGATGGCCAGGATTAGTCAAACTAAATGACAGGTCCACAATTCAACACTTATATTTTGTTATTCGCCATAGTGGTTTTGCTTCAGCCAAATAAAGCTGCAGCTTATTGCCCTTTTCTTAATCCCCCATAAATAAATCAAGTACACATTTAAGATGAAGTTATAATATGAAACAAACAAAAAAGGTAATAAAAAGGAGATGCCAATGATAACATACCGAAAAGAATAAAGAGGCATTGGGGCGTTACGCTCTTTTAAGACAGCAGAGGAAGGCAGCGTAGGGAGGAAGGGACAGGAAAAGATCGGAGGCAGGACAGTGGAGGTTGAACATGTCCACAGCGAGGCAGTTCCACGGGAATGGCAAAAACAGTGGTAGGATCATGAAGGTGGGTGATATTGTTCATGATGGAAAAGGGTATCCGATAATGTGGTTGTGGTGGAGGGCGATGTCGAGTTTTTACATTGAAAAAATAATGCATGTGCATTAAATATTGGATTGAATGGGGAGACGTATTGGTTGGGTTGGTATGGGAGTAAACAAAAAGTGGTGCAGTCAGTTGGCCAGAGATTCCAGGTCAAGGTATTAAAATAATAAATGGGGAAAGGGGAGTGGGGAGGGAGAGAAACAAGAAAAAGGAAGTAAAAAAACAAGGTCAGTATACACAAAGAAATGTAGTGTTCCAGTCAGCAGAACTTGCTAAATTAAAATGCCTTTCACTATAGGAACACTAAAGAAAAAAAAAGAGAAGATTAACAATGAAATACAGGAAAGATAGAAACAATATATTCTCATAGCTCTAAAGAAATACTAGAAATGAAATGTTTCAGATGGCTTTAGACAAGAGTTAACACATATTAAAAACGGTTGATGTGCATGTTTGTACAACACTCTCAAATGAATTCAGCGCTACTAAGCCTTTAGTTGTAAATGCTTAATTTCTTCTTGTATAGTACATTTTCTGAAAATGCCTGTAGTTAAACAAATTAAAATCTGGCAGCTGATTTATCACCTAAATTATTATGCCAAGATACAATGTAAAAGCAGCCAGTTAATAGCGACCCCATAAAAAGAATTTCCCCACAAGTTCTATGGCTTTTCTTGTCCAAACTGTACAATAAACACACTAGGGCTGCAACTAACGATTATTTTGATAATAGAGGGAGGGGGCGGATGGCAGAGGAAATCTTTTTTGGTGACATGAAAAGTAAGATATTAGTCATTCAAATGTAGTGAAGTATATTAAAAAGTCTCCAGAAAAAAAATACAGATAGTCAGTGTAAATTACTCAAGTAAATGTACTTCTTTACTTCCCACCTCTGAACTAAATAAATCCCCAAGTCAAGGTATTTAGCATAAGTACTTTGCAAAGTGCAAAGGCCACAAATTTGTTTTACAAATATAATCTTTAATGTTATCATTTTAAAATACCTCTCCCCTTGAAACTTTAAAACTGTGCACCTCACGCTGCACGGAGAAATGCATGCACGGAGAGACAAGACTGACTTTAAAACGGGAAGATGCTCTTGATTTATAACTGCGCAGCTCGCAAGTGACGTCACAGACCAACTAATCGATAATGAAATTCGTTGACACTTCTTTTTTTCATGGATTATTATCAATTTTATCGATTAGTTGTTGCAGCCCTAAAACACATCTATTAGTTAACATTCCCTTACAGTTAGCAATCAAAACAAGGAAATGTCAGTAAACCAATTTTATGGGGCCTTTAAAATGATTCACTACACCATCATAGGCTAACAAGATAACAGTCAAGTAAATTTAAACAACCCAGAGCACTGACCTCAGGGTTAAGGTTGCTGACCAGCAGGACGCTATGACCTCCACCAGTTAGACCAGTGAGGCCTAGTCGACCAGCAGCTGCTGCAGCAGCGGCTGCCGCGGCCCCGGGGACACCGAGTGATGCAAGAGCCCCCGCAGACATGCCAGGCAGAGACAGACCTGTGGGAGGAACAGCCATCGCTTTAACGAACTGACGCTATGCAGAGAAACTAGGCCACTGCAATCCAAAGAGAGCCATTATGAGTGTAGTGGACTGACCCGCTTGCTGAAAGGCAAATGTTGGTGGGAAACCATGAGCTCCACCATAGGGTGAAGCAGAGATTATACCAGGAGCAGCTGAGAGAGAAAATAAACTTAGTTCCTGACTTTACACGTGCAGTGAGAACATCATTAAAAGAATCAATGAAAGCATTACACAAAGCAGCAGCCATAGCCTGTTGGTCAAAGGAGGGCTGATTGTCTCCTGTAGGAAGGTCAGGACGAGTGTAGTCTCTGCTCTTGTCATTGTTGTACTTAACATTCAGGCTGGTGAGCTTGGAGAAGCTGATGCGAAGGGTACAGCAGGCATTGTAGATGTTCTGGCCGTCTAAAGACTGTGGATTGTTAAATCATCAAATCATTAAAGGGTTCAGATGGGATTTACCAGATCGCTCACCCGTTATATTGATCCATTGTGCCACTCACCAGCTTTGTATGCTGTGCAGTCACTGCATCAGCGTACTGGACAAGCGCTTGGAACTGGTTGTTTTTGGTAAATGTTATAATCTTCAAAACGGTTCCAAACTTGGAGAAGATCTTTGATAAAAGGGAAAACATGAAGCATCAACCCTCGCAGTGGTGACAAATCCTTTTTGTTTAAGGGTTATCAAGTACCTGATGAAGGACGTCAAGAGTAACCGGGTAGAAGAGGTTCTCGACAATGACTCTGAGCACAGGGCTCTGACTCCCCATTCCCATTCCCATGCCCATGCCCATGCTCACTCCATCAGCACTGGCCAAAGACAGACCTCCTGTCTGGACTGCATTCACAGCCTGCAGTGCAGCTTGTGCTCTCTATGGGATGTTGAGGAGAGAGGACAGAAGTTTACATTATCCTTCCTCCAGGAATAATTGATATTGATGAACTGCTCATTATTTAATGCATAAGGCACATATTTTGTACTCACAACTTGATTGGGTGAATTATCTGTCTTCAGCTCCTTGTGATTGGAGTACTGCATGAAGATCGGGTTGTTCCGGATAACAGGGGTAACTGAGGAGTAATAGCTGACCATGGTCTGTGCTGATTCCTCGGTGTTCATCTCCAGGAAGGCCTGTGAGGAACATCACAGAAGATGATGAGAACTAACCTCACACGAAACCCTTTTAATCGAATAACCTATGGAGGTATCTGCCACCGATGTCTTTAGTTCGCTCACTTTTTTTTTTCTATAGACATGCATTTACAAGCAGCGCATTGATAAAGGGTTATATAAATTGACTAAGACAATAGAGACTTTACCTGGTTCTTTCCTTTTAGCATCAAAAGGTTGGTTACTTTGCCAAAAGGGAGTCCCAAAGCAATGACTTCTGCTTCATTTATATCATTTGGAAGCTTGCGTACATGAATGACTCGTGATGGAACACCTGGGCTCCTGATGTCCCCCTTAAACTTCTTGCTGTCATTACCATTCGCTATTAGAAAATGTTAACTGATTAGATTGAAACATGCAAAAATTGACATTTTTAACAATTTAAATGTTTACCTGCTCCAGAGCTCATTATATAAGGTCCGTTTGATATGCAGGAGGAAAAGAGTTCGTCGGATCCCCTCTGAAAGAAACAATAAATTTAACTATGATTATTACTTATAATTAGGGGTGGGCGATCTAGAAAAATAAATTCAAATCACGATTTTTTCAAGATAGATCACGATTCACGATTTTATCGCGGTTCTTCTTCAAGTTGGTTTTAAGACTATTATGCAAATTAAAGGGGCTTCAATACAGCCAAACTAAGTCCCCATATAAAAATATACTCTTTACCATTTATATTTTGAAGAATATTTTAATCAAGTTAATATTTAATGCAAGTGCAAGACCATAAATCAGCTGTTAGAAAAAAACTTTACATTTTGAATTTTGTTTTTCATCTTGTTGCGGCACTCGGAGTAAAGCTGTGGAATGGGCGTGGAGGATAAATATTTTTGGCTGGGTATTTCGTAACGTGGATCCACGACTGAGCAGTTTTTTAAAGCCCTCATTTTCCACAGTCTTTATGGGAATCATGTCTTTGGCCAGGTAAAATGCGACCGCGTCAGTGACATCTTTCCAGCGCTTGTTCATTCTGTCATACGGATACGGAGTTCCTTTCTCATATGGTTCTTTCGCTAAAGTCGTTGTTTAAGCCTTTTAGTTTCCGTATGCTTGGTTGTACCTGATTTACTCGCGTGGGATCCCTTTATAATTTGACTGTCGGCATACTCTTTCAGTCCCTTTTATTTTGAGGTGGTTAAAAAGGTTCGTTGTGTTACCTTACGACGCTCGAATCTTATCATTGCCACATTTGCAAATAACTGTTGTTTGGGCCGTGTCAGTTGGCCCAAACCATTTCAATATTACTGATGTAGAATTTTTTTTAGGGACCAAGTCCTCCGTGTTTCCCTCCATCTTCACTGACCGCGTCACTTAATCTTACTGAATTCAAAAGCAACGTATACGAGCTTGTTAACATGGCGCAATCTATCGCAAGTATGTGGACGAATTCTATAGAACAGCACTATATAGGACGATTTAACGATTTTCCCGAAAAAGTGGATCGTGCAGTCATTTTAATCGTTCGCGATCTAATATCGTCATATCGCACACCCCTACTTATAATAACCTTCCGAAAACAAATTTGCAGTTTTTCAGGAAATGAAAAAAAGCGCTGTACTTTAAAAATGACTCAATCCATTGTCAAAGTTGACAAGCACTTAAATAATTTTTATTAAATAGATACTTGCAAAACCCAGGTGACAAACATAAAGGGTGACTGTTGATTTATGATAAATCTAATGACAACTTCTTGGCTCAGACCTACATAATCAAGATCTCTGGAAAGTTCAGAAAAAAAGAGAAATGCAAACAAAGGCCAGTTGTGTCCAGCCATTTCACAAACACAAAGCTCTTTACTCAAGGCCAAGCTAGAGCTGCTTGGCTGGTCAATAGCAAAACGAGCAAATCCTTCAGCATCACTCTCTTAATAAACCACTTCATATGGTAGGGCTCTGAAGCAGTCACATGCACTGGATCAGCCAAAGCCTGTACACATCATGACCACACTGAGTGTTCTGTTCCAGCCCAAAAGGAAAGTATGGTTACCAAAACTCACACATATCTCAAACTGCTGGTCTACTACAAATAGTCTCAGGAAACATTACCACACCCTGATTCTGTGTGATGATGCAATACGTAAATTCTACCTAAGGGTGTACTCACATTAGCCCGGTTGAACCCCACGTCCACTCCCTTGCTGTGCTCACACTGTACTTTACGATACAGAACAGAGCACGCTTTCCTCATTACCAGAGCAACTGTCTGAAAGAGAACCAGAAGAAACATGCTCTCGCAGCACAAAGGAGTTCATCCAAATGTTATGTTTGTGGCTTGTTTTTCCAATTAGATTTTTGAGCGATGATACAAAACACATGCGTAGAATATTGGTCCATCGATCTGTCGTTTATGTCTCTCAAAAATGTTCATGCAGTCATGCTGCAAGTCTCAGAAAAATCTCCATGTTGTTTCAATAACTGACGCACAATAGTTTTGGTCGACTTCCGTCTGTCACATAAATGACATCACTCATCCCGCGCTCACACTGCGCCCTTTTCAAACCAAACCATGCTCCAGCCCCCCTCTTCCAAACCAGGCCACTTTCACAGTGAGTGAACCGTGCCAGAGCGTGGTTGCGAGCACTCGCACTAGTCAATCGAGCCATGCTTTAGGGGTCAAAAGCGTCTGGGCACAGTTCGATTGGGACAATGCGACTATGCCATTAGACAAAGACACAAAAGATCAAGCAATCTACGCAACAGCCAAGGTCAAAAATATCTTGGAGAAGGGAATGTGAAAACTCATATTGTTTACATAGAACTGAGTTTCCTCAAAGAGAGCAGCTTGACACATTCCTCAAAGCATAATACTGCGAGAGTCAGGTTTTAACATCACTTTCACAGAAAAGTTATGACATGCAAACGTTCACCATCTGAACAAGCCATTGTTTCGAGTAAAACATCCAGCCAACTCTAGCATTTCCTTCCTTTATTTTTTTACTGCTGGGCACTGTAACTTAACTGCTCGGACAGAAAACTTTGACTCCCACATTCGTCTTTAGGAGCTGAAGACTTGCAGGTGCCAACATGTTTACATTCATTGACATAGACTACCGGGTGAGAGCACAGTCTGTTTTAAATAAGGGCTCAGAGAGACAGGAATGCAACCACAGCATTCCAGCTACAGTAATTAATGCTCGGACTGAAAGAGGCCGGTGACTACTGTCCTCCTTACATGTGTCGAAGACATGGGGGGGAACAACAATATGCATCCCCCTAGTACGGTTACAAACACTTCTAAACATAAAAACATTGTAACCACATAAGTAAAAAATGCTTTGCTGGCAAGACCACGTGGAACATGCAAAAAAAATAAAGGAGCCAGCCCAGTGTGTCATTAAACCTGCCCATAGAACAATAAAAACATATTTCACAGTCACTTATCACAACAACTGTTTAAACAGCAGATGCACTTTGACCAGAATAATCACAGTTCCATCCATCTCAGCAATTTAAATACAAAACGATAAAAGGGAGGTGACGAAGAAAATAAGAAGGAAAATGCTTGAAGGGTGTACAACCTGTAAAACCTGATATAAGTAATATTGCAGAGTGCCACAACTAAGATTTTTTAACACGTTAGAAGCAGGAAAGTGAAACATAACATACCTTTGTGCCGACGGTTATATCATGGACACTGCTAAAAAAAGAAACATAAGGAAAATACATTATATGCATTTATGCATTAAACTTGATGAAATTGTTCATAAGAAATGACAAGGCGCAACAGTTTGGGCATTACAGATTTTAGTTCCAATATAGGATTGACTATCATAGTTCCTGATAGAGAAAATAGGACTTTTAATACTGCAATTGAGCAAATTGGAAAACAATAAGAGTTTTGACATCTCTAGAAAACAAGTGTCACTGCACTTCCCTAAAAGGCAACCTGACAAAGCAGTAAAACAGTAAATCCACTATTACTGACATTGGGCCTTTAATAAAAGGAGTTGCTTGACACTCGTGAAAGTCCTCTAAAGTTCAGTTTAGTCCACATTTAAGAAATCTAAGGGTGAGAGAGATGCAAAACTTACTCTATCTCAGTGACGTAACTGGATCCCAGAGGATACAAATCAGTCTCTAAACGGCTGCAGGATTAAAAAAACAAGACTTTTTAAATAAAGTGCATTTCATACATTCAGCATACGTGTGCGTTTTTAACACCTTACATGTAAAAAGACGTTTATACAAGACGTTCAATATCCAAACCTTTATATTACAGTAGAAAGACAGCTCAGCTCTTAACACGGAGTGAACGTCTTCGCCACGCGAACGTCACTTAAAGTTACTGTAAGCCGGACCCTCGTAAAACTAGCAAGATAATTCTCTAATCTCTACCAAATAAACAGTTATCGTCCAATAACAGTACAAAGCAATAAAGCTCGACTAAAGTTGACCTGGCATTGGTTTAGCAGGCTAGCAGATAATTAGCTAGCCACCCAACAACAATGCGGAAATTGAGACACGTTGGTTGCCAAATAGAGTCTGTTCCGTAGCCCCATTTGATATTTTCCGCTCGACGGCGAAATTAATAAACAACTGTAGCTCAAGTTGGATTGTGCTTTAGGTAGTTGACCCAACTAGACTACGTGCAACAGGTTACTACTCCGTTTAATCTAACTTTTGGACCCAGTAGGGCTCTTCCGGCACAGGAGATATGAAGAGCCATGGAAGAAAGGCAGAGGCGAGTAAAAAAACACCATTTCCACCTTACTTTACGTCTTTTCACACAATTTAAACGTGGATGTGACGTTAAGTCACCACCACTAATATAAACGCATAAAACGTTTCATGGAGTATTATACTTGTAATGAAGGTGTTCTTCTACTTACCCGTCCATGGCACTATACAAAACTACAGGTTGTCGTAGATGGGGAGGCAGACCTGCTAGAATTTCTTATATCCTTACAAAATGGCGGAGGGGGGACTGGCGCTTTCTTAATGGCCAATCGAGTCTTGAGCGCCGCGTGTGGGCGGGATCTTAAATTTCCTTGAGCACCGGGATTGGACAAGACGGCTTTCAATCTCGAAAGGCGGCGATAAAAAGTTTGCCAAAACTTTTCCCTGTCGCCAGTGTGAGAAATGAGAGTAGAAGGGGAGTGAACTGTGGCTGAACCCATCAAAGGGTCGGGACGGAGTGCATAGAAGTCGTTCTGCAAGGTAAAGTGTGAGATCATAAAATATCAACTGACATTTACTGCAATCACATATATTTATCACGTGGAATTCGGGACATATACCTTGAATAAACCTTGAAAATAAATACCTAAATGTTACTAAAAAAGATGTATGATGTTTTATATGGATTTATTTTATGCACTTTTTTTATCTGATTTACTTCTAGTTTGGCCACCTCTAGTCAGAAGGCTAAGCAATTTGGGGCACTTAAATGTTAAAAAGTGGAAATGTCAAAATTCCACCCACTGTCTTCCTTGCTATTGTTATGAAATAATATATTATTATAGCCCTCCACTAACAGCACTACCTTAATTTAATGCTAATATCATTTAAAAGCTGTCCAGAGAAATTGTATAACACTAGTAATGTTACAGTACAAACTAACAGGTATGTTTTTGCATGGGCCCAGTTTCAGCCTGCAGATGGCAACCTCAACACAGAAAGGGAGTCCCCTTTGAAGTGTTTTTTGAAATCTGGTCTGTTTAAGACTTTAAATTATCGTCTAAATTTGATACTTAACATCTTGTTAATATCTCTGATAATATCTGCTTAGACTTCAAATGTATATTTTATTACTGCGGAGGCCTAGATGGTGTCTCATCTGCATGCCTTAAAGTCTGTCCAGCTGTCACCCACCTTCACAAAGATCTTCAATACATCATTAGAGCAGTGCATAGTCCCCTTCTGCCTTAAACGTTCTACTATTATCCCTGTGCCTAAGAAACCCAAGATCACAGGGCTAAACGACTACAGACCTGTTGCCCTGACATCTGGTACTGATGCTGGCCACCTAAAGGACATCACTGGTTCTTTGCTAGACCCCCTTCAGTTTGCTTATCGGGCAACAGGTCAGTGGACATTGCAGTCAACATGGGGATGTATTTTATCCTGCAACACCTTAAGACCAGGGACATACGTCCACCTGTCAGTGGATTACATACTTCCTCATGGAAAAACAACAGCTAGTGAGGATGGGGAATTTCACATCCAGCACCCTCACCATCAGCACTGGAGCTCATCAGGGCTGTGTTCTTCTCCACTGCTCTTCGCCCTTTACACCAACGACTGCATTTCACATTACCTCTCTGTCAATCTTTTGAAGTTTGCATATGACACCGCGATCAATGGCCTGATCCAGGATTGTGATGAATCCAAAGAGGAGAGGTTGGCTGTCTGGTGTAATCAAAACAACCTGGAACTTAATACACTAAAAACTGTGGAGATGAATGTGGACTTTAGGAGGAACCCTCCATCACTTACTTCCCTCACCATGACAGCTATGGAGTCATTCAGGTTCCTGGGCACTAACCATCTCACCATCTCACAGGACCTGAAGCGGGAGACCCACATATACTCCAATGTCCACCATAACCTTCTAGTTGATAAGTACAATATCTTTATACTTTATGTAAATACATATGATTATATATTTTTTGTGGTTATTAAATGTACAGTACACAATTGTAATGTACAGTTCTTACTGTAGGCGCACTTGCACATAACTAAACTGCACCCAGTGTTGGGTGTAACTAGTTACTAAGTAATTAGTTACTGTGATCTAATTACTTTTGCCTTGAAAAAGTGAAGTAGGGGTTACTCTTATTTTATTCTGTAATTTAATTACAGTTGCTTGTGATGTAATTGATCTAAATACTGTGTAATATATTCAATAGTTGAAATGACATCAAAATTATAAGTCTAACTTTAAAATGAATGCTTTAACGTATCCTTCTCACATTTGTATACTTTGATCAGACAATAAGAATAATTCATGTAGTTATTTATTTTAATTAATTCAATAAGGTGTTTCATGTCAATCCTTGATTCAATTCTAATCAAGGTTGATGGAGAGACATTACTAATAAAGTAATTAGTAATAAGTAATTAAATACTTTTTGAAGGAAGTAATTTGTACAGTAATCTAATTACACTATTGAATATGTAATTAGTGACTAGTAATTAATAACTTTTTCAGAGTAACTTAGCCAACACTGAATGCACCTTTGTATATTATTTTTATATCATATTTATTTTATATTCTATTCTATTACTCGTGTAACCAGAACAACTTGCTTGTGTGTTTGAACATTTAGCGAATAAAGCTTATTTGATTCTGATTGGTTATGATTGTTTTGCTAGTAAATCTAACAAAATGAAACTTTGCACTTGGGGTACATATAATTACAAAAGAATTACAAATACATAATTGTAAATAAACATTTTTTTGTTTATTGTCATTGTTCCTGATTTAAACACTTGGACCATAACAGGCAATTGGGCATACCAATAAAGCACCTATAACTCATGACATTATATGATATCCACAACACATAATGTCTTACACAAATTGAAATAATTCATTAAATTGCATTATCAGAAAGACAGCAATACTACATTTACAAAGCTGTTGGACTTGTGACATATGTGGAATGTGAAACATGTTTTAGACCCCAGATATGATGACAGCTATTTGATTTTAGTTAAAACTCATACGTGATTATTTTGGATGAACTGCAACCATTTAAAATGATGTTGAACACTTTTTACATGAGGGCGGATCAATTTACAGCAACAAGCTAGTAACGGAGAACACAAAATACAATAAAAACACAATAATCTTTTACAGTTTTCTGTCAATATTAGAAATGTGTCTTTTCAAAGTGTAAATACACTGTAAAAATGCTATTACACACATGCTAATTTCTTCTAAATTATGTCCCATAAAAACACATAGCTTTATATTATCAGTTATATTTTTTAATGGACTGTAAATCTTGTAAATGGCGTTTGGCCTAAAAAGTTTTTACTTGTAAAGCAGAAAGCTGCTGTGTTAATAGTGGGGATCTGGGGTAGATATAGCCATCTAATTTAAACAACATGATTAAATGTATTTTATCATGAACATTCATAAATAACTGGATTATATTTACATAGATAATGGCCTAATGAGTAATGCAGAATGTACTATTGTGGACAAAGACTACACTCTATGTACCAGTGTTCACAGTGATCTGAGATGATTTGGCAAAACTAAATCAAAACAAGAGGTTCCAAATATATATTAAAATGCATCATAACATCATAATTTCAATATAGTCATTTCTTTTGAGTAATAAACTAATATCTTGAAAACACAAATGCATACAGGAGATACAGTAAATAGCTAAATGTTCATATATCGAGATGTATATCGGATGAGGGCCACAGAAATGTTTTATAACCACGTCGTTGCTCAAAGTGGAGTCTGTTGTGGTCCTCATTTTCTGTTCTTCAACAAGCAAAATACTGGACTTCATAAGTTTACATAATGAAAATATATGTATATATAGATATATAAATGTCAAGACAGAAATATAGAAAAATATTAATAAAAATAAAAAAGAAATACATACTTGACAACAAAAGTTAATTATAAGCATACAGGGTATACTTAATCCTGGTTGCGTTATGATCAGGGTGTCAGTTTTCCACGAGTCTGAACTTCAGTGTGAGCGGCCAGACTCACATGATTGTGCAGCACTTGCACCTCTGCTTTTCTTTTGAATTGCCTTCTTCTTTTGATTCCTCTTTCTTTGCATCATCCTGAGCTTTGTCAGGACTGGAGGTGCTGCCGTTGGGCGGAGCCTGGTCATCCTTGGCCCCCTCATTTCCTCCTTTGCTCTCTCCATCCTCAATGACCACAAATTCAGCTTTCACTGTTTCCTCCATGCCTAATGCTTTCTTGGTCTCTGCCTCATCCTCTACATTCTTGTAGCCCATAAACACCATGGTGACGGGGTGCTCTGCGCTGGCATTCTCAATGGCTACATCAGGATTGGTGCACTGGAGTTTGGCCTCAATGCCTGTGATCTGTTTCTTGGTGTTTTGATCTGAATTTGGGCTAGGCTGCTGTAGGCCATTTTCAACTGCTGCAATAGATGAACGAAACAGAAAAAAATATTTAACTCACACTGCTGTTTGACTCTGACCAAATGTGAACAACCAGTGAAAAATGCTGGGTTATTAAAATCCATGAAAAGAAACAAA
This sequence comes from Triplophysa dalaica, assembly GCF_015846415.1. NCBI lineage: Eukaryota > Metazoa > Chordata > Actinopteri > Cypriniformes > Nemacheilidae > Triplophysa > Triplophysa dalaica. The sequence continues at coordinate 8,872,465 of NC_079544.1, forward strand.
CCCAACTGTTGGGTTGCAGATTAACCTATGCTGGGTTGTTATATTAACCCATTAACAGGTCAAATATAGACCATGTTGGTTATTTTAATCCAATAGATGGGGTTAATTGCTTTTTTCCATATGCTGGATTCAAATTAACCCAACCTTTTTAAACAATGTGTTTATTTCAAACCAATATTGTATCAAAAATGGACAAACCCAACTGTTGGGTTGAATTAAACCAGGACATTTTTTATATTCTACAAATATATAATAACTCAACAATGGGTTAAAACAACCCGGCATTTTAGGCTAATTTATAACCAAACAGGTTTTTTTTCCAGAGTGTTGACTTTAAATGGATAAAAATATTATGGGTTATCTTTGTCAGGTTTTGCTTGTTTACAGTGAAACTGCTTAGCAATTTAATATAGACAGCATTCTAGTAAACTAGTGAGGTTGGATAGATTTACATTTTTCTTATACATTTTTGTTGATTAAGGCAGTGCTTGAATTAGCATGCAAAACAAAACAAAACACACTAAAATAATACTTTACATTAAATATATTGTCACACTCACCCTTTACTTTGCCATCAGGTGCCTAGCAGAGAAGACATATGATGTAATATTATTGGGTATTAAATTCTTCACTAAATGTAATAAATGTGAGCAGATAGATATAAGACAACTGAAGCGAAATCTTACATTTTCATTGCCAGCCGTCTCAAGCTCATCGATCTCTTGTTCTAATCTGTTTATTCAAAGAAAAGTTTTGTCAGCCAATGATGAAATTTATGATACATGCGTGATTCTTTTCATTATTGGTACAAATGAATGCATTGTTAAAAAATTCTAGATGAGCCCTAACCTGAGGATGGTCTCCTCCAAAAGTTTGGTTTTGGCTTCATCCTCCTGTAATTGTTTTTGTGCCTCATCCTCTCCACTGGATGGCGCTCCGTCCAAAAGCCACCGCTCTCTTAGGGCTTTCGACTGTCAAAGGAGAGTTAACATCACTTAAACGACAGTTGAAATATTATATTATCTTAACATATAAAACACAAACGTAAAACGATGCTCCGTAATTGCATATTGACAAAATGTGCTCTTGAAAAATTAGATAATGTCAGCTGTGCTGACGTAGACAAATCTCCTTGGTTGTCTGCACCATTAGGGTTAGTGTAGCACATGACCATTAGCTGCCATTAGTTTTTCACTTTAGGGCATTCTTCATTGCTGCTAATGCATACTATGCACATGCTGGAGAGAGGAGCAGGCGCCAGCTGAAAAAGGATTTCCTGCCAAAGCCTCTAGTCCTTGTTTGTAGGAATCAGAAAGCAGGGTGAAATTGGCAATATGAAGAAACTAGAAGATGCACCGCTGCTGACACAGAGAGTTTTGACATCTGTGCCCGACACGTGGCAGATATGCTGAGTACCAGTATGAGTGGGACTTGACTGAGGCTTGTTTCACTTAAGCACCTTGGATATGTGCATTCGGTAAAAAAATATTTTGTGATGAATGAAATGAATATGATTCGAGGGATGAGAATAATTTTGAGGTATACAGCATTACATGAATGAGGGATTGAGTATCGAATGAGACAAGAATAGTAAACTCAAGCACAGCAACAAAATTATACCTATTATGTGCAAGATATTTTTTTGTAAAATAAGTATCTAAACTAAATATGAGAAGAAAGTGCTGATGTAAGGTGACGCTGGACACTGTTGAGAGAATCAGTAATTGAAGACGTATGTGTAACTTTATTCAAAATAAACTAGTTTGGCATTCCAAACAAACCCTGCTGCCAGCTACTACTGCCAACAAAGCTGTTTCTATTCTAGACTGGCTGTCAGAAGAGGCTTTTCTAGGCATCCTGTAGATAAAACAAACAGTGCACATAGGACAGCAAGGATAAGAAATACCACAGCGCTTAACAACACCTGTTGTGTTGTTCATAAAGTGCTTAAAAATGAAAAATGAGGATAGAACTTGCTTTGGAGGCAAACAACCGTCAACTTTAATTAAATCAAGACTGATTTATTTGAACTTTGAGACCTAAAGTATTTTTTGGCTCCAACTTATTTTGCCCTACCTAAACTTCATTACCTTTTAAGAACAAATGAATGTTTTACAGATGTTTTTGACCATGTTTAAGGAACACGACTACAAAATCAGAGCCTCACGAGAAAACACCGCTTACACAGATTAATGCAATGCTCTACTCGTACAGTACAAGTTTAATACAATTAATTACATTTGACATGCGTGTAAGTGGAAAACATGATTATACATATTTAAATTATTTTTAAAGCTTAATTTAGTTTTGGAAGAGTTGGATAAGATACTGTGTGTATTTGACCTCAGACCTCATAACTGTTTAACAGGGCAAATCATTTATGTCCAAGGAAAGCCTTTGCAAATATTATAAGCATCTGCTAATTGGATATTAAATAGAATCAATCAAATATACTGAAAAGGAAACAATATCCCTCTCATCAATGTAAGAGGAAAAATACAAAATGTAATCTAAAAAGAGTGTTTAATTTAACAGTCAAATGCACCGTGAAGACTGACGCAAACAATCACATTCTGCAGAACTTGCAGTTAATTCTGCTTCCTTAAAATGTATTTTTTGCCAAAACACTGTCTCCTATTCAGTCTTCTTAACCAGACTTTCAACTTATAAACATAAAAAGTCTGGATCAGTATTAAACATATTTATCAATACCAATGAACGAGAAGTTACTATGCTTTGATTTATATCTTGTAACCCACAGTAATAGCAATATTCCCAACAGGCCAAGTCGGCCCTCTGTTTTTTTCCTCATACTTCAGCCCCACCACCCTTTGTGACTGCAAATTCTGGCATCCTGACAGATATACTGACATCACCACATGTTCACACCCATCCACAAGCACATGCAATACAATCACAGCACAGAGGGGAGGACAAAGGATCTGAGTCTCACTCGGTAGGAAACAGGGCTTGATCCATTGTTCCCAATAGAGCAGAATCCCTTATGCCCTAAAACAATGGCAGGTATGAAACTAACAAACAAAAAATATCACGTCGTGACAGATAACAAAAGGGAAACAATTGCCTTGCCGGATATTTGGTAGCTGAGAACAGGCACGGAGGCAAGCTTTTCTTGATCACTCAATCGCTGCAGCACGCTTGGGATATTTGGGATTTGCAGAAATTAAGAGGTTTTTACATTTTGGCCTGATTGATTAAACATCATGATAATAATTTATGCAGTTAAAATATCAATACACATATTTTAGTTTATCTAATGGATCAGCTTAGTTAAGGTGACCTCTACAATAAGTGTAAACACGGCAGGTCTGTGGTACTTGTGACATTGTTCATGTCCAAACACAGCCATATTGAATCAAGCAAAGACTTTTAAGTGGGACAACCTGTTGTTTAAACAGTGAGGTACAATATTACCCACTTTTAAAGAATAGTTCACTGGAAAATCACTTCATAGTCACTCTCATGCCATCCTAGGTGTACTGTATGTGACCTTTATTTCCTCAGCCAAACCAAAATCAGGGTTACAATACATTTCCTGGCTTTGTAAATTCAGCGAATAAGGTTTTGAAGCACTTAACAGACCGCCTTGTGTGGTAAGTTCAAATATGGTTCACAATGAATTTTATTGGTTCTGACGTGTCTCATGACTAGGGTCTTATCCAGAACCGGGTCTGTTTTTTTAAAAGAACCAGAACCGTGAGCAATTTATAAGTTTTGGTTCCAAAAATGCCTGCGATGGGTTGGCACTCCATCCAGGGTGTATCCTGCCTTGATGCCCGTTGACTCCTGAGATAGGCACAGGCTCCCCGTGACCCGAGGTAGTTCGGATAAGTGGTAGAAAATGGAATGGAATGGTTCCAAAAATGGTTCTGGTGTGACGTGTGGCCAAACGCTGTGAGCAGCCTTGTGCCACCGTTTCCCATAAATGATGTCACAAACCAAAGAGAAACGCAGCGCCGCTTCTTTAATCACTGAAAACATTGTTTTCAATAACTGTCCACGCACTCCACAGACGTGCCACACCTTTAACTGGCAAACACATCAGTTTACATAACTGTGCATCCCAGACGCATTGCCCAAAGAAGCGGACTGGCCATCTGGTGTTCCGGGACCTTTACTGGTGGCCCGCCACTTTTGGGGCCCGGAACGGACGCTTGGGCCACTCAGACGGACGTATTATAAATGCTAATGGACACAACGGGAATGCAGAAGACACGTATGAATGCCCCGCTCCGGACCGACCCGACCATGCAACCCAACTCCCAGAAATGGTGGAGGGCCGTTGTGGGCCAAAAAACCTGGGCCGATTTTCTTCACATTCCATCCCTGATCACACCTTATCTGTGATGTCACATTGTTGACGGTCCGTGCACTCCACAGACGCGTCACACCTCGTCTTGTCGAACACAACGTTTTCCTGTATGAGCACTCACATCCTTGATAACTATGCTGCATATTATTTTGTTTGACTCTACACACTGGCAGCGCGCAACTCCTGCCGCCACTAATGTACATTATACTTCTTTGATATTGTCATTTACATTACCTATCAACCTTTATGGACCAGTAGACTGATATTGTTATGTACATAGGAGGGTTAGATTATTTAGTGTACGGGTCATTTCAAGAGTGATAAACAAAGTGATGGAAAATACTTATTTTCAGGCATTTTAAATGTTAAAAATGTGGAAAGCAACAAATGACAGTTAACATTTAAAAACGAAATTTTCTTTATTTTGTTTAATATTTCATTAATTTAGGGAAAAGAGCAAATGTCTTAGCCCTCATCAGACTATTTGGATGTTATTGGTAGTGTAAATCAACTTTAAAGCACATGTGATTGATGGAGTAGCATTACTCAACATTACTTACTACCTTACAGTCAGCAAGAATACATTCAATTAAAAAAAAAAGTGAAATAGTAAAAAAAAATATTGATTTTAAATGTAACCGCAATTCTATCCGGGAATCATTTGGCAAAAATGTAACCGGAATCGGAACAGGAAAATTTCTTACGATACCCCATCCTACTCGTGACTAGTTGTCATATGCGTTGTGACGAAATTTTCTTTGGGTAAAGAAAGGAATTCATATGCACCTAAGATGGCATGAAAGAGTGTAAATAAGGGGGTTGTTATTTTCCCGGAAACCTATTTTTTATGTCATTATTTTCAGAGTTATTTTTACAACACCGGAATGCGTATAAAACTGGACCGTTCAATCAGCAAGGGTTTCAGTACAAATAAAATAAAATACTTAAAATACTCATTAAAAACTTTCAAGATTCCCAGAAAATGTAGATGGGTGTTACAAAACATTTGCAAAACCACTACACTTGCAATAACAATGCAGAATTTATTTAAAGGGAGGATACAGATTTTTTCCCCTGTCCCTTCAAACAGGAAACTGCTGTTAAAACTTCCCCTCCACTTTCAGCGACTTCAAAACTCTCCAAAAATCAATCTCACATTATGAATTTCAACACTAAGCCTTTAAATAGAAATGTAAAGTCTGACTATAGACAGTTAGTAAATTACCTAAGCAGGACGCACCAAAGCACTCTGACCTTTAACCCTTGTCTGCCAGCAGTCTAAATAATGACATATAGTGACACAGCCAATGAATACAGACACAGAAGAAAGAAGCTACATCAATGAGGAACCCATATGGGTGCGAGGGTTTTTAATATAAAGGATATTTACAATTGAATAGTATTTAGTGTTTTAAAACATTCACTATCTATTAGTTATTATTTCTTGACTACCTTGAGATGCTGCAGTTGCCTGCGGTCATCTTCCAGTTGTCTTCTTTTGTTCTCAATCTCACCCTCCCTCTTTCTTTTCTCCTGAAAGACAGAGAAAGAGTTTCAAAGTCATCCACATACATTTTTCTGAACATGAAATAACCTCTGTGGAAATCTTATTTAACAAAACACACATGTATATGCAGACTTAAAAATAAAATCTACAAAAAGTCCTTCACAGCATATCATACAAGTACTATTTTTATTTCCAATAAGTCTAAAGAACCTTTTTTCACAACAAAGAATATTTTGTGAAACAGAAAAAATCCTCAGATGGTGTAGATCTTTATAAAAACATTCAGACAAATTTTTTGCTTTTATGACATTCTTAAGCACCTTTATTTTGTAGTTAAAGAAACTGCCCACTAGACATTATTTCAATTTTATTTGTATACCACACATAATGCAAGCTTATAAATTTGACTAATGGCAGTATCCCATGAGTCAGAGTATGTCTACATCTAGGCTTGTTGTCGTTATTGAATCTATCACTTCCTCACCATGTCATAATGCTGAAATCGCATGTCTCTCTGTAACTTTTTTCAGAGAAAGGTTCAAAACATACAGCTAAAGGCAGCTTTCATCTGGTGAGAAGTCCCATCAATAATTAAACGCACAAAAGTGCTTAAGCTCTGATGGCTCAACATGCATTAGCCATTATAGATGGTCATGGACATACTGTAGTGGGACTGTTACTGGGGAGAAAATATCCCACAAGACTTAAATCCCTTAAACCTCTGTGAGCATCTATCTGTATCCCAATGCTGATGCTAAACATTTTCAAACATAACTACCATTCAAAAGTTTAGTCACTTGACTGAAATGTTTTTCATGAGATAAAAACCTTAAGATCTAAAGACATCTGACACAGATTCCATAGTTGTGTTCCATGCTTGTATTGTTACAGTTTTGAAGAAGAAAAAGTGACCCTAAACATTTCAACACTAGTGTGTTTTATAATTGACGTCTATATTTACTCACAGCAATAGCCCGGAGTCTCTCTTGCTGTGACAAATCTTCCGACATCCTGCAGAAAAGAGCAGTGGAATTAGATTAAAGCCATAACAAGAGTAATGGAGCAATTAGGATCACTTTTCATTTAACTTAGTAAAAAGAAAATGCCACCAGCACACTGCAAAGGATACAATATAGGTAATGTAGCTCATATATTACCATCTGTATATTGTACCAGGTATTTCTGGGCCAAGACTGTTCAATCGTGGATATTCACTAATGGATATTCTTGGATTGATAAATCCTGTCTTCAACTTTACAGCGGGCTGGATACACTTTTTTTTAAAGTTTACAATACACACACATCCTAACTTTCTAGATAATGTATAATCTTTATCGTAGTAGAGCGAAGCCGATGTCTGTAAATATTATTGATTTTACATCATATTACTATTAAAAATTAAGTAATACATGTTTGTTATGCTTAAATGCAGTATTTTCCAAAAAACAAACTTAACAACTTGGACCAAAAAAAATCCTCTCAATCATTACTGATTCACAGTTTAACACCAAAAAATAACCAACTTTGATTTTGAATAATTTCCTGTCTATCACAATCCATGTTCATTGTCCAAGTGTGAGATATGTTAGATGTACATTTATGCTTGTAACACTGTTACACTTTAACACAGTAACTACAAAAATCCAACTTTAAACAGTGATTTGTGTGAGGAATTGTTGTGTCAGATACAGAGGCTTTGTCTACTTCCTCACAAGCAAAATCTCTAAGATAACAGCTCTTGCAGTTCCATATGTTTTATAGATGGACCCTTATTTATGTTTACACATGCTTCTCTCTTGTAAAATATGAGTCGATTGAAATCGATCAGAGAAATGGCTGACTGTTTTACTCTTTTCAGAAATCAAACTAAAGTTATACACTGGCAGAATGCAAATCTGTTCCCAGAACGCAGCTGATCACAGCGGTCCAGCAGAGATGCAAGAAGAGGAAAGTTATGAATGGCATGCAAATTTCATGACTGTTAACAGTCCTTTGAATTCCTTCCTAAATTGGTTCCAGAACTCTGACATACAGTCAGCTAAACCTAAAGAAAAGAGCAACTCTACTGAAGAAAAGAAGGAAAAATAACTGCTTCATGCAACAAGCACATTTTTGGCTACCTAAGATCTGTGAAAAAAAACCAAAGAGCGAATTTCAACCATTTCAAATCATTCCTGTTGCTTAATCGTTCCACTCCGAGCTGATCCATGCCAGCCGGTTCGTAAATGGTTTAATTTTCCACCAGAGCTGATAAGGGAAATCCTTAGAATGTAAACACAAGAGACTGAGCTATAACGTCTCTGCTCGCACGTAGTTATACTGATTTGAGATGATATATTTGCTGTATCATATCGCATTTTATTTATTTGTATTGATTGGAGCATCAACAAAAATAACTTCTCTGCACGCATTCCGGGCTGAGAACAGTTTGTAATCGTGCCATGTCGAACCAGGAAAAGCACGCAAAGTCATCTTTGCACTTTTAATATGGTGGAGCATGTTGTTAACAACATTCAAACTTAAACAAACATCAACATGAGCATGACGGTGTTCAGTGGTTTTAAAGCTGTTTGCTACATCGATCTGTCTTTTGACAAGGAGGCAAACACACAATGAAAGGATTGAGCAAAACTAACAATAAGTAATAAAAAGGGACAGATTAAAAAAAGGTCAACAATGAAATAAGAAGTTGGCCAAGAAGGGAAGACCGAGCCCAACCTGGCACAAAGATGTCTTTTGTCATAGCCTGTTTTATATGGTTCTGCATTTGTCCAAAGAAAAAGAGCTTCTCTGGTGAAAAACAGCTGCAGGGGAAAACATCCAGCTGATTAGAAATCTCAATGGCCCACCAGAGAAGAACCTGTCACATGTTCTCTCTCTCACTGAGCAAACTGTAAAATGTTTGTTGATATGTTATCTCTCTCCTCTATATTTTATTTTTACCATCTGATATCAGACCTCAAGAATCAGCATGGAACCCATCATGTGAGATGAAATCAAAGCAAATGATTTACTTGTGTTGGTAAACACAAACTTACCCGAAATCAACAGAGAGACCACACATTTTATATTAACACCTGGTTTTAAAGCATTATGCATGATGCTGCATTTGAGATCCCACTGTCATGAATCATGTAGAAAGGCCAACTTACAAAACACGAAGTACGCTGACAGAAAGAAACACTAAGCAAACGATACACGGATAACAATAGACAAAACACGCATAACAATTTTCTATAAACTAACGTTTTTTTTTATCTAAATGTCAACAATCCCGCAGTCACATTTGATCCTGACCTTCAAGTTATTTTCATGGATGTATAAAACAGTTTTAGGGTTGCTCAGTAATATCTTCCTTTAAAGGTTTGCTTAATTGAGGATAAATATAACCAGATTTTAAACTCTAATAAAATGCAAATTAGATCAACACTGCATCAGTGGTTTGAGAATGAGAAACTCTTTGAAAAGTTCCAACACCATGCAGCCATTTCCTTTCGCCACATCTCATTGACAGCATTGGAAAAGCATTTGGGAGTCCAGGAAAAACACAACACTAGCCATCTTTATCCAATCTGTTATGTCTCCAGTGCAGTTGCACTTATCTTAGAGCTTGTTTCCCCCTTTAGTCCACTGCTGGGCAACACACTAAAGCCATACTGTGACCTTTTCAAAGGATCACTCATAGGCCAACAAAAGTGTTTAAAATGCCAAAAGTGACAAAGAGCAGCCAATAGATAATCATGGCACGAGTGCTGATGAGAGAACCGAATGCACTAAACTCATGCCAAAGCATTAACCAAAGACCTTAGACATAAACCAAAGTTCAATTTAATTTAAGCTTTGTTTTGACAAAAAAATGTCAGGTCCTATTTAAGCATTAGCTAGTACAAATTACAACAATGCAGACCCATCTTCATTCCTCAGAGACAAGGATGGTGACGCAAATCTCTCCTGAGAGCACTTTCTCTCTCTGGATTTTTTATGGCTTGTAGGATAATATAACTCAATTTAACGGCATGCTACATTGAACAAAGCGTATTGAAAATCTAAAATCAGTTCATTTGTTGCGAAATTGTAGAGCACTCAGGAAAACAATGCAGCCGTATTAAAGACTTTTTTCAGTGGTAGTTAAAAAACAAACAAATTAAGAACCATTTGAGATTTTTTAATATGAATTGTTTTTAATACATGACACAAAATGTGTAATCAAACTTGACCATAAAAGCCAAACCCCTAACGAACTAACTCACGAACAGATAGAAAAGCATTCCGTTACATTCAAAGTGGTATTTGATTGGGAGGAATGTGGGAGGGAGACCTGAGAAACTTCAACATGAGGATCTTGAGCAGGTCCAGATTAGCTGGTCTGGATACCAAGATACACTCCCTTTTTCTGAGATCTGCAATAAGCAAGGTTCCCGCCAATGTGTGGGGAGAAGAAAAGGAAGGAAGGATACCAACATCCTAAATCAGACCACGGGTGCATACATACATTTCAAGCATACAGAATGTAGGTCTCACCAACTGCTTCAAAGGACTCTCTCCACTAGTGCTGAAACCCTGGTTCTTAAAGATCAACCCTAAGTAAATTTACTCCATTACCACTTTCAAAAATGTTTAAACTGACATCCATTGCTAAAGATCTCCTTTGGTCAGTTTTTAAAAGTAGTCAAAGTGTGCACTCAAGATTTTAACGGCTATTAGGGTATTTTCATAAGGGCTGACGTGAGCACTGCAGAGAGGGCTATATCAGAAGAGCCCGTCCCAGCTCAAGCTACTGCTATTATCTGTTACAGAGCTCTGATAGAGAAAGGGAAATATATAGGTGAGGGGTTAAAGCATCAGTGGCAGAGCTGTTTAATTTTAACTCTTAACCTTGTCCAGTTAGGGGCAGCTGTCAGGAGCCCTTGCTGGACTGTTACAACTGTGAAGTGACAGACCACAAGATCACAACAACATATACTGTATGTATTTTTGAATTCTTTGGGTTAAATGTCACATTCAAGCATGCCAGTAAAATGTTTCAAGATACAGATATACATGATGTATCCACATTGCCATAAAAATGTATCTACCATAGAGAATTCCTTTTAAAAATGTTTGATACCTTGTCAAAACAACAAGATGGATGAACTCCAGACATTGAGATACAGACATTTAAAAATAATTTAAAAAAAAAACGTGCAGTCAAGTTCCTAACAGAAAATGTTTGTTAACACAAAAAATGATTAATTTATAAAATTAACCCCAAAATAACCACGATTTTACAATAGTAGTGTAGTTTAACCATGATATTTCTATACAACTATTTGCTTAACCATATTATATGTAGGAAAACTTTTGCTATAATAACACCCTGATTCATCTTTTTAATAGAAAGATTGTGGGCTACATACTGGGTTAGGCCTATGCGTAAACTTTTGGCAACCTCCAACGAGTTTACGCAAGTATTTGAAATGATAATATTTTCTCTAAAAGTTACCAGAAACCCCTGAACTAATTGAATTATCAGTCACACAAAGCGACCTCGTCCTCGAGTCAATAATGCAAGTCTGTATGTCTGCTCATCAATGGTGATGCTTTGGTGGCCGCAGTGACCTAGTGCCTCAAATGTTCACCCCTGCCCAAACTTGATTGTTAAATCAAGAATATGTAACCGCGTTGACACAACTGTCTCGTCCTGTCATTCTCCTCCATAGGTAAACACGAGACATGCATTTCACAGTATTTACAAAAGCACAAACTGTGTTACGCAACCCTGGTAATAAAAATGCTTCGTGGAACAGTGCATCGCGTAACCACTATTGCGGTCTTGTTTTCACATCGTCCTTGTCGAAAAGAAAGCGTTTCCAGCTGGAGAACGAGCGCACGATCGACGATGTGGGTGTGGGGAGGCTCAAATCTGAGACAGAATAACCGCATCAGAGGTGATGCTCAACACGACACGCTCCGAAGAATATTTGACTTTACGCGCGGAAAAACTCGTTCAGATTTACAAACTGAATGATTAATATCCAGTTGTGTAAGAGGGAGTTTTGCATCATTTGATGTTGAATCCAGGTCTGCACGGCCATATTGGATCATCCCACCCTGTTTCATCACTATATAACGAGATGTGGTTCTTCCCCACACCCGAACACTAAACCCATGCTGATGTTAGAAGAGGACGCGCTGCAAAGCGCATCTTGTTGTCCTTTCACTGAATATAAAAATGATTGATTTACGCGATATTTGATGAAAGACGAAACGCGCGTAAAGTCTGATACTATCCGACTGTTTTCTCTGTCGAAAAGTAACTGTAACATTGTAACACCATTACGCGCAATTATGTTATTCTTGCTGTCTTAATAAAACCACATCCTGTCTTCCATATTTAAGAATATTGACCGGACTATTGAAAGCGCCAATGGCATGACAAGCTTACAGCAGTGTAAAAATGGTCATAAAACCACAAGAAAAATCACAATTGTTTTGAATCAAATAAATACTCACTCGGTTGCCAGACCTGTTCCCCTTGAATAGGAAATGTATCACTTGCCTCCGCTTAGAAAAAGCCAAACCCCCGCTCAGAGGCGTATACGATACAGGTAATCAATATGACTAGGGTACTACAATGTAATGATGGGCATTAATTCTGTTCTCCGCCCGGGTTGCACGTTCAGCTCCTGGAAGGGAGGTGTAGTCTTGTTTTCCGGGGAGCGGCGCTCAACCCGACGGTGAATATTTCTGTCTGCGTCCCTTTACAGCTAATCTCTCTCTCTCTCTCTCTCTCTCTCTCTCTCTCTCTCTCTCTCTCTCTCTCTCACATGGCTTGATGGGTTGGGATGGAGCGCGAGACTGAGTCTATACTAGCCTTTGTTTCCCGCGCGACTGTGTTGTAGGGTAGGCAATGTCTGGCATCTCCTGTTAGTGAGAGTGAGATGCTTAGAAACGCCTCCCTCCGGACACACTCGAGGGCTGTGACTTTGCCCAGCACAAACATTTTTTTACGATGTAGGCTAAATAGAAAATATACCATTTTGTTTGTTTATGATAATGCCAGCTGCAACATTTCGGATTTATTTGACACACGTTGTAGTGTTGATAAAAATTAGCACGCGTGGTACAAAACCGTGCAACATTTTAACCAAAGAATGGACTTGTTGCAGCTGCTGGATAAGTTTAGGAACGTCTGTGCTGTATTTAATAGAGTTCATTGGTTTTGCATTTTAGCCTACATCCCAAACATCTGATTTACATTAACATACATAATGTAAAGAACATTCTTGGAAATCTTGACAATCATAAGTAAATGGTTGAAATCAAACTTATCTCGTTATGATTGGGATACTTTAACTTGGTTTTAACAAACTGGATCACATTTCAGAAAGATTTTAATGAAATGGGTTAGAATTAAGAGCAGTCTTTAATATGTAAGAAGTTAGACGACGTTAGTATTACAACTCCACGGTGAAATAATCCCCCTAGTGGTGGCTCAACAAAGTGTCAAGAATATTTGAAATTAGGTCATATTATAAGATTTTTTTGAGATAAAAAACTTCATCCCCGTAAAAAAGGAATTTATTGAAGCTTACCTGAAAATAATTGAATTTTGTTCTGTAGTGTCAAAACTTCTGATGCTAGACATTTAAAAACACTACTTTCCATATTACACACCTTCTTGGTATTCAGAAACTTGGTCTGCCTAGTGAAGATGAGAATAATAGGTCAAAATCTACATTGATAATAGCCGACCTTTGTCTGAGTGTATGCTTTTGTGGTTGTGTTCTCCAGTGTTTATAAAACTATTATGATATTGGAATTTTTGTTCGGAGTGTAGAATTCACAAATTAAATTATAAGAGGGTTTGAAGTTTGAATTGTTCAAAAACCACTGCAACAAACCGAAGGAAAAAATTGTGTAATCTCTACAAATAGTTTTTCTAAATTACAACTAGCTCCTGATATATGCTTACTATTTAAATATTATTGCTGGACCATCAGCTGGTACTGTAGGACCAAGATCGACCTGGAGGACCTTGATCAAGATGCTTTGAGCTATAGTGCTTGAGATTGACGTAGTTAAACTTTCATTTATGTTATTCACTGTATTTTTACTCTGTAACAAAAGTTTTTTATTTGTATCCATATCCAAAAACTGTAATTCTTACAAAATTTTACTGTTATATTAACAGATTTTTCACGTCTTTTTGAAACACAGCCAAAACCCCTCAAATTACAGAAAAAACTGCAAATTTACGAGAAAACACTTTTTTATGGGATTGTTTTTACAGATTGTTTATGTAAGCAGTTTTATTAAAAATCAGCACCTAAATATACAATATTTAAATAACAAATAAATATGATAATCTTTTATTTTATATATATCTTGGAATATTTACATTTAATAAGTATTTAGCACCACAAAACCTCAATTATATATTTTTTATTATTGCTTTTTATATCAATTTATAGATTGTCTGTTGTTTTATAATTTCTACTGCTTAATGTGCCTTTTAAAGTCAATTTAATATCATCACTAAGGAATATGTAAATCATTTTTTGTGTCTTGTTCCGTTTGATTCATATCCCTCATATTAATTGAGAGTAAGATTTATTTATGCTTTAGGTCAGGGGTGTCCAATGTCGGTCCTGGGGGGCCGCAGTCCTGCAGAGTTTAGCTCCAACTTGGCTCAACACACCTGTTTGGAAGTCTGCTTTGTGAGACCTTGATTAGGTGTTCAGGTGTGTTTGATTAAGGTTGAAGCTAAACTTTGCAGCACACAGGCCCTCCAGGACTGACTTTGGACACCCCTGCTTTAGGTCTACAGCCCTTTTGGACATTACAAAAACGACACACACTGAAAAATGACATAAACCTCCAGTAGGGGGCGTAAAGGCTCCATTCAAAAAATGGTCCAAGAGCGCATTAGAAATTCAAGATTCTAAATATCAATTAATCCTGGAAATAAAAACAAACTTTAAAAATTAGGGTCAAGTATGAAAATGTATATGTAAAATGGACATGTAAGAGTCTGTCCTATATTCGTGATGCACATCAAGGAAGGTAACGTTAAGTTTGGTCATGTTAACTCCTTGGTACTTTACAGCAAGACCAGATTTCAAGACATCCAATGAAGCACAAAAGATGTTCATAGAAACATTTTTACAGAACGTCAGGATAAACTTGTGAATTTAGTGCAAGTATGTGAGAACAAAATGAAAGGTTGTAAGAACCTTTCTTCTGGGAATTGACAGTGGTGAAATTGGACGCAAAAAACAATACCAATACCATGACTGTTATCCATAATTAATAGTGAAGGAATTGCAAAACAATTTCCTTGACTTGCATCAGGGATATTCCAACATGTCACATTCCCCAAAGGCACAGAAATAAACAGTGAGGAGTTTTTCACCAGTCCCAAATACACAAACAATAAGTAGAGCCATCCTTTCAAAGGATATTCAACACATTAGCAATCCAAATCTTTTGCCTTCTGCATTTCTGCTCAATAATTATATTATTAGTGAACTCAATAAACCATGTTAGTGAACTCTTAATTATGTTTTATGAACAAAGTTGGAGAGGAACACGTGCGGATAATTAACCCACGGCTAGCTTTCTATATACAATCACACCAACCTATATCAGCATAGGAGAAAACCCCTACAAATAGATAAGACGTCTTACCTTCATTCTCTCTATATCTTCGCAGCATCCCTCCTCCTGACTCCATCAGCCCGGTTTTAGCTCAGTATAATGAGGGGAACACTCTGGGTTCGGACAGATACTGGGCCCAGAGCGCTCTCCCCGGACAAGGGGGAAAGTGCTCCAAGTTCAGGAGGAATCTCAGAGCTCGTAGCACTCTCAGACTCCCCGGGACAGCATGTCAAATACGCATACTACCGTTCCAACATATTATCTTGGAGGTGAACTCGAGAACCTTGTTTTGGGGCCCTGCAGATGAAATGGTGACCATAGCTACAGTTCTTCAACACATATAAGAGACTTGGGTTTCTAGACATGCATGAATGCTCTCCTGGAAGAGCATGACTCACGGAGGCTTAGCAAAGCTGTTACTAGCGACCCACATTGGCCTGTCTCTGTACACATAGCTGTGTTTATGAGCCAGAATAAAGCCAACGGCTGAGCCAATAAAGATGTTAGTTATGCCTTTTGTAACTTCAATATGAACCAGACCATTTCTGACATTTGAAGGTCAATGCTACAGCTCCACTACACAAGGACAATTTGTGTTGTCTCTCTTATGAGAGGGAAGAAGCAGACGTTTGCCAAAGGCGGTTCACACCTACAGATCAAACAAGCCATATCTGCACACACTGAGGATTTCTTTCTTTATTTATTAAATGTTTTTCCGACACTGAAATTTGATTCTGATTTATTTTATGCTTGGAGACAAGTTCAGGGGATTTTTACGGCAAAAAAGGCAAATGGTTTTGGTAGATAACTGTCTTAATATTGTAATGGGAAATGGGGGTGAAGCTGTTGCATAGTTTAAACAGATAAGTAAGTGAAGAAGTTTTAGTTAGTTATTTTCGGTACTAAAATACTTTCTGCAATCCCTACTTAATATTCAAAGGCAGCTATAAATCTGTGAACCATTCATCCAAAAAAACTTAAACACTGTGGTGCTGGTTTTTTTTGACCAGCTCACCATGTACATATTAACAGAAATGTTGGGCTGTTTCAACCTCAAAACAGTTCATTTAAACCCAACAATTGCTTTTGTCTATAATTTGCCCAACCTGTTGTGAATTTGGAGTAAGACTAATTGCAGATGGGAACAATTGCTGATAGAAATTGGTGACAAGGTTATTTTAGTTTACTTTGAAAACGTTTCTGTTCTTTAAAAAAAAAATAACTAAAGGAAAATTTGAAATAAACCGAAATAAGTTTAAAGCACTAGAAATTGTAATAATAAAAAACTTAAATAAATATTTATTCATAATAGCAATAAAAAAAGAAAATTACTAAAACTTTAACTAAAATTAACATAAAAAATAAAATCTTAATCTAGTAATTTTTATAATTCTCTATGGTGACACTCTGCAACTATAAATAAATAACACCCTAAATAAAAAACACTCTAGTCGGCACAAATGAGGTCTGAGGCCAATTTATCCTCTCTAACTCAGACTGGACTGTTGAGAATGCATGAAACGCAGCACTGTTGACACCCTTCACCACTGTCCTTGTTTTCTCCATGACAACAACATGCAGTGTCGAGCGGACCACAGACTATTGGCCTACCCCCAATGTGGGACTTTTTTTCATCAAGTTCCTTCTATTTTCAGAGCATATGTGCCACACATATCACCTAGAGTTTGAGCTGGGAGAGGGAGGATGCAGTGGAGAGACCTAACAGTGGGTTGTGGGAAATCTCAAATACAGCCTTTCTAAACAAGAAACGCTTGTGCCAGAAGGGTTGCTCATATAAGTTTAAACACAGTGCAAACTCTGTTATTAGTTATCTGAGAAGAGGTGTTTTTGTGTCTTTATAAATGCTTTATATCATGGCAATTTATGATAATGTGTATAATAATTCCACTCAATGTTGCATAAATGTGTGCTTTTTCCTCTCATAGGTCCTCACTTGGGAGAATGTGTAAAATTGTTGTATTTCCTTTGTAAAACATAATTTTTAAATATACACAAAATTCTAGGGTCACTTGATTGAATTTTTGTATCTTAAAGATATTTTCATCTGAAGATATGTTTGTAAATAATTTTTTTAGACAACAATATACCTGCCAACATATTAATTTTAGGGCTGTCAAGTGATTAATGACGATTAATCGCATCTAGAATAAAAGCTTGTGATTACATAATATATTTCTTTCTACTACGCATATAAATTTTGTATTTATAAACACATACACATGCATGCATATGTTTATTAAAAATATAAAAGTTTATCCATTTTTTAAATTGATGATAAATATAAATAAATAGATTGAAATATTTCAAATATATATTTATGTGTTTATAAAAAAAAGACGTATATTATGTAAACATAAACTTTTATTCTGGATGTGATTAATGATGATAAACTGTTTGACAGCCCTAATTAATTTTTTATAAGAAAACTGATGCCTTAAGGAGATGACAAGAATATAATTTGACACTAAAGTTAAGTTTGTGGTATTTCAAAGTTTGGATGAGAAATAATGAACATAACTTAACTTATTCTTTAACAGTATAGCGACCCAATTGAAAGATTGCTTTGTTTAATGTGCAATCTATATATACTTAAATCAAATACATAAAAGAAAAACTGATAGCCTATATGTTAATTGTGTTTTGTCAGACCGGATTGCTTAACCTTTCTTATTCTGCCTGTTAACATTCCTGTCTGGATATGTTTAAACAAGCAAACTTACAGTCTTCCTAATTAATGTTCTAAGAACAGTGAAAGTGTGTCACAGCCTAAGCCTGGAGGATATGCCCAGAGAAATACAACCAAACCATTTAAAATCTTCATGCATCTGCAAGCAAATACAAATCAATTCACTCATGCTCAAGTCACACTTCACTATGCCTATACTGAACATTATCACTGCAAGATTCAAGAACGAACAAAAGTGGAGAGGAGGTCAGGTCAAGTTGCATTTTCAAATCACTTTGTTATTTCATTCTTTATTGCAATACCCCTGTTTAAAAATTAAATACTTCCGCATTATCATAGTTATAAAAATACATTCAAGAGATGAAATTGTGAGTGGCTGTATTGATGAAATTGTAGCGACATGTCACCTACTCAAACTCAAACTTGTTTAAGTAACTGTTAAACTAACTAATTTAGTAGTATACACAACTGTTTAATGCAACCTGAATAAGTCAATTACAGATTGTAGCTTTTTATCTGTGACCAGCGAAGCAGACCAGATTCTTCACCGGGTGCAAGTTCAAAATATACAGTTTGATATTTTTATTTTTTTGCTTCTTGTAATTTTCACTCATCAGAAGCAGGTCAAATCTGCTCATGCAAAAGCTCAGACGAGTCACAGTCTTGCCACAGAAGAAGAAGCTGCAGCTCTTTTATGACCCACTAAGGATACATTTACTCTTCCTGTAGAGCTGCAATATTTTGTCACAGCCTGACTTGGCCAAAGGCACTAAATGTTTGATGCGGCGTTCTGAAATTATTATATGATTTGATCACTGTTTGTACAACAGTTATGTCACGCCATTTACCCATCAGGTTATTAATGTGGTTCTTTCTTTGATAACCACACAACAGGAAGAGAATGTTTTCCCAGAAGGCAGTATTATTTTTTACTTATTTAAAGAACACATTTTCCCTCTGAAGATGTCATTACAGATAACTGTGTGCAGCAGGATTCGTACATCAGAAGAGATACTCTCTATAGGAAACCAAATAATGATGTGTTAAACCTTTAGTTTAAAAGAACACTGGTTATTACTGCAAACTGCATGCTGGGAGATTTCATCTTTCAAAAACCGTACTTCCCTTTTCATGCATGTTTTTAAAACCCCAACTTTGATCATCTCACACATAACACACACACAAGGGATAGTTCATTCTGTCATCATTTACTCAAGTTCAAGTTGTTCCAAGTCTGTATAAATTATTTTGTTCTGATAAACAAACAGAGACAAAGAATGTTTATAACTAAACAGTTCTGGGGCACTTTTGACTACCATTGTAATTTTCCTACTATGGTAGTCAATGGGGCCCAAGATCTGTTTGGTTACAAGCATTCGTCCAAATATCTTTCAATCGAACAAAGAAATTCATATAGGTTTGGAACAACTAGAGAGAGAGTAATTCATGACAGAATTTTCATTTTTGGTTGAATGGTCCCTTAAAAAATGTATTATATAAAAACACATACCATTGCACCTCCCATGCTGTTAGTTAAAGACATGACTGCACAAGATGATTCTGTTTTCAAAGTTCTGAAATAATTACAAAGCTAAATAATTTAAAACGGTGTATGATGATCCATTTATCAAAACTGAATCTAAATTATGAAAAGGGGGGAGGAAAACAACTAACACAATGCATAAATGTCACTTGGTTTTCAGACACTCAGAAGGGAATTATTGAAGAATTGCAACCATGTATAGCAGCGTTTATTTACACTCTCTGTCTGTTTTATTTGAGCACCTTATTCACTCAAGAAAGTATTTAAATCAGAAGAGGAACAAATGCACACCGAAAGTCTGTGCTGAAAGCAATTTTCATGGTGCAGTTCCTAATCTTCTGCTAAAATGTGGAGGATGCAGACAGATTACCACAAACTGGGATGTACAGCATTTCCTACTGCAGATGTAAATACCTGAAATTATATCTAAAAAGGAAGAAAAATCGTAAGAAATTCTGTTCATAGTGACATAGCTTGTATGCAAACAAACCCCCAAATCAAGTAAAATGTCTTCCCACAGGGTCAAAGGTTTTTTTCTAATGCCAATCAGAAAGCACTAGATTCATTGACTAAAAGCAGACAATATTATTACAATTTTATTTTTCAAAGTTTGTTACAAAAATTTCAACACTGGGCGGCAAAATGAAAGAGGCCATCCCTTCAGACATGTTACAGTCCATTCAAGGTCAGAAAGACACATAAATAAACACACATGCAATACACACAAACAAGCAAGAGTATATAAAAAGCAGAAAGTGACTAGGCCTACATAAAACTGATACGCAGAAAAGCGTTCATTAAAGGTATAGTTCACCCAAGAATAAAAATTCTGTCATCATTTACTCACCTTGGAGTTGTTCTAAATATGTATACATTTCTTTGTTCTGATGATATGGAAAATGCTTATAACCAAACCGTTCTTGGACTCCACTGACAACCATAGTAGGAAAATCACTTTATAATTTCTTTCATGACAAACTTTTAATTATTGGGTGAACCATCCCTTTAAAATGCACAAAAAAGCTGTGATGAGAACTCTAACCTGTCCATTTTCAGCCTATAATAAAATTGACTCGGTTCTTTATCCGATTGAATCATTTAAGAACTGCAACATGAGTTCCTCTTGTACAATAAAATGTATATCCAGGTTTATAGTGAACTCTAAAACAGAAATATGGTTAAGCTTATCCTGACACATGATAAATACCCTCAATGTGTCAGAGTATCTTAAAAGTGGCACATTTTCATGTGCATTTCTGAAGGTGGGGATGAAGGAAATGTGATAAATTGATACATTACAGCTTGAATTTGAAATTCACTTGGTTGAATCTTTGTCAATTCCTTTGAGCTAATCAGATTTGTGTGGCTGCTTTCTTCACAGAGACTCACAATTGGCCCCTCAAGTCTGTGTGAGCCTTCTGGTGCTTCTCTGCACTAATCCACCCCAGATGCTCAATGTGAGATAACCAAAAAGCCAGCCTTTTCACCACCCGCCTAAAAATATTCACATTGTATTTCTCCAGAAATAAGTATGTAGAGTCCCTGCTTTGGCCTACAGTACACACGTTAGTCTTTAAATGATCTGTTTGCTTGCAAGCTCTTAAAGAAGTGGTCAGGTTCTGGGTGAGGCTGTCCAAGCTCCCAGTCTTTAGATGAGATGGAGGACATGCGTTGGAGGGACGAATCTCGGCTGAGGTTGCTGTCCAACAGCAGGTCGGGATGAGGTGGGGGAGGCAGGATTCCTGGGTCAGGTTCAGAGGTAAATGAGCACAGGGACTCTGTTTTGATGGGACGATAATCACGCAAGCAGTCCTGCCTGGGCAGAGTTCGGCTTGTCTCGTGAACCTCAGTCTTGCCGTTGGAGGTGCTCCTCCAGTCCCAGGTGTTCCCATTGCCCGAAGAAAGACGCACCACTGGGTGGTGAGGGGCATGGGCGTCTACTGTGATGATGCTGGCGCTGTCTCGCTCAGAAGGGATGCGGTAGTATGGAGATTCTGAGCCTGTGCTGGAGGTGGCACAAGAGGAGCCGGTCTCAGAAGACTTGGGTGTGGTAACCGGACTGTGTTGCTTAGACATGGCAATGACCTGCATAACCCGAGGCTGGTTGGGCAATCGTGGAGGTTCTGGCATGGGAACTGGTACTGGTCCTCCTTTTTCTGTCATGGAGAGCCACTTAGCCCGTGTGGTTGCGCTTTTGGGTGACACAGGTGGTGGTCTTGTGGCTTCTTCAGGGATGTGAACTAACTGTGGAGCACCAGGTCTCTGGGGCACCATCACCCTAGTACCCCCTGCTGCCGTCACTGCTGCTCCACTGTTGGCTTGCACGGTAGGATAAAGGGAGGTGGGCATGCCCATCTCCTCTTCAACTCCCCCTTCGCTTCCCTCAGCTCCCTCCACAGTGGCTTCCTCCTCTTCTTCGTCCCGCAGGCTAAGACTGCGCATCTCCATTGATTTCTGCTTCCATTCGGACACCAACTTTTTCGAACGCTGTGAATCCATTGGCACATGGAAGGTCATGTGACGTTGAGCGGGCTCCTCCATAGCGTTGGTGCTGGCGCGGGGCAAGGTGTTACTGAAAGTCACCATGGTCTCCTTTCCCATTGGATTGCGAGGAGCCAGTAGCTCAACGTCCGCGCTGGCTCTCTTTAGGCTGCCAATGGAGGCCTTCTCTCGACGCACCTTACGGTTCAGGCTGGCTACATGTGGCGGGGCGGATATTTCATCGTTGCTCTCAGAAGCATGGGCTTTTTGGTAGACCGAGTCATGGCCACGTTGTGTTAGCTCTCGCAGAGGATCTTTTTGTGGAGGTTTGGGCTGTTTTATTGGCTTAGGGGGAGTGTCTTCAGTAGATTTAAAGTTCCCCACTGCATATAATGCCTGGAGTGTGGGAAGGATGGAAGAAAGTTGTTAGTGTAACACTTATTAATATGCGCTTTTTAAAAAGACAACTGAACTGCACATACACTATGAGACTATAAAGTATGCAGACATTCACATCAGGCTTGTTTAACATTTAATTAAGATAGTATAGTTATAAAAAGAAGGCTGGTTTTCACTTTGCTCCTCTAAAAGCTTTTACTCTTCTGTGATGGGTTTCCACTAAATGTTGGGACTACTGAGATACAAGAACATCATTGAGGTCAGGCTGTAATGCTGGGTGATGAACTCTGACTCAGTGTTCCTCACAAATTTAATTTTTAATCTCAAAAAGGACGTGTTGTATAATGTTGTAGCCCACTGCTTCATGGGGCTTATTGCTTTTATAAAACGGTTATTCCACATGCATAGAAAGGTTTCATAGATTAAAACAGCAACTAATGTAATTATATTAATAAAAATATCTTTCTTCTGTCAAACAAAGTAGTTCCTCAGAAACAGTTTTGGCTGTTGATTTTATGTTAAGTAAATAAAAGGCATGACACAAGGATGGATTCAAAGTAACACACAATGTTTTGTTGTTAACTACACACAGAGGTGTGTTCAGTTAAAGGGATAGTTCACCCAAAAATGAAAATTCTGTCATTATTTACAATTTACTATTGTTACACTGTACACAAAAGTAGATATTTAGTAGAATTTTTGTAAACTAACAGTCCCTGGGGCACCACTCACTAGTAGAAAACAAAACTACTGTGGTAGTCAATAGTTTCCCACATGCCTCAAAATATGTTCTGCTGGGTACCGCTTTAGGATTATGGCCCGCAATGTACCGCATAATTAAACAGAATTTACAGCGTAACTAAATGTAACAATAATTAACCTCTACAGTACATATGTTTAGGTCAAGGGGAACAATACGCAAAGTTTGGGGAATAAAGAAGTCAGGAACATCAAAATATGTATACTGTAAGTCTTGTTGAACTAAATGGTAACTATTTAAATATAACATGGTATGCTTGACCTGCAGTATAATCCTAGCGTGAACATACACTACATTTTTGTAATCACAATGTACCCAGAAATAAGATTATGTGGATATTAATTATGTCTTATTTGATTATTTTCATTATTTTATTATTTTATTATTATAGAAAACATAAAAAAAAGGAAATAATGTGTTCAGTTTTTGCGCGAGCAAAACAGCACAAATGAAGCATGCAGACTGTCTGTCAACAGTAAATTTGACTTGAGTTTTGACTTTAGGATTCATTTTAGGATTGTAGGTCAAAAATAATTTATTTTAATTAAGAGTCATTTTGATGAGTTTTAATGATCTTTTGAGACTATAATCAAGTATTTCAAGAGCAGTTAGATTTGGATGTTTATGGCATGCAGTTCCCTCATATATATATATATATTTAATTTTCCTCACTCTTACGCCCTTATTCCCCAAACTTTAGATATTGTTCTCCTTTATCAACAAATATGTACTGTAGAGTTAATGATGACAGAATTTTGTTTTTTGGGTGAACTATCCCTCTAATGACAGATTTTTGAGTGTATGCTAATTTAATTTTCCGATATGCAATAGGCTTCTCGAATAATTTCTTGAATATATAAACAAAATTATTCTGTTCTTCTCACCATATGATTGAGGGTGGGTTTCTTCAAAAATACAACATGGAAAAGCTAAGAATTTTTTCATCATTTAGAATGATGAGCATTTGATGAGTATTTGTTGCTTTTGGATCCGTAAATGGTGTACTTTCCCTCTATATCATGAAAACATCATTCACTTCGGGGAAACGTTGTCTAATAAAAGTCGGAAAATTGCGTCAATAGCGTGAAAAGTTATGAACTTCGCTAAGCTCAAGCTCTTTGTTATGCTGGAACAGAAAACAGCATCCTCTAATAAAATGTTTATGTAATAAAACTGCATGACTGTATCTACGATTTTACCCACATGCTTTTCATTGGTGTAGTCCAAATATGTATTTTTGCACACTGCTCATCAAATCTACTGAGCTTTCAAAGCTTCAAACTTTTCTTTTATCCCATATTCTTTTACTTATTTTCTCTTTCAATGCAAATGACACTTTCAGAAATGATTTCCACCCTCTCGAATGGTTAGAGAGATTATAGCACAGAAGCTTATCAGAGAGGCACGGTGAAGAATGACAGAAGAAGAGAGGAAAAAAACTGTGAAACATTTCCTGAAGAATCCTAGAGGATTTCTTCTCCTCTAATTGAAACCAAGTCCTAAATATAGACCGTGCTAAAGACAGTTAAGAAAACAGTGGGAGGAGGCAGATAAATAAATCTAGAGATCTTCTGCGACTTCAACCGTCAAAGCAAACCCAGAAAAACCTTTATGACTAACCAGGTAAACAGCAATGCCAGCTCCAATCACAAAGCCCACGTAGACGTCGATGGGGTGACTTCGGTACTGGGTGATCTGGGTTAAGCTGGCCAGGGCTGCAGCAATGGCGAATGCAAACACCAGCATGGGCTTCAACAGTTTGGTGCTGTCTGAGATTGTGGCATTGAAGTACATCTGATGAAGACAAACACGTGTGAAATTCACAACCGCTCGACCCACCTGCTTGGGTAAAACCCCACAAATTTAAAATGAGCCTTGAGACCAAAAACTAACTTCCAATTAAAACGGGCTGTAATATTGTAAATGTAATTACAGCGGCTCGCCTGTCTCTTTTCACAGTCCAGAGAGAATGACTTCATTAATAGTTGGAACCCCACATTAAGGTCAATGAGGCATAGCTAACTGAAGAAAACTAATGGGCATCCCATAAAACACTACAGCTGGGAGACACGAAGCTGTGTGTGGTCTATATGAACTCCATTCTGAATTTAGCAGAAGACACTCAGCACCTTACATTGTTTTTAATGGATCCTCTAAAAGCAGTTCTTATTTGAGCATCACAGCTATCGTGCTTCCTTTATGACTAATATTTCAAAACATATTCAAAGAACAAGTTCCTTGAAGTCAAAGCAAGTAATGAGAAATGCTTACGGATATGTAGACGGCTGCAAAGCCAGACAAAGTGGCATGCTGGGAGGGGAAGGTTTTCCTGATAATATAGAGGAAAAAAGAGAAAATGTGAAGGGGACTTTAGAAACACCTAGCATAATCACATAGCACAAGCAAGAATTTGAGCATATGATTACGAAATGTAAATCAGGGAAGAGATGCGAGAGGAACAGACCACGCTTCAATGAGCAAAACACAATGTCATATCTGTGCGATAGCTTAATTCTGTGTTCTGTGTCGGCTGACAGGGATTTGGGATCAAAGTCAGGTCAAATTTATTTGTAATCCTCGTTGGGAAACATTGTTATGGTAAACTCTTAAAAAAAGCTAGCTGTCACAAAATACAGCTTTTTATCGCTAAAGTACATATTGGTAACAAATGTATACAGACTGTACATGTACCTCATTTTTCTGAGATTGTTATAGAATTACAACATTATATAAACATTTAATATTTATAGGGGTGCTCAAGGATGTGTTATGCATTTTGACTTCTTTAGACTGTTAAACGTTCAGTCTTCTCATGCTTAACATGGTTAACTAGTCAAAAAACGATGAGGGCGTATTATGTAGTATTTCTGTGCTCAATACACTCCCCCAGCGATCGTACAGGTTTTTCAAACATATAAAACTGTCTTGTAAGGATTTTTCTTAGTCCCTTATTGAACAATTCTCCCGGAAAAGCACACGGCAGGATGGAGAGCAGCAGACTTTCACTGTCACACTTTCACTTGTGTGAAGGAGAGAGAGAGTGCATATGTTCGCAAAGTTCAGGTGTTTGTTTGTTCACTGCATTTCGGTAATGAATGTTATATAAACGGTGGATATAACGCTGGATTTGGAGATTGTTTGAAACTGATACATTGAGCCATACCTGCGCTAAAAGATGCCGGACATGAATCACATGCAGTGAGTGAAACTGATGTCTGTGTTTTGTTGAGAATGTGCTTTAGTTCAGCCTACCCCTCCCCCCCACATGCGCATTTGATTTCGGAAGTAATCGTAAAGCTGTATCTATCTTTTATAAATGTGATCAAACTAAATACTCTTCGATTATACGTCGTATGCGATACTACTCTATAGATACTCAAGATTGATTGGCAGAAACCCTGTGTGTTAGGGACGCTTTAAATTAAGTTAAAGAAAAAATGCAGTTTTGTACTGTTTTTGATGTTATTTTGTTATAACAAAGTCTCATTATTCACACTATGGCACTGTTTTTAAATGAATTACGGAAGTTTTAAAGGAACAGTTCACCCAGAAATGAAAATTCTGTCATCATTTACTCACTCAAGTTTTTCCAAATCCACATAAACATCTTTGTTCTGATGAATACAGAGAACGATATTTGGAAGAATGCTTATAACCAAACAGTTCTTGGGCACTATTGACTACTTCAGTAAAAAAAAATTGTAAATAACTTTGTTCTGTTAAATAAGATATTTTGAAGAATGTAGAAAAGCAAACAGTTCTGGGGCACTTTTGACTACCATTGCCATTTTTCATGTAGTGAATAATGACCAAGAACGGTTTAGTTACAACCATTCTAATATCTTTCTCTGTGGTCAACAAAACAAAGACATATACACAGATATGGAACAACTCGAGTGTGAGTAAATGGTGACTGAACTTGTATTTTTGGGTGAACTGTCCCTTCAATCAATAAATGTAATGATGCAATTTGACAAGCTCTGACAAATTGCAGTAGCTGCCAAGACAACAAGGCAAATCATAAACAAAAATGTTTGACAATTAATGTTTTATACAATGATGATTAAATAATGAATAAAATAATTAAAATGTATTATCCGGACACTTCATGCATTTTAAACAGCAGATTTAGATGCCTAAGTTGGTGTACAGTCCAAGCATGCATGCCAGATCATAGCAGTCTGTTGCATCTTTCACAGCCCAGCAGAAGTAGAGACGTTTGCATTGTTACGTGATTTACATATTTCCTCCCATGAATCAGGTGGCAATACAATGTAGACAGCGAAACAAAGAATGACCTTCTTAAGTGTGTACTGTATGTGTCAAAAGTTAGTTTGTTTTAACAGAGGTCTGTTCTAGTCACCTGGCTGACAGAATGGCATACTGGTCCCGGCCTGAGCAGATGTCCTGGGTTATGTAGGGGTTTATATCACATGCCACACCAGGCAGGGTGTAGTTGGGTTTGCATACGGTTAAGAAGAAGGGTGCATGATAGCCAGTGGCCAGCTGGATAACGTCAGTAACCAGAGCAGTGGCACACAGCCCAAACATATGAACACCTGTGAGGAAAAGAGAAATTGTCAGTGTGAAACTGTGCTAACTGAGCCAGACTTCTTTGTGTGTGTGCGTGTATTACGTGGCCAACACTCGACCATATGCTTCTTCAAAAATAGAAAAACTGCCCGAATGTTCTTGAGTGTCTGAATAATGAATGTCATTCAAGTCCCAAGTATTAAAGCAAAGGATATGGTGAGAGAACAAGTGGAGCATCAAAATATCCTTAAGCGCAATGCTATTCAAAGCTGTTTAGCAATGCTATTCATGTTTTTAATTTATGTGGACTTGTGAGTCAAAAATTATAACCATGATGATTGAGCTTTATAGTTAATTTTGGTTGTAAATAGTCCTTAAAAAGCTCTCCCCAAAATAAACATTCTTTCATTGTTTACTCATACTCATTTCATCCCAAACGTGTACTGTATGACCTTCTTCTGCAGTACACAAAAGATATTTTGAAGAATGTTGGCAAACCAAACAACATTAGACCCCATTAACTTCCACTGTAAGAAAGCCAAACCGATGAGACTTAAAATAAAACATTTCTCAAAATATAAAATTTTTTGTTCCACAGAAGAAAGATTCACATACAGGTTATGAACAACACAAGGGTAAATAAACGTTGATTTATTGATTAAATAAGAATTTTTATTTTTGGGTGACCTATCCCTTTGAGACATAGCACTTCAGAGAATCTCTGTCAAATGAACATACCCACAAAACGGACTGTCCTGCGTAAAAAAGAGTTGAAGTTGCACCCTCCTGCATTTATACTTCCTTCAGAACCCGAGTGAATCTTCAGCTTGGACTGCATACAGTACATCAGGGCCTCTCCGAGCATGATCTAAGCCAGGAACAAAAAAAAACAGAGTGCCTGAAGCAACAGTTCAAATCCAATCGGTCCAGCGATTATTTATGCTTAAACAAGATGCAAAAACCCAGTCCTTAACCGTGTTACGCACTGACCATACAGCATCATGTGCTTCATAAATTGGTTGAATAAGGTAATAGGATGCTGTGTATTATTCAGCTAAACTAAGATAAATAAGTTAGGCCATTTATGAATAGAGCATGAATACTCACAGACGCTGCAGGGCCAGCAAAGGCCAGGCTGAGCAGCATGAGCAGAGGAATGAGCTCGTCTCCCGTTTCCACATAGGGCATACTCAGTGTGCGGTCATGACAACGGTACCCTACTTTGGCTGGCTGCAAAATGTCTGTCAGCTCCAAGAAGTAAAGGGAGATCATGGAAGATGCAACAATTGGCAGCTAAGAGAGAGAGGGAGGGAGAGAGCAGAGGAGTGGTCGGGTTATGGGAAAGGTGGCACAAGAGTAATGAGAGGAGGAATCAGTCAACATTTAAAGCGTAGATACATTCATAAATTATTTACACAAACAGCATTAGGCTTGACATACAAACACTTAGGCAACACATGAAATTTTTATAAATGTCACTGCTTTAGATATTAAAATATAAATAGTGGCATTAATTTATTTTGTTAAGGCATATATTGTTTTCTCAAGGACACCTTATGCAAAACATTCCTCAACCAAAGAAGTCTATATTTAGCATCTTCTGACAAGAAAAATACTGTTTACAATTGAAGAATGAAGATATTTTAACACTTTCTGGTGTTTTAATCTGTATCAGAACATAGGTCAATAAATCCAGTAAATCGTGTTAATGCTTACTACAATTACAACTAACAAGAGTGTTCACTCTCAGGGGATTTTTTCACTCAAAGCTTAATGTACATTTGAAATTCCAACGTGAATGTCTTAAAGGGATAGTTCACCCAAAAATCACTTCCTCACCCTCTTGTCATTTCAAACATTTATGTCTTTCTTTCTTACACGGAACACAAAATAAGATATTTTGAAGAAAGTGGGTAACCAAACCGTACTGGCCCACATTCACCTCTATTGTATGGAGACAAAACCAATGCAAGTGAATGGGAGTTAGTTAACAACATTTTTCAAAATATCTTCTTATGTCTTCTGCAGAAGGAAAAAAAGTCATTCAAGTTTTAAATGATAGGAGGTTGAGTAAATGATGACAGCATTTCCATTTTTGGGTGAACTATAAGGTGCAGTTTGAAGTTTTTCGCAGTAAAATATCCAATAACCTCTAGGCCAGTGTTACATACTTTGTTGAGTACTACTAACAATATCTTAAATTTGTTAATAGTGAGAAAATTGCCATTTTAACCAGTGACACGGACCGCGTCTGGCAGTCACTGTCGATGGCTTCATATCCGCTTTACCAAAGACACTTGATGGAAAGCCAGCAACTTTCAATGGAATGCAGGAAAGGAGACTAGAGACTGTTATATGATTGGCTGAGGTGCCTCACGTTATGCGTGTAAACTGTATTCTTTCTCCAGACCTTGGATCTCCCTAATAACACAGTCTCTGGCATTACCCTCAGTTACTTTCACTGCCTTAGAAACCACGACAACACAGTCTCATGGACAAAGTGTCACGTATATTTTGTCATATACATATTTAATGAACAAGCAGTAATCGTTTATAAAATGCTATTACTTTACATCATCCATAAATGTGATTTCTCATTCAAGTCTTCACAGTTTTCAACGTTCCTTCACAGCATCATCAAGCTTTGCCGTTTTTGTTGTTTTTTAACATTTCTGTTTTGAATGTGCAATTCTACAAACTGTACCTTTAAGGCTACATTTATGCTTACTATGTTTATCTTACTTGAATGAGCCAATAACAGTGAATTGCATAAAGCACTACGATAATCATTTGTGAGAAAACATTATTACCAATCTGCCTCTACTATGGCATGTGTGAGCATTTTAAAGTAACTAACTTCAGATATTAAAATTGACTAAAAGTCATAGATAAGTAGTTAGAAATATATGTTTTTTTGCATGGCTAATATTTTCAAAAACATTTCGGTGCTTCTCTATCTGTAAGGATTTTTCTTAGGAAATGTTATTTTTACATTATCTCATTGAATAAAAATGCAACAATTGAAGCCTAAATAATCCTCGCTACAATCCTGTTTAAACCTCTTAACCGTGTCTAAACACACATACTTGACATCATTTTACAGGTTGAGAAATGCTCTTACACTAGTCAGGCGGCTCATGACTAACTCTATGTCAGATAAACAGCATCTATACAACTAATATCATGTCTATGACAGCTTTACACTTGTAAAGCATAAATGTAATTTATTATACAGCTAAAATGCACATTTCAGTTTTAAGATCAAAAAGTGAAGAGCTCTTGTAAACAGCAGATGACTCTCCTTGAAAGAGTCAGTGGTTACTTCAATAATAGTAAAGCAGATAAAGGGCAAGATGAAAGAGGTTTGAACAGCAGATGTCAAAGCTTTACCCCAACAGCTCGAACACTGACATATCAGAGCATACCTCCACAAAATAGAAGCAGGGCAGCAATGTCATGCTGTCTTTGGGAAGTTTCTTCTTAGGCTTGTCTTTTGGAGACATTTTGGGGATTGGCCGAGTATAATCTGAAAGTAAAAATAGTCAAGACAGACAGAATAATAGCAAACATATTAGTTAATTGCAGATAACACAAATAAGATACAAAAATAACAAATTTGCTACTAAATATCCTGTAACCTTGGAAAGTTCTTGGAATGTCTCAGATCTGTTTAATAAATGGATCACGGAGCATGTTTGTAGGTTGTCTCACTAATCATGTAAATATTGAGAGCAACTGATGCAGAAGAACAGACACTGGTGTTCAGAGTGTAAAATTATTATTTAGTTAAGTCATTACATTAGTGTTACATTTATACGGTTAAGGTTTACATTACACAGTATTACAAACATTATACCCAAGATTAAGAGGCCACTCCAAAATGTTTTGAAAATAGTTTTTCTGAATTTAATATTTAAAAAGGAGGTATATTTCAATAAAATTATCATTTTTGTTTCTTTCTGTGAACTAATGTTTGCCGTTCTTAAATACTACAAAGTCCATATTCATGTTTGTGCCAGTAATATTGTTGTAGGTATTTTAGTATCATTCAAAACTGTATACATGGAATATGGCTGAATCGTATTACAGCTTTCATGCATGTTTGCATTCTGTCAGTCTTTCACATTGCTGTCGGGTGACTTTGTCATTCCTAATTTTTTTTTTGTAGAAATATGTCAAATACAATTATAACTGTAAACACAAAAATGAATCTGGCTTCAATGAAATGCACTTATTTTTATCTTAAGTAAAAGCTTAACTATATTCAGCATCACAGTCTAGTTGTTTTAGACAAGAGGGCAGACCATCATAAAGGCTTAGCAAAAATATTTATATGCTGGCTAAAAAAAAGTAAGTCTTTGGAGCTGAAGATCTCTACAATTGCGTGGCTTTATTTTTCTATGACACAGCAGACTGTCTTCAAACAAAAGATGTTGTGATGCTTTAAAGTACAGCCCTCAAAAGACCCAACTCTTCTTTGAAAAACAATGCAATGAAACCTAAACATTTTGAGATTTATTGTTTTGGATGATATTACATCATTCCAAAAGTATTTGCAAATACAGGATTCAAGACTGCTTCCAGGTTTCAGATTAAAAAGAGTACAGCAACTATAAATATATATAAATGTATAATCCTGCATATGTCAACACGAGACATCGGTGGCCCGCAGATTTAGACTCAGTAGTTACTTTTTGGGGACTTTTATGCATACAGCATGCCTGAATATCCCCGTCTCTCCTTAAGCAGACAGCTAATGAAAGTTGGGTGACACATGGTGACCATATTGGTATCCGTGGCTCTCAATGCACAAACAAAGAAAGCTCTTTGCAGGGGAGAGGGGACTATTTATCCTGCACAACTTTGTTTGTCTCTCTGGTGAGAGGGGGATATGGAGAGGGCTGGGAATGAACAGACTCATGTCTGTGCTGTCAAGGAGTGTATTGGCTGGCAAATAAAAAGCGCGTAGCAGTAAAGCTGTAATCAAGTGAACCTCTTCAGCGATATGTCAGAGCCGATGGGAAGTTGGTGCTGAATAATTTGTACCGAGTCCAGAGAGAAAAGGACAAACCTTTTCAGCACGGCATTAAAAACAGGTTAGAAAATATATCTTGGGAATCTAAGGCCCATATTTATAATCCAAGAACAAAGTTCCAAAGACGACGGTGTGTTATGTCATGTATGCATTTCCAGCGTTTGGCAGTCAGAAATCAACACATATCTGTCAAAACGAATCACCTTCGTTTTGATAAACTGCTTTAAATTTAGGAAACAGACACTTCGAGCTGATCTGGGGTCAGACTCGTGTTCTACTGTACCAGCTGCGCTGTCCACTACATGGTACTGAAACAGCTTTGAGAGCGAGCTGCGCGCTCACCTCACACAGACAATGACAATATAAGATGTGACTTTATAATCGTTATGGTAACGATGGTCATTCATGTTGCTCTTAATAACCATGAGAAATGTTTGACCTAAATTTGAGCACAAATTTGACACGACAAAGCCATTTAAAGTGGAAGATGTTACATTTTCTTTCAATTTCGGATTATTTTGGCGAATTTCAAGATGTCCTCGTGGTCAGTTGTCGCACACTACACACCTCTTTCCTATTCTGCAATGGTGTCATGTGCTATTTTGGATGTCGTACAGAACACGAAAGCTAGTGGTAGAAGAAACTTACTTTTTATTTATAGGCTATGCATTTAGAAAAAACGAGACGCATTGAGAAATCCCGATTTAGCATGTCTGGTTTATCATTGTTTGCTTGAAGGGTTCCCAAGAGCAGGCTCGGTCAGCATGCAAGACTGGTCTCACCTCTTTCACGTTGATGTTGAAAATTCAACGACTCCCTCCGAGCCCTTCTCCTTCTCTTGGTTCGTCTGTGGTGCTCCAGCTTTCCTCGATGGGACTTAATCCATTTCACGCTTGAACGAAATATCTTTGTGTCCACTTCCCCCTTATCCGCCAAAGGTGAGTGGACGTATGAAAGTATGAATGAACCCGGACGCGCCGCTTATATTTCCCCAACCCAAGTCTCCGAAGTAGATTTCCACGCGAATGTGCCACTTTCTCGTGGAGATCTCAAACGCGGACGTTTTTAAGCGAGTCGATAGTAAACGAAACAGGAATGCAGTCACAGTGTAGGGCACCGTGCGTGAACACAAAAGGCTATTGGGAAAGGGGGGGTTCTTGAGGGAGGGGACGGTTGAGATG
Organism: Triplophysa dalaica; assembly: GCF_015846415.1. Classification (NCBI taxonomy): domain Eukaryota; kingdom Metazoa; phylum Chordata; class Actinopteri; order Cypriniformes; family Nemacheilidae; genus Triplophysa; species Triplophysa dalaica. The sequence continues at coordinate 8,906,583 of NC_079544.1, forward strand.
AGGGAAGAGGCGGTTCACTTTTTAACACAAACATACACTCGGACCCTCAAACCCGTCTCCGTTAACCATCGCTTATTTTCGTTCATCATCCAATAACGTGTAACAAAAGAGATGCGGGCACTCGAGCGATGCCACGCGTGGACGGGGAGTTCCGTTCGCGACCGCAAGGGTTGAAACGGTCCCGTCTTTGTGCATGTGGACCGTCTGCCCAGTCATGTTTGCGCTTTAATATTCGGATAGCCTTAACAGAAATTACGTTAGACCAGCGTGAGAAGGGTCTTAGGGTCTTTGTTTATTTGCAAGGGGTGGGGCTCTATATTTTGACCATGCGATGCGCCCCTTTGTGTCTAGGTATGTTTCAAGTCAAAAGCGGACAGCAGCACATGGCGAAGCGCGCGTCATCTCGGGCGCACGCTCGCTCCGCGCTGTTTCTCGCAAGAGTGAACAGCATCCTGCTTCCTTGATTCAGAGGGCGAACATGTTCTGATTTAAGATCTGCTTTTACATTTTGTTTCGCAGTTTAATGTCAACGATGCCTGTAATCAATGCTAGGAATAAGATGGGAGAAATAAATAAGTATAATGTACACATATCCAAAAGAAAGAAAACATAATTAATAATAAAATAACATGCAATAACAAAATATGAAAATGTAATGTCAAAATAAATGTTTTAATTAAATTAAAAAATACCTTTTTAAATTAAATAATTGTAATGAAAAAAGTCTGTATTGTTTTATTAAGCATGCACTAATGCAAATGCAGCTTACCAGAGAACTAAAACCAAGGGCAAAAAATAAGAACAGCTCCTCCTCCTATTTCCCCCCTCTCCCACACTAAAAGAATTGGGGGTATTTTCTGAGCAATAGGTTTACCAGTGGTTTCCCAGGAGACTGTATTAGGCCTCTTGGGCAGTTCTCCTATACCTCAGGATTGGACTCAGCTGCAGGGAGTTAATAAAATCATCACTCAACCATTCAGCCTCAATTCTCATGTCCTCTCTGGCCAATTAGTCACACACCCTGTGAGGCTAGACTGCCATCAAAACATGTTTCACACTCTCATCAATTTCATACAGACTCATTACAGACACAAAATGGAGGATCAGGTGTCTCTAGACCTCGCAGCTTCCACCACTTTCACCTTGTCACAGTATTCAACTCTTTTCAACGGCCTCTTCCTGAAACAATTTTCCAAGGATCAATCTCGATTAAATGCTTTGGAGGTCAGTCTGCATTGGGACCAAATTTGCTGCTCTGGTTTGTTTTTAAGGGCCTAACACTGAATGTTTGTATCATGAGTGATTTTTGTGCAGCTCACATTTCAAAACTTTATCTCGTACAACCATGCAGTTCAATAAATGAGATGCATGTGTTAAAATGCGCTTTATATGGCACTCAGGGGCAAGCTCATATATTGGGATATACAGTCTCAACTGCAGTGCCATTTCCTGGTGTGTGTTAATGTTTCTTCGCCGTGTTTTCGTAGGTTGTATAATATCAGTGGTGCTGGAAGGATGAGTCGGGGTAGAGAGAAATAAACAGGGAAAAACACAATGCATGTTTAAGTTTGTAAAATAAATGTCATATTTAAACATCACATACTGTATTACTGCATTTCATTTACAAGCTCTTATTAATTTAGACCAAATCTAGACTGGTTTTGTGTTACTGCAATTTAAAGCATCTCAGGAGACCTCTTGTGGAAGATGACTGCAAGTACAGCAGAATTATGTTTAGTACCTTTTGGCAACCAATTCTGGCAATTTGATTGAGAAACCAAAACAAGTATTCCATTAAGTTTTTAAGATGTATCAAACAACAGTATGCAGAGGACGGAAACGTAGAATCAAATGTAATGCCCTGCAATCAATTACAACATAAATGTTTCATATATTTTCCACTTCATTTCTTATTTGTTGAAAGTTAATCAAATAATTTAAAAATAAATACATAAGCATGCAACATTATATTAAAACTGGACCACAATAAGCATAGGCTACACTGTATTACATTGAGCCATCGTGACAACTTTCACAACCAATTCACAAACAAAGCTTAAAACTTTATTTACTGCATTTTAAGCGCATGGCATTTCTGTCAGGGAATGCAAATGTAGTATAGAGCTGCTTTTTAAATTCCCTAGCATGTGCACTATTCACAAAACTGTACAAGAATACTTAATATCAGAGATTGAGTTATTTTTAAGACATCTCCTTGAGTTCTTAACTTTGCCACCACCTGTTTTTAACTACTAAAGAGTTGCATAAGCTAAATATATATGCATGAGCATAAATCACTACTAATTTAAGGTCTATAACCTGGTTCTTTTTAGCTGCATTGTGCAATGATAAAATGTTGTTTAATCTAAATATGGCTGCACCTTCCACTACATTTTTTTATTGGAGGGAAAACGGTGCTTTAAGCTTTAAAGGGGAGGATAAGTTAGTTTTGCTCCTGGTTAAAAAAAGTTGTTTCTTTGATGTATCGGCTCACTTTGATTATTTATGACTAAACCACATAACTTAATTTTTTCAAAACTTCCTGACATGCAGAAGTGAGCCAGTAGTACACTGTTGGAAACACTAAAATAGAAACTGCTGTAAAGATGATCAAATCTCATAGTTTAGGCAATCATTCCATCCCCAGCTAAGCAACATATTTGCAAATGCTGGCACCCTTAGGGTAAATAGATATACAGTATGAGAAAACATACCGTATATCACACTTTTTAAATGTCCAATTTGTATCCGATGTCAGATCAAAATCACAAACCATACAGGTTCCTACAGCAACCAATTTAAGAGTAGTTACCATTTCTGTAAAGGATGGTAGCCTACTGAGCTTCTACGTCAGTTGCTAATAATGGACAGGTTTAGCAGTGTAAGGCTGTGTGTGGTATGGAGCTGTAATAACAGTGACATATGGCCGCTCTGGCTCATGCCATTTGTGTAAACTGTGGCAGCAGGGTTGCATTTCAGCTAGAGGCTATGATATGATGGTAAGGATGATGCGAATGAAGATAAATGATTAAGGGATAACAATGGTACGTGATTCATGCCCTGCTTTTGATAGACCGTGCTTTAGGATTAGCCACTGATCAATGTTGTTATTTGTGGTGAAAAACAAATGCATTTGCTTTATGTGCATTTGCAATTAGCAGACATTTTTCTTCAGCTGGGGACACAGGACCAGATTGAAAGCACATCATCACTAAGGCCTACTCAAGAAGGGATACTTCAGCCATCAATTCTGTCATCATTTACCCATCTTTGAGTTGTTCCAGATCTGTATTAATTTCTTTGTTTGGTTGAACACGGAGAAAGATATTTGGAAGAATGCCCATAACCAGACATATTTTGCCCCCATTGACTACCATAGTAGGAAAAATTACTTTATCATTATTTTATCATTTTTGTTCTGTTGAAAACAAAAGAAGAAAGTTTGAAGGGTGTATAAAAAAAGTTCCTTCCTGCTTTACTGTGAAAGAGAATCCATATTATACCGACTAAAGTACCTTTTTCTCTCTAGACTTACAGAATGTTATTTTGTCTCGCCTTCAAGCAAGGGATAATTTACTTAAGAGACCATTTATATTCAAACAAAGAACCCGGCAACACAAACAGGCTTGAAGAAAGCAAGGCCAGTAAACCTCGGAGAGGGCAAATCTTCACACTGACTATTTTGTCGAACACTTAATGGGCAGCCAAGCATGATCTCTCTCTAAAAGAAAAACAACTCAACATAATGAGGCCATTGTTCATCAGTCTCCCGGTGGAAGATGGAGATCGTCTATCAGTCTGACATTCTCATCCTCAGCCTCCTGACAGCCTCCCTCAGACGCATCCCTCTCTAAAACTTTCTTTGAAGTCTGAAATTGAACACGGTTATCTTGAAACAGCTTGCTGCTACAGCCAACATTTCATTCATCAGGAATGTAAACCTATTTTAACCTAAAAAGGGACCAAAGTGGCGGGTTAAAAAGCATCATCAAGCTATGCCTGTGTAGTGGTTTTGAAAATGCGACTTCTAGCGGTGAATCCAAAATACTGTGCCCAGAAAATGTCCATATACGACCCAACCATGGGTTGAAATAACCCAGCATTTTGGGCTAAACAAGCCAAAACATAGATTTATTTAAAACGTTTGGGTTTGTCCCTTTTTGACACAACCATGGGTTTAAAATAATCCAGGATTTCTTTCAAGTATACACTCTAAAAAATGCTGAGTTGTTTCAACCGAAGGTTGGGTCAAAGAAAAAAGTTTTCCAGGTTAATTTAAACCAACAGTACAATTTGGTCCATACTGTTTTTATGATGGTTTTGTTTGTCCATATCGACCCAACCATTGTCTGAAACAACCTAGCATTTTTAAGAGGGCATACAGTGCAAGAATTGTTGATTTTGAACACTTACTGAATCAAGGCTAAAGTCACATATTTGGCAAAAATGACTGACGCTAAACAGATCACTCAGTTAACAAGCACAAAAATATTTAGGCTTTATCAGCAAAACTTTTTCCAAAAAAATGATTTATTAATAGTAGTAAATGCATTTATCGACCAGTCAGACTTTTTAACAATTAGATTATTCAGGGTAAATGGACCATCTGAAAGTCACACATCTCCTACAGAATCATACTTTATCACCATTAAAACACATAAACATATATCATGTCTATTCATACAGTATAGTGTGAAAAAAGTACACTCCAGCAAAACAATATTTGGTCCATCGGTGTTTATCCCACTAAGTAATCCCATTGAATTATTTACAAAAAAAGAAGCTATTTCATACAGAACCACTGTAGCTGCAGATACTTACCTTGGCAAGTAGTGAATGTTGTATTTAAGAGTCTGTTCCCTGTCAACTGCTCTCCAGCTTATAACACACACGCACACATTCACAGACACACAATACACAGATAAATGCTTTCTCTCTTGAGCTGGAAATCAGCCGGACTGCAGGATTACAAACCGAATCTCCATCATATAATGTTTAATCCATCTCTAACACCTCAGCAGTCAATGTGAAAGGAGAAAACAGAATATAGGGCTGGATGAATCCACAGATGAGAGAACGTCCCCTATATTCGCTCCCGTCACATACATCACCTGCCTCTGTTGATGTCTTTGGTCAGGGTGTTGGTGTTGGAAGGGGCCGACGTCTCGGCAGGATTAGAGGATGAGACTGTTTTGGACTGGCTGAGCCTTTGTCTGACCAGGTTTCGCTGTAGCTCGGCTCTCCTGGCCAGGGCAGCTCTCAACTCTCCGCGAAACTCCTCGATCCTCCCCTGCAGCTCCCTCAGTTCTTCTTCCCACGGCGACGAGCCTCCCGGGCAGGCCGGAGGTGAGAGCACCAGGCTGAGACTGAGATTGGGGCCACCGTTGGAACACAACTGGGTTGGCGGACTACCCACCAGCCCTCTACGGCTCCTCTCGGGACCGGGGGGCGCGGCTTGGAGTTGGTAGCTGTTGAGCGTCTCCAGGTTGAAGTGGACACGTTTGTTATGGTCTTTGGCCTCTCGTCCGGCCTTTGCGCTCTGATTGTTCCATTTGGTTGTGGAAGAGGAAGTGGAAGCGGAGGAGGTCGAAGGCTGAGGGGACGAGGAGGTGGGGGCGGCTGATGGCAGGCGGTGTAGGTTACAGTTCTCTGACAGGCACAAGGTGGAACTGAGAGGAAGACAAAGCACCAATCAGTCTTACAAGACAAAGGGTAACTGCACAGCACTAACACACTTCACAATCAATGGAAACACAGAGCTTCTTCAATACGCCATTATGGCAGCAAACGCAACATTATCCACACGGCTCTCGACCGATATTGATTTCCCTTTGTTTTCCAGTTTCTTTATCAGGTGTTTTTTAAACACAAATAACACTTAATCCACACATTCAAAACACAATGATAAAACTAAACACTTTTAAATTTGTAAACATTATACAAATGCAATTAAATAAATAAGTAAATAAGTAAATTTTCAATAGTTTGAGGTAAAAAGGACGCTGCTGAATAAATAATTGTGTTGTTGTCAGCGTAGCAATGCAATTTGGCCGAAGCTATTCCCTTGCTTCATTCATTTATAAAAATAGAGAAAAGAAGTGGAGCCAATAAAGATCCTTGTGGAACACCCTTCTTAACTGTTAACATAGATGATGTGTAGTTATTTACAGAAACACATTGGGTTCTATCCAACAAATCATTTTTAGACCAACTCAAGACCCATATTATTAAATCCTATATCACAAAGCTTTTGTAACAATAGGGAATGATCCACTAAGTCAAACGCTTTAGTCATGTCATTGGATAAGAGACAGTATTGTGCGGCTTTATTCTGAGCTGAAATTAAATCATTGGTAGCTAGTGTGGCAGCTGTAATGGTTTCTGTGGTCAGGGCTTAAACCCAACTGATAATCATTTAAAATATTATCTAAGTAATCTTTAATTTGATCATTAAATTAAGATTCAAATACTTTTTCTAAAACCAATAGTCTGGAGATAGGACGATAGTTATTCAAATCAGAAGAATCCCCTACTTTTAATAAAGGCATGACCATAGCCGATTTCCAGGATACCGGAATAATATTAGTTGATAAACTTAAATTAAAAATCGACGCAATAGGTTCAGCAATAAAATCTGCAGAAATGTTTCAAAAGACTAGGTCAATTTGATCTGACCCAGCCGATTTCTTACAATCTAACGCTGATAAAAAATGTATGAACTTGAGTAAGTAGGGGAGAATGAAAATAAATCAGATTTATTAAAATTGATCAATTCCCTGATTATCAGTATAAAAAACTTCTGGAGTCTGAGTCGACTGAAGTCTATTATACATAAATTGCCTGTTCAAAAAGAGTCACCACATGGATGTAACTAAGCAAATTGGTAAGAGCCTCCCATTGGATTGGATTTTAATAATTTTGTACATTTATTTCGTAATAATATATAATAAGATCATCCACAGCATTAGTTTTGAGATTGGTTCATTGAACCATGCATACATTTTTCCACTCACCTAAAATACGTATGTTCATCACAAATTTATAAAAAGGTCGATTTTAAATAATCCCATTAAACCACATCAGGTATAAATCATATTGCTCGTAGATAACTATTATACAAATAATGCAAAAATGCTTTGACATTAAAATGTTTAAACTGGAACTTCTTTAAAAATCTAGGAGAAAACTTATCTTAAAATTTCTCACACAAGATATTACACAGTGATCACTTATATCATTACAGAAAATTCCAGTTGCAGAGAAAACATGAGGTACATTTGTCAGGATAACATCAATCAAAGATGATTTGCTTATATCCTTTTCATTTAAACGAGTTGGTGAGTTAATCTATTGATCCAGACAATTACAAATGTGCTTAAACACATCTGAAGATTGAAAACACCAGTCCAAATTTAAACCTCCTATTAAAATAAATAAATAAAAAAATTGTGCAACTATGCAACATATCCGTAAGCATTGAAATTGCCTCATATGTGGCTGCTGGCGGGCGGTAACAACCGATTAAGTCGTTTTAGTTCAATACAATAAAATAATACTATTGATTAATATTTATACTAATAAAATAAATTATTTTATTATAACCAAACACAGACCGAAATCTAACTTCGGGTGTCCAATGAAACTGTCTTCATTCATTTATTTTTCTGTCATCGTGAGAGGAAAGAACACTAAAAAAGACATCAACACAGCTTTATGGCAAACCAGTTGCCAGGGACAAATCAATATTAATACTTAGTGCCCATCATAGAACATTTAACCACAGAATTCTGTAAATAACCTATCAGTATCAGGTCAGAGCCTTGAAATAAAATAAACATTAGGTATAAACTTAAAGAAAAACATGAATTGCAAGTGTCGTAATAAAATGAGTGGAATTTATCTGATAATAAACTCCAGCTTACCATCTGATAGTGCTCTCAGCCTCTGATTTTCTGTCATCTTCACAACCCATGTTTAATGCACGATGGATTTTCTGTAATAACAAAAAGAGCCCCAAAACACACTCAAAGCAATCCATAAAAACAACACAACCCACAACATGATATTATTAAAATCATCAGCTCAAATCAAATGAACGGAGTGTATCAGATAAGAGAGACATTCGAAATGTGCAGTGTGGTGGATCAAAACATGGGAACCGACCCATACACACTACACAGTATACTCTACATTATTGTGTTTTCAACATTCAACCACTAGAGGGTGCAGAGTCACATCAGCAAAAGGAATTTAATCATAAAAACCATGCTTACATGCTTAGTCTTAACAGCACTGGTCAAACTCATATAGACAAAAGTACAAATTTTTAAAGGCTATTAACTCCTTAATTAATAGTTAATTGACTTATGATCATCTCTGTCAGTTTATTGCTCTTAAGGCAAAAAAAGAAAAACAAATATTTGTGTGGACATCTGAAGTGGAGACGGTTTATAGATTGGTGCAGTATTGGCCCCTCTGTAGTGCTTTATGTGAAATGCCTTTTGATAGTTGTCCCCTGAAATGACCTTTATGCATTAAAGGGATACTTCACCCAAAAGTGAAAATTCTGTCTTCATTTACTCACCTTCGCAGGGGTCATCATTAACGCTTGTTTGGGACAAGAGAATGATTTGTATGTACAAGTGAGAGAGAATTATACTTGCCCGACCAGACAAGTAACATGATTTTTTTAAACATTATCCCTTTAAAGGGTTCAACATTCCTGTTTATCAGATGTAAAATGTAGTGTCAAAAGCTCACCTGACTAGTGTGAAGCCAGTATTTAAATCTCTGCTGGTTTCGGAGGTGAGGCAGGATGAATCTGAAGAAAGCGTGTTCCCCCAACAGAGTGAGCAAAGCCCCAGCCACCCCCACGCATAACAGCACAAACAGCCCCGAAAAATGCTGGATGCCCATCTGCAGCGTCTTCGAACACAAAGACAAAAACACACCACACGATCTCAGTCAATAAAGGACAACTGGGGTGTGCACCTTCACCACAGTATAGTTTATCATGTGAAAGAAATCAATAAGAATTGACAGTCAAGTGATGTTTTTTACATCACTCTGGATGTGCTCAGAACAGCCAGTTAAAACCTCTAGGGGCGGTTTATAAGCAGACCCCTGTCCACATGGTCAAGGTTTGCTGGTTAGCATGACCCCATTAAGGCTCCTGCTGATAAACGTCATAACTACAACTTTTTACTGACGACAAGGATTTTTCTCCACTGACAGCTATTCCAAAAAAAATCAAACGTACTCTGTATAAAAATGAACTACTATTTTCGCCTGTCTCCTTTAGTTTTGTATGTGCCTTCTTCCAAACTATGTGAAAATGTCACTGTCCTGCAGCTACTAAATAAGTCACATGTCATATACGGCTCAGGTGATCGGCCAACAAAATGCTATACGAACCCCAAATGCTATACGAGTGCCCAAAGATGGCATCAGGCTGATGGCACACTCGCGTGGCTGCATATGGCACCTCAGCAACTGCTCTTCCAGATGAAAAGAAATGATAATGGTGACTCTTCCCAGGTATTCCTCTTTGTGCCTGACCTTTTGTTATTTTCCCCTCGGGCATAGGATGCACCGACATTTACAGAAAAAATCGTCATTCCCCTGCAATGGCTTTGATCTGTAGGGAGAAGGATTCCTGCTGACCGGAACTAATCACAATTTTATATAATATCCACGTTCTAAATTAAATTAAAGTCATGCTCACTTGGTTCTGCTGAAAAGGAAAAGCACCCCACTCCCTGGCAGAAAACAAGACACTAATAGAGCACATCAAAGTGGACAAAGGGCTTTGCGATACTGTCTGAACTCTGGTCATCTAGCACGAGACTGCGTCCGTGTCAACTGTCACTGCATCACTCGCAGTCACGGTCTACCTTCGCTTGTGACTATTCATTTTCAGCACGTAAGAGGATTTGCTACAGCTCTTTATCATGATGTCAGTTTCTTGGAGAGGGTTGTAGTGGCAAAATGCAGATGCGCACACGCACAGACTCGACTCCATCTCTCTGCTAAGCTCTGGCTGACCTTACAGGCCATATGAGGATGCAGTACAGCGTGTGATAGCTAATCCAAACGCCACTACTGAGAAGAGCACTTTGAAGATGAGCTAACCGTGCACACGGAGTGTGTGCGTCTAAATGTTTTCATACAGTAAGCATGATCTATCATTTTTTTCTAAAATTAGGATCAAATTTTGAAACATCTCAAATGAAAAACCACAAGCTCTCGGGTTTAACCAAAATGCATCTCTATCTTATTGTGCAGCTTTCCCTAGCTTTCCTCTTTACCGTGTAAACAGCTTTGTACACTATGCTGTAAAAAACTGTCTCATTTGTGACCCTGGATCACAAAACCAGTCTTAAGTAGCACAGGAACATTTTTAGTAAAAGACAAAAATACATTGTGAGGGTCAAAATTATTGATTTTTCTTTTATGCCAAAAATCATTAGGATAGTAAGTAAAGATCATGTTCCATGCAAATATTTTGTAAATTTCCTACCTTAAATACATAAAAACTTTATTTTGTAAATGGATGGCCTGCCTCAGTGCCCCATGATTAACAACTTCAAAGGCAATTTTCTCAATATTTAGATTTTTTTGCACTCTCAGATTCCAGAGTTGTAAACGGTTGTATCTCAGATATTGTCATATTATAACTCATACATCAATAGAAAGCTTATTTATTCAGTTTTCAGATTATGTAAAAATATTAAATGTAAAAAAATGACCCATAAGACTGGTTCTGTTGTCTAGGGTACATTTGGGCAATTCCTGCATTATGGATCTGACATTTTCCGTAAATGTATTCATTACCAATATACTGAATCATCTGTTTTTATTTGACTAAACTCCTGTTTATAGTTCAGACACGAAAACATATCAGTCAATGAACAAGTTCTCTATTTTAAATGGGAGAAAATGTCATACATTATGGATGTGAGAAAAAAATGACACTTTGTAGGATTTCTTTGAATTAAAATGTACAAACCAGAAGCAATAATACAACAAATGGAGAAGAGATGTCTATTTTAGGAGATAAAATAGAAATGGGCATGAAAATTCAAAATTAAATAACTGAGGAATAT